>NC_138211.1:15365623-15920623 GCF_964194415.1 Vipera berus | reverse complement strand
AATGCAGAAGCTGGCCAAAGAATTAATGGCATGGGGGAGGGGATGCCATTAATTCTGTGGCCAGCTTCTGCATGATGTTTAATTGTGTTTGTCAAAAAGGCCCATGTTCCAAATGCATGCCAGTAGCCAAGTGCTCAAATTGTGATCACATGTTTGCATGGACACTGCAATGGTCATAAGTGTGAGAACTAGTCTCTTATTCAGCGGTATTTTGACTTGGGACAGTAGTTAAACAAAAGTCATAAATCAAAGACTTTATAGCAAATAAGTAAATGTGAACCCTGGCCTTGGAAAAGAAATGGCAAAGGAAAAATCAAAGGATCTGCTAAAGGAGGGGGAGGCAGGTGGGCTGGCTGGCTCACTTATTCCCTAAATTGTTTCACTTCTATTATGTAAGGAGAACATCTGCCAGCCATCATAAGAGATGACACATTGAGCAGGACATTTTCTTACTTGCAAAGTGCTTCTCATCTTTGCTCACCTTCTCCACTACTTTGTAAGGCAGGTCACTTTTGTCCCATTTTACGTAATGGGAAAGTATGGCTTCCACGGACCCACCCAGTGAGTCTGTTGGGAGATACTTTGTCACCCATTGTCACACAGACCCACATTGGCTTGGGTGTGGTTTCCACTGTAATTACTTCTGCAGCAACTCTCACAGGAAAAGTGCTTTGTGAGCTCTCTGTATAGTTGTGTTGACCACCAATCCTATTAAGGCAGGCAGTATTATTCCCATATTACAAATGGAAGTTAAGGATGAGTGAGTCACTTGTACCAGTAACCCTGGGGCTCAGCAATATGAAGCAATTTGTTTTATTCGGTATGGAGTCATGTGATTATCATTTGCTGCCATTTTTCACTCTCGAGAACCTTACGATGGCATGTTCCTAGGGTTTCCTTGCATGCCAGTTTCCAATATTAATTAGTCTAATTGGCCAATAGCTTGTAACTAGCCTGAATCAGTTTTATCCTTGCAAGGATTTGGATCAAAGGTTACATTAGTGCTAATTGAACACTGTTTTGTGTGTCATATGAACTATGTGTAGAATCAGTTCAAGCATCACATCAAACCACAGGCATGGAGATTGAACTATACTTTAATGGTGTCTAAGTTGGCAAACAGTATTTTGCAGAGTTTGATTTACATCAACTACAGTTTGATAATCTGTAGCTTGCCTATCTGAATACAGGCTCAAAAGCTTAGCTTAGATTCTCAGCTGACAAGCTTGGGGTGATGTCTGAGCTGGATCAAAAGTTGTACATGTGTTACATTCTATTACTGAAACCATTTGGTTATTCTCAAACTTGTTTTTTTTTCTTTTTGCAGAATTTTTATAAGGAAAAGAAAAGAGAAGATATATACATCAGGTAAACATCAGCAGATCTTCAGACTTCTGAATAGGCTGTCACAAAACACTATAGTACTTCTGCATCTCTTATGCTGTTGTTTTCTAGGTACTTATATAAGCTTCGAGATTTGCATACTGATTCTGAAAGCTACACTGAGGCAGCCTACACACTCCTGCTTCACGCAGAGTTACTTCAGGTAAGTGTGGGAAATCTTGAAGAGTAGGTCCCACGTACAACACTTTGCAGTAATCATATTTGAATTTGGTTAAGGCAGCATTTTTCAACCTTATCAAGTTTAAGATGTGTGGACTTTAGAAAGGGTACAGAGAAGAGCAACAAAGATGATTGGGGGACTGGAGGCTAAAACATATAGGGAACGGTTGCTGGAATTGGGTATGTCTAGTTTAATGAAGAGAAGGATGAGGGGGGTGACATGATAGCAGTGTTCCAGTATCTCAGGGGCTGCCACAAAGAGGAGGGAGTCAAGCCATTCTCCAAAGCCCCTGAAAGCAGGACAAGAAGCAACGGATGGAAACTAATCAGAGAGAGAAGCAACCTAGAATTAAGGAGAAACTTCCTGACAGAACAATTAACCAGTGGAACAAGCTGCCTCCAGAGGTGGTGAATGCTCCAACACTGGAAGTTTTTAAGAAGAGACAGCCATTTGCCTGAAATGGTATAGGGTTTCCTGCCTGAACAGGGGGTTGGACTAGATGACCTCCAAGGTCCCTTCCAACTTATTATTATTATTATCTCCCAGGACTCCCCAGCCAGTTCTGAGAGTTGAAATTCATACATCTTAAACTTGGCAAGGCTGAGAAACCCTGTGTTAAGGTATGGCTAAGCTCTATCTATACAGCAAATGAAATCAGATTGTGCATAAAACAGCCCAGACAATTTTTTTTTTTTAAAAAAAAATCTTGTTTCATTTCTCCAGTGCTCCTGGAGAATTCAAAACAAGGATGGGATCAAAAGCAATTCAAATTGCTACATCTGTCCAAAACAAGTGGAATCTTGCCTCTTTGGCCAAACACCCACCTATCAAAAAAACCTCAACTTGTCTAGGTTGTTATTATGTTTTCAAATTACAATTTACATGCTGCTGAGATGGATGTTCAAAACGTCAGCAGCAACTAAGTCATTAACCGTGGAAGATAAAGAGATTACTGTTCTTCATCTATCAAAAGAACACTTTCTGATTCCTCAGATCCTTAACTGTCTTGTAAAAGAAGAGCTAGAGCAAAATTGCACACGATGTCCTTAATCCCATCTGGTCTTTCTTTTATCCCAGTGGTCTGATCAGCCATGTGCTCAACATCTGCTTCAGAGGGACAGCTATTATGTCTACACACAACAGGAACTCAAGGAGAAGCTTTACCAAGAAATCATTGTCTTCTTCGACAGAGGCAAAGTGAGTCTGTCTCAGGCACCTTGATAGGAACGGGGTGGACATGATTGCTGTTTTATTTACTACTGGTCTTGCTGGAATTTCAAACTAATAGGATGGCCTCTCTTAATCATTTGTTTTCACAATTATTTATTGATAACAATGTGTATCATCAAGTTATAGTCAACTCCTAGTGACCACATGGATTTTTGTCTATGATGATCTCTCCCTAACCTGGTCCTTCAGCTCTTCCAGCAGTTGCTCCGGTAAATTGAGTCTTTCCACCTTTGCTCTGGTTGTCCTCTTCTCTTCCTTCAATCTTTCCCAGCATCAGAGCCTTCTCCAGAGAGCTAGGAATGGCAGACATGCCTTCGCCTTTTTTTTTTTTAATCCACAAAGGCCTTTCTGATCCTACCACTGGGGCAGTCTCCTGTTATTTTGAAATGGAAAAAAAGTTCTTTACTCTTGAAAAGATAAAGCAGTATATTTTTTACAATTTAAAATACTGAGTACCTATGATGCATGCGAAGGACTAGGAAAACGTGAAAGTCCTGAACTTATTCTGATGCATATGCCATCTATACAAAGGCTTCATTTCAATGTACATGGCCATCAACGAGCACAAAGGTGGAACACGCAAGACTCACTGGAAAAATGAAGGGAGGGCAGTTTCAGCCCTTAGAACCCACCAGAATGAATATGGAAGATCACAAATGGTATTAAAGTAGAAGATCACAAATAATATTGAGTAGCCATACAGAATATGCTTTAATTCATCCCTTTTCTTGAAGGAATGATCTGTTTTATCTTTTCCTTTTAACTTCTGGAAGATGTGGGAGAAGGCCATCCAGCTAAGCAAAGAACTGGCTGACATGTATGAGAACAAAGTCTTTGATTATGAGAGCCTTGGAAATCTCTTGGTAAGAGAAGGAGGTCTTTAACTGTCTACTGGGTGAGAAATACTGAGAGGAATTGCCAATAGTATGGGTCCCAAAGGCATTTCTTATGTTCCTGGTTGAGAGACAAGGAATGTGTTAGAAGCTTGGGATGGCAGTAGTGCAAATGGGTGTTTAGGGTAAAGAAACGTAAAAAAAAATTAATTTTAAACACTACCCAATCTACTCTTCTTCTTTTTAACATGTACATGCAGAAAAAGCGGGCCACGTTCTATGAAAACATCATGAAAGCAATGAGGCCTCAACCAGAATATTTTGCTGTTGGGTATTTTGGCCATGGATTTCCTTCCTTTCTTCGGGTAAGGATGCTAAGAGGATCTCAATGATGGTCCTGAATAACCCTGGGATGTAGCCTACAATCCTGTAATTATGACTAACTCCCACCTTTAATCCCAATTGACCGAAGAATGTTTGATTTGGGGTAATCCAAAGCTTCATCTCTGAATGAGCAGCACTGCCTGTATACATTTGAACAATTGGAAATGTTGAGAATCTGTTTTAGACTCAAGCCACCCCAGGCCTGTTTCATCCACACAACTCCATTGCTTGAAGGGCCCGTTCTGTTTTCCTATTTTCCCCAACACTGAGAATGTTGTGGTTCTCCCAATTTAATTTGTAATACTTGCCTCTTTTAGAACAAGATGTTCATCTACCGTGGAAAGGAATATGAAAGGAGGGAGGACTTCATTGTCAAATTGCTCACCCAGTTTCCAAATGCTGAGAAAATGAGCAGCACCGTCCCACCAACGGAAGATGTCAAAGCTTCTCTTAAGCAATGTATCTTTTGGGAAGGAAGAGAATATAGGAACTAACTAGACAACAAAGCTGATACGGAGAGTAGAAAGCTGGCAAAGTTGATGATGGGAGGGTTGATGACCATTTACCATTTACCCGGCTCACTTTTGGTATCAGAAATGGACTATACAGTGTATTTAGCTGGTCTGTTTGCCATTGAGATCCAAATGGTTTGCCTGAAGTCCAGCATAAACTAGGCATTAAAGACAGAGGTTGGATGCCTGGATCCAAAGCTAGGCTTGGAAACCAACTGTAAACCAATTTTGGATTTCATTTAGGTTGCCTGCTAAGTTCTGAGAATTTGAAAAATAAGTCCAATTTCCATTATTCTGTTGCTCAAAACAGATTAATGTCATAGATTTCATTGTTGGGCTTTTATCTAACCTGCTTGTGGGTTATCAATTTTTTTTCCAAATGCCTCACTTCCCCACTCTTTTTCCATTTTCTCAAGGTTGACTATTCCTTGAGTTGTCATCTAGATTCTTTATCCTGCACATTGGTTGATATTTCCAGACTATTTCAGGTCTCCTTCATATTCCTTAGAAAGTTAATACTGTAAGGTATCCTTATTGTAGGTACATCTGTAAACAGAGCATTAGCTCAGATTATTTCTCCACCTGGCCCAGTATTACAACCTTAACTTGGCAATGATCATTTTCAGCATATGTCTCACTTTTCACCTATGAAAAAGAGAGAAACATATCTTTCTCTTTTTTTAAAAAAAATAGAAATACTAAGGAAAGCTTGCATACAGTACATTTCTGCGTACACAATTAGTGTGGTCAACCATATGCTAAGTACAACCTCTCAGTCAGTATAAAGTATCTACACCAGCCCTTTCCATCTTGATCTCTTCAGATGTTCTGTATTACGACTATCCCAAATGAGATCTGGAAGTGTTCATATTGGATAAAGATATTCAACACAATTGCCAATAAGTCAGGTGCCTTACTCACTCAGCTTTTGGCTGTATTTACACAAGACGCTTAACCTGGTTGCCAAGGTTTTGCATTCTTGTATCACACTGAAATAAAAATTAGCTATTAGCCTGGATTCACACAATACCATAAAACACATTCTAAAAGTAACCATAGTTGAAATTTATCAAGCTTAGAATGTCTGAATGCCATCACTAGGATTATAACTTACTTGATTAAATGCATGGAGAAAAACCATTGTGGTGATTGTAACCCTTCCCATTTAAATATTCATTTACTTCTTAATGAGATCATAGGATCTGCGTATCCACCTTCTGGTCACCTTCTCATTCCTTTTTTCCTTAATTTGTACATGCAGACATACAGTGTTTTTTAGTTAAGCCTGTCATGAACCTTCCTCCAAGCTACAAAGACAAGCCTGTTCCAGAGCAGATTCTAAAGTAAGGATTCACTCCCAATTTATCTCTCTGCATCTAGAAACAAATTACTTAGCTAAGGGCTGCTTTGCCTGGTTTTCATAAAAATCAAAATGCAGAAAGACTGACTTCTACATTCTGGGCCATGGTGGCACAGTGGTTAGAATGCAGTGTTAGAATTAGGAATTCTAACCTAATTCTGCTGACTGCCAGGAGTTTGATCCTGACCGGCTCAAAGTTGACTCAGCCTTCCACCCTTCCAAGGTCAGTCAAATGAGGACCCAGATTGTTCGGGTCGATATGATGACTCTGTACACTGCTTAGAGAGGGCTGTAAAGCACTGTGAAGTGGTATATAAGTCTAAATGCTATCACTATGTGCTAGTGCTATTGAGCTGAAGGCATGAATAAACCTGCCCCCATTGAAGAGAGGTCTGGTTGTTTCATAGGGATATACCGGTATCTGGAACTATGATTTTGAAATGTTTAGATGGAGCATTATACAGTATCAGATCATTTAAATACCCTGATTCTTATATGGCACTAAACCACAGGTCTGCAACCCGCGGCTCCGGAGTCCTCTGCCATGTGCAGTCCCCCCAAAAAAAAGTGGGACTAAAAAAGTTCAAACAATCAATTCAAATATGCAGGGTAGGTGCATATCTCGCCTTGGCTCCACTCTTCAATCAAACCCTGTTCTGCGCATGTGTGCATGTACGCACATGCGCACACATTTTTTTGCGGCTCCCAGTTTTTCCTTTTGTGAGGGAACCGGTTCCGAGTGGCTCTTTCACTGTTTCAGGTTGCTGACCCCTGCACTAAACCATAGTTTAACTTTTTTTGTTGAATAAAATAAGTAAAATAAGCTCCATCACTGGAGATTTTAAAGAAGAGACTGGACAGTCACTTGTCTGAAATGGTATAGGGTCTCCTGCTTGAGCGGGGGGCTGGATTTAGAAGACCTCCAAGGTCCCATTCTAATTCTATTCTATTCTATTCTATTCTATTCTATTCTATTCTATTCTATTCTATTCTATTCTATTCTATTCTATTCTATTCTATTCTATTCTATTCTATTCTATTCTATTCTATTCTATTCTATTCTATTCTATTCTAGTTCAGCCATATTTAGCCAAAATTGAACAAACCACAATAATATAGGAAGTTGCGTGAAGTATCTGTTTATTATGCATTCATGTGCTCTACTGTTTTCAACATCCACTCGCCTGGATTGTTAACAGTGCTGACATCAGACATAGATTTTGGGTGTTGGCTGAGATTTTATTTTAAGTTGTTCTCATCTGCTGCTTTAGCTTTTATAGATCCAATGAAGTGCAACAGTTCCAACACTCGCGGCCTTTCAGAAAAGGAGAAAAACATCCTGAGAATGAATTTGCAGTGAGTCATTTCTTCTCTGCCGTCCTTGTCATTTTTTTCCCTTTACGACGTGCCACGCCATGCCGTTCAGATGTTGGCTTCTCTTGTTTGATTCTTTGGTTCCTCAATTTTGGAGGTTAAAACCCTTGCATTCTGGTGCTAAACATGTAGCAAGCAATAGGACATAATATTCAACAGTTATATGAACCCTAAAATCTCTACTTATACAAAGCCCTTTGTCCAGGGATGGAACACAAGTCTAGGTTATTTTTGTTAGTTGGCTTGCATCTTTTGGGACCTTAACAAAATTAAATGGTATGATAGTAGAGTGAGCAGGGATTAGATAATAGCATAGCGTTACCTCCAAAACATAAATGATCGCTCTAATTTCAGAAGAATGGAGGGGGAGGGAAAACCTATTTTACGTCATATAGGAAATGTGATCCCCTTATTCTTGGGACTACAACAAGTTGTTCCGCTTGAGTATTACTTACTGTTACTTGTGCTGACTAGCAGTTGGTCTTGAGTATTTCAAATGAAAAACATCAGAGAAACTTTTAAATCCAACTTTTAGAACATCCTCTCTCCTAGTCCTAGTCAAGGGACATAGGGAAGTGCTGGTATAAAATAGGTGGTCCTTTCAGTATTCAAGATCAAGGCATTAGGTGGTCTAGGTGATTGAAAAATAGACTAGAACAATCTTTTTTCCAATGGATCTGACCTCAGTATAGCCTAGGTCTTTACATGAGGACCACCCAACTCCTTGCTCTTCCTGATTTCAATTTATTTGGGGGGGGTCTTTGAATTAAGTAATGAATATGAAGTTAGCTGCAGATATAAACAGTAAGATATAAGAAGTCCAATGACATTTTTAGGCAATGTGTGGAACCCCCTCAGCCCCGAGATATTTTTGGAAAAGGGAAAAAGATAAGATAGTAAGACAACATCCTGAAAAACTAAGCAGTTGTTCCAGTTTTCTTCTGGATAAATGTTGGGCGGATGACCGCACCCAACTTGGCAGTCAATGTGGATGAAAGCATCATCCCCTGTGCAAAATGATTGACAGTCCCTGGCCTCCAATAAGGCTGTCATGTCATGTCATGTTAGGAGTCAAGCTAGCAAAAAGAGCCTTGGTGGAGCAGTGGGCTAATTCCTCCTTAAGTAACACCAGCTGCCTGCAATTAGTGCAGGTTCGAGTCCCACCAGGCTCAAGGTTGACTCAGCCTTCCATCCTTCCGAGGTAGGTAAAATGAGGACCCAGATTGTTGGGAGCAATAAGCTGACTTTGTAAAATGCCGCTGGGGGAATGAAAGCCCTAATAAGCAGGCATACATAGAATGAAGGCTATTGCTAAGCACATTGATTTGTGCTTCTAAGATTGTAAGCCGCCCTGAGTCTTCGGAGAAGGGCAGGATATAAATGGGATTTTTTAAAAAATGGCATTCTTGCATACTGTACTCAAACAAACCATGTTATGACTTCATCCAGTTACCTGGTTCCCACTACTTCATGAGCCACATATTCAATTTTAGCCTAGACTAACATGTTGTATGAACCCAGACACAAATTCTTGCATTAGATTGATTTGAGAAAAAAAATAGTTTCTGATTCTTGGTGCCATCATTCTGCTGAGGAAGGGCTAGGAGAGAACATTCCTTGCATAAGTATAAATATAAAATGTACATATGTTTTATGTCTTTTTTTCCTTTTGGGGGGATTTTGTCTTCTTAGACTATGTGGATAGAACGTACCACCTATACAACAGCCTATTCTTTCCCCGGAATCCTCAAATGGTTTGAAGTCAAGCAAATCACTATGGTGAGAACTGGAGAAAATTTCATTGCCAACTCTAATTCAGCCTTCCCAACATGGTAGTCTTTAGATGTCTTGAGAATACAATACCTCGTATTTTCAGCTAATCACCAGACTTTGTGAGCTAGGAATTCAACATTTCTGGAGATTGACAGACTAGGGAAGGCTTGATTTATTGTGACATTTTTTTTCTTCTACACCAGACATGTCAAACACAAGGCCCGGGGGCCGGATCCAGCCCACGAAGTAGTTTCATGTGGCCCGCGAAGCCATCCTGGAAACAGTGAGGGAATGGCCCCCACTGCCTTGGCCCTGGCCCAGAGACCCTCCTTCTGCCAGAGACCCTCAGATCTGTCCCACTCCTGCCCAGGCCCCCATAGGCACCCTTGATGCGAATGATGTAGAGCTGGCCACGCCCACCCAGTAGGCCATACGCACTCTAGCCACGCCCACCCAGTAAGCCACACCTACCCTGGCCATACCCACCCGGCCCCCTGAGGGCAACCACAATGCTGATGCGGCCCACAATGAAATTGAGTTTGACACCCCTGTTCTACACCTTTTCCTTAGAAAAGTCCAAGGAACTTTCACTGATTTCTTACCCATGTCCCCAAATTTAACATCTCTATGTGCCCATGAGGAAGTGCTTATGAATAAACAAGCACTCAAGGGCAGTTGCATACACAACCCCACTTTGCTTTTAGCATCAGGGTTTTTGCATTGTTCCCTTTTTGAATGAGCTGCTGGGGTGACTGGTAATTAAAGGAAACAAATGTCTCCCTTTTTATTTCCCTCTGCAAGTAATTTCATTATTGACTTGCAAAGTTTGCTAAGCTAGGCTTTCCTCTTACCACTCCCCCTATGTTTAATCTTTAATGCCTGTTTGGCAAATATATGGACATATCCATTTAGTAAAGTGAGATTTTCTAACTCAGAAATGGGAAACTGCTACCCTCCAATCCCACAGAGCAAGCCACAGTTATTTCTTTATTACAGTTTATTTTAGTCCTTCCTCTAAATCAGGGGTGTCAAACTCAATTTCATTGAGGGCTGCATCAACATTGCGGTTGCCCTCAGGGGGCCGGGTGGGTGTGGCCTGGGTGGGCATGGCCTACTGGGTGGGTGTGGCTAGAGTGCGTGTGGCCTGCTGGGTGGGCATGGCCAGCTCTACATCGTTCGCATCAAGGGTGCCTATGGGGGCCTGGGCAGGAGTGGGACAGATCTGAGGGTCTCTGGCAGAAGGAGGGTCTCTGGGCCAGGGCCAAGGCAGTGGGTGGGGGCCATTCCCTCACTGTTTCCAGGATGGCTTCGCGGGCCACATGAAACCACTTTGCGGGCCGGATCTGGCCCCCGGGCCTTGTGTTTGACATGTCTGCTCTAAATGTACATTTATTTTGGTCCTTTCTCTAAATGTCTGTGTAGCATCACAATCCTTCAAGGATTTGATTTGGCTTAAGGTCACTCCAATGGGCTTTGGCTAAGCAGCAACTTAACTTGGGTTTGTGCAGACTTAGTTTTGTTACATTGAGCACTGAAACTGCTATCCTCTTACCCTGAGTTTAAGTCTTTTATAATTGACAACTGAATCATATGTATATACTTGAAAGTGAAACTAGGATAATTTGTTAAGTTATTTCCTGAAACTGGCTGTTGACGAAAAGAAAAGGGACAACACATGCCAGAGACAGGCCTTGAAAACTGATGTTTTCCTTTTTCAAAATATTATGAGATTTTGGTTAGTATCCCCTAGGAAATTCAGGTAGTAGAGTCCCTACTTGACCTTTCAAAGTTGAGTGAATGACCAGGATCTAACTATGAACATTGCCCAGTGAAGGGTTTGGAGTGGGGAAAGTTAATTTTCTGTTGAAATTTTCATTGCCTAGCATCCATTATTTCATTGTAGTCTTGACCATAACTCATTTTTGTGGTGCATTCCAGGAGGAAATCAGCCCATTGGAGAATGCCATTGAAACCATGGAGCGGACAAATGAGAAGATCAGCAACTGCGTCCAACAACATGCTTGGGACCGCACTCTGCCTGTCCATCCCCTCTCCATGCTCTTGAATGGCATTGTGGATCCAGCGGTAATGGGTGGTTATACCAACTATGAGAAGGTTGGTTGTCTCCTTGCTCTCTGTAGTAGGTCTCACACCTATCTCGGGAATGGGACAGTTGTGTGAGCTTCCTCAAAAAGGGGAGGCAGAGATCATAGAATCAAATAGCACTATCTAGCTACATGAATAGTACTATAGAGAACAGAGAATTTGGAAAAGAACCCTTGCAACAGCTGCACTAAATATAAGGGTGGAAGTCAAAGGATTTGGTTTACATTCATTAAAGCATTCCTTTTCTGTAATAATAGGTATGTTTTGGTGAGTTGTGGATCTCATTCATTTTATAATAATAACTTAATAAACTTTAATCATACAGTAGTTGAGGTTCTGGAATTTTAATTTAGAATGAAAGGGAACAAGGAAGGAATAGACTGTATACAAAGATGAACTATAAAGAAAAAGGGCAGGTATGGGAGGTCTTGTTTAATCTCCCCCTCCTCCTTCCCCCCCCACTTTACTGAAATTTCACCAAATGCTGTCCATTCAGACATTATATAGATAGTGTCCCAAAGGTGCTTTTTTCAAAAGGCAACTGGACTTGCTTTGTTTTTCCTTGAAGACATTTCACGTCTCATCTGAGAAACATCTTCAGTTCTCAACTTCTTGGATGAGAAGCAAAAGTTCTTCAAGGAAAAAACCAAGAAAGTCCAGTTGTCTCTTGAAAAAGCACCTTTGGGACAACCATGAGCTGGATGACTGAGAACCTCCACAGACATATACAGATAGTAATAATCCATTGTGGATTACCTACCCATCATCGAAACCACAATCTTTTAATGTACTTTTCAAAATAAAACTATTTTAGAGAAGAATTAAGAACTCCTGCATTTTACCCCCATCTTAAGTATCTAGATTTTTTCAGGAGCACACTTTATGAAGCCCACCTAATCTTCAAGTCACAACCATTTATTTAGCAACCATTTGAAATTATAGTAGCACTGAAAAAGCGACCTAAAACTCATCCTCACATGTATGACCATCACTCCATCCCCATGATCAGTGGATAAAAATTACGACAGTTGCTGTGTCTCAGGGTCACATGATCACCATTTGCAACTTTCCCAGCCAGCTTCCAATAAGCAAATCAATGGGGGAAGCTGGGTTTTCTTAATGACCATGTGATTCACTTAAAAACAGTAGTGACAGCAAAGGTCATAAAATCAGGCACAATTCATTTAACAACTGCCACTGTTCTGCTGTTTAGCAATGGAAATTCTGATCCCAGCTGTGTTTGTAGGTCAAGGACTACCTGTACACATATTACATCACCAGCCTATCCAGGATCAAAGTCTTTTCCTTCTCAGGATCTCAGTTATGATTGGTGCGGCAATGCACTCAACCAAATGTGCTTCCAGAGAACAGGACTTGTATTGATTTTTGGGTTAGAGGTGTGAAGATCTTTGCAAACCCCTGTACACATCTGGAAGTTAGGATGAGTGGAACATCTTAACGTTTGTGTCTCCCTACTACCACCCATATAAGCAGGGTTTACTTCTAGCTAGAACATATTACTATCACTTCGATGCACAGCGGGTGCCTTTGGAGAGGAAAACTTTGTGATACAGGCAGCCAGCAAATGCTCCAATTGTGGTATGGAGGAAGGATCCATTTTCAGCCCAAGAAATATTTTGAGCTCCCACTTCTCTCTATTTTTGGTGCTAAAGTTAGATTTGCAAAAATGGAAAAGCTGTCACGGCTTCCAAATGGGGTTGCCACATCTGAAAGCTATCAGCCTTTTTTTAATTTTTATTTTTGCTCACTTTTTCCTCTCCCTGATTCAACTTGGGTTAGGGAGTTGGGCTTTTGTGGGCACTCCATAATAATCATCTAAATCTTTCTTTCACATTAAAAACCAGAAATCAGTGTCCTGCACAAATCATTTGGCTTCCCTTGTTTGGGTATGTGGTTTTCTGATGAGGCTCAGCGCTTCTGATTCCAGCTGACGGAATGTTGTGGGTTTTATACTATTGCCACAACACTTTCTCCCCTGCTAGGCAGGGTTTTACTTATTTATTCTGAGAGAAGAAAACGGCTTCATGGTTTAGCTTTCTACTCCAAAAGGAGATAAAACTTGCTTATATATTGTCCTCTGCTGTTGTATACGTCTGAGTAGTACTGGAAAATATGTGATCTTCCAGATGTTCTTAGATTATCCCCAGTATGCCCATTGATGGGGAAAGAATAACTAAGTTGGGAGGGAACTTGGAGGCCTTCTAGTCCAACCGCCTGCTAAAGCAGGAAACCCTATAGCATTTCTAGGATTAATATCAAACATCGGGGAAGTCAGGAGATTCAGGCAGTTCAAATAAGTATAAAGATTTATTGCAAGCTTAAGCTCTCTGCAAGAATCTGAACTACTAATGGTCAAGGGAAATTAGCAGGAGCTAAGAAAGGAATTCAAGGTGGGCTGAATTTAGGTCTCTTGTGGACACTCAAGGACTCTTGACTGATGACACATTTAACCCCTCCCTCAGGCTCAGCCTGGTCATCTACAATTTATAAGATTCTAGGAAAGCCAGGATTATAATTCTGCAACATTTGTAAAGCCGCACATTCCCCATACCTTCCTTTGAGAATCAATTTTGCTCCTGTTTCTGCCTCTCTAGCCCAAGTATTATTTGTTTCTTTAATAACATTATGGAAATTGGCTTAAGTGGCTGCTCATCTGTTGAGATGAAAGGGTATTTCTGCTGTGTTAGAACTGCCCAAGGACACCATTACGTTGATGGTTTATTTGCCACCTTTGTTTTTTTCTCACAGCTATTTATCCTGCTCCTTTTTTCAGTCTCTCTGTGATCATAAGTTAGATTAGGAAGGCAACTTCCAAGCCAAATTATGGGACTAAACCTGAGTCAAAGGATACTGTGCTACCTTTCCCCCCCCCCTTCCATTCAATCGTGTCCAATTCTTGGAAACTATCTGGACAGATCTCTGCAGATTTCAGTAGAGATTCTGCACTCATGTCAGAAGCACCGAGGCGAACTGAGGCTCAGTTGGGAGCTCTTTTCATGTCCCTGGCAGGAGCTGGAGTGAAGGATGGGAACTCAACCCCGCCCCACAGTAGCTCTCAGGTCTCAAATACTGGTCCACCAACCTCCTGCCCACCGTTCCAACACCCTCAAGCCACCACGCTCAGGAGAGACGATTCTGGAAAACTATGAATAGTTGCTGTGTGAGTCCAGTCTGGGTCCACCGTATTTCCAAGAAGCAGGGTTTTTTAAAAAAGAAATAATCATAATAACAACAACAACAAAAACAACATGGTATTTATTATGATGGTGTTCAAAAATTCCAGAAACCGAAAAGTCATGCATTGAAGGAAAATAGTGAGTAAGCATCTTGAATACCAAAAAAAAAGTGTTATTTCCATGGAGAGTGTGGAATGTTTGTGCATAATATTTTCTTTGGTTTTTCCTCAACTATAGTATGGCTGTGGCTGACTCTTTGTTTCCATTCCATCCTTCTACAAGGCAGTCAGACAGGCTGCAACTAGTACTCATTATCCTCACTTTATGTCTTGTTTCTGGAGAGAACTGTTGAGTTCAGAGTATTGTGGAATGGATTAGGAATGTCACAACCACCAAATAGTAGTATGTTATCCCATACTTCCTGAAAAAAACCTAGAGCATAATGCAATTAAAAAAAATCTTACTGATGTTTAACTACAATGTGCTGCAAGGATTAAAACTTTTCAAGGCCTAAGAACCATTATTCACTCATTCTTAGTGAGCCACAAAGAACGTGGTGAGATTTTGCATAGCATTAAAATAAAAATACACAAGATTTTAATCTGTGCCTTTAGCTTTCTTACTTAAAAACTAGTTTGTTCATAGTCGGAAGTTTTTGTAGAATCATTATGAAGTTGGAGAGGACCACAAGAATAATCTAGTCCAACCCACAAAACCCAGTGAAATTATCCTTGAAAGATAGCTGTCTAGCCACTTCTTAAAAACTTAGAGATGGAGAACTTTCACCCTTCATAGATAGAGACTATTAATCATATCTTATTCTACTTCATGTTAAAAGGGAAAAGGTGAGGGGAAGTGTCTTCCAATCAGCCACAATTTGTTGTCTTTTCCCTAATCAAAGAAGTCAATTTAGCTATCTCTGAAGCTCCATCATCTTCACCAATCATTCCTCATT
This sequence comes from Vipera berus, assembly GCF_964194415.1. Taxonomy (NCBI): domain Eukaryota; kingdom Metazoa; phylum Chordata; class Lepidosauria; order Squamata; family Viperidae; genus Vipera; species Vipera berus. The sequence continues at coordinate 15,905,335 of NC_138211.1, read as the reverse complement.
AAATATATGTTAAACCTTTTCACTTCTGAGCATAGAGTAACCTTGCCGAAGTTATCAAATATAAAAACAAACTTCCAAGAAGTTTTTCTTGCTGTGCAAATAGCTTAATTTGTGTGTGTGGGGGGGTTCATTATATGATCAAATATTTAGCCTATATTCTTTTTTTCCCCATTTCATTATCTGCAGGCCTTTTTCATTGAAAAGTATATTCAGGAACACCCTGAAGATCAAGAAAAGATTGAATTACTCAAGCAACTAATTGCCCTACAGGTACCTACAGGAATGCAGATAATGTGGAATGATGTCCATAGCCTGTTTTGCAGAAGTAATATTATCATTGCAGTATAACATTTCCTGAAGTAGCACCTTGGAGATGTTGGGATTTCACCTGGCCAGCATTCTACCTGCTGTTGCTGTAGCTGGGTAATAGCAAGATGACAGACAACCAAGACTGCCCATAAAAAAAGCATTAGTAGTAACACTAAAATGAAAGCCAGTTGGGTGCAGTGGTTAAGGCATCAGGCTAGAAACCCAGAGACTGTGAGTTCAAGTCCCTTTGTAACCAGTGAAACCAGCTGGATTACCTTGGGCCAGTCATTTTCTCTCAGCCCTAGGAAAGAGGCAATGACAAACCATTTCCAAAATCTTGCCAAGAAAATGGCAGGGACTAATCCAGGCTGTCACAGGAGCCAATAATGATTCAGAGGCACACATGCACACAACACTAAAATGCTTCCCAAAGTATAACAACTAAGCATAGTATTGCAACAAGATATAGAAAGGCATAATTTATTGCCACATTTGATATGGTTTATTGGTTAAGCTAGAAGTGATCACAAAAGTGCTAAGGAAATTATTGAAGGCAATCATATTAAGAGACAAAATAATGTTCAGTGGAAAAGCATGAGCTCTGCACACAGAATATTTCTGACTAATAGAACAACACAGTGCTTCAAATTCATAGACCAAAGATGCTTTGAAATAAATGGGGGCATGCACATATCATTTGTGTGCAACTTCTTAAACCAAATATGTTTTTTCTTAGAATTATGTAATCCAGCTAAGTTTAAGGACTTGCAGACAGGTGCTATGTTCACACCACCACAGACCCTTGAAGCATCTTTTTTTGCCCTTGAAGCAAAAGTTTTGCACAATACTAATAACCAAAAACACTAACTTAGAAAGTATGTTTGATTCTTGATGGGGACTATATAAGCTGATCTATGTTAACAGTGATACAAAGAATCTCTGGGATTCTTTTTTTATTCCCAGTCTAATATGTCTTGGTGATTTATGGTTAGTCAAGTCTAACAATGCCTAACCTTTTCACTTAGGAAAAAAACATGAAGACACGAACAGTCAGTTGCTGACCAACAGACTAAATCAGAGATTTGACTCATACCGTGTTAAGTCCCAGTGCAGTTTGTTTGGTTTTGAGTTAGTGTGTGATGTTGGGTGAACCTAGCTGTTATAACTTGCAAACCAGCAATAAGTTGTGGTTTAGAGCTTCTCGGCCAATTATGCTTCATTATTTAGAACGCATTTTATCTTGCTGATGGTTAAACATAACTCCCAACCAGGATGCAATTAAATAAACAAAACATGAAACCATAGATCAGGATTGTGACAAAAATAGAGTTGAAATGGCTTTGGGATTCAAGCCCATCTTCAACCGTGGAAATATGGGAGTGAAAATGGATTTAGAATCCTAAGTAAATTCACCTGAGCTGGAAAAAAGGTGAGATTTAAGTGCACTCCAATCAACATTAACAAGACAAAACCCTTGTATGTAAACAGAGAGCAAACCCTATTTTCAGCACTGATGAGATTACCTAATTGGGTAATGAAATGTCTGTAACAAAACAACCAAGCTCAGAGAGCACCAAGGACTCCAACTGATTTAGGTTTACCCAAATAAGCATGATATACAATCTAGATATGGCTAAGTCTGGCTTGGCCTCATTTGTAAGCTGAGCCTTCTTGTTTTCCAAATTACATTTGAAACAACAGTGGTACCTCAGTACCCATCAGCAATTTGTTCCAGAAGATGCGCCAAATACTAAAACCATTGAGTAGTGAGAAAACCAGGAGAAAGATGAGTCCCGGGGCTTGTTTTCTGCTTCAGAATATGTTGAATACTGAATTCGATGAGTTTTGAAGCAGTCAAGTGCCAAGGAATCAACTGTCTACCTCTGTGCTTCCTTAACCTTCTGATCTGGTTTGCCTCTTGCAGATGCCTTTGCTGGCTGAAGGGATTAGAATCCACGGGAAGAAACTGACCGAGCAATTGAAGCCTCTTCATGATAGGCTAACCTCTTGCTTTAAGGAGCTGAGAGAGAAAGTGGAGAAGCTCTACGGTGTGATCACCCTGGTATACACTGTGTCTTATTTATGAAAAGTCACTAGGAATGAGATCATTATAGCAAGGACAAGGGGATAAGCAAATCTGTGAATTTTCATTTCTTCCAGTTTCTCATTTGGGTGAATATGCCAAGTTCTAGTTATACAAATTGATTTTTTTAAGTTTTAAATTAAAGCATTTAATGAAATTAAACGCATATTTCTCCAAAGGTAAGCATTTCTGTATGTATGTCTAACTAATGCATGCAGTTTTTGCAAAACCGTGTCCCTAATTCAAGGCATGTTTTTATGATTTTCATTAGTGTATTCACTAATAGACTAGAGACTTTTCCGTGTGTGTGTGTGTGTGTGTGTGTGTGTGTGTGTGTGTGTATGAGGAACTGGAAATTTCAAATGAGAATTATGTTTTGTTTTAAATATTGGGAGTGGCGCAAAGCTGGCAAAGACAAACCAATTACATAGTTGGTTGTTTTGAGTTAGGTGAAGAAATTCAGCCATTTTTTCCCTCCTGTGGCAATGTGATCAGCTATGGTGGGAAACAGTTGTTCTTATTTAATGAGGAACTGGCATTTTCTTGATCCTAGAATATATTGAAGGCATATACAACCACAAATGAAAACAACAGACAAGGAAGAAATTGTAAAGCGATAGTTCATATCTATCTGGCTTTGTGCCCAGACCTAGGGCCCAACATGTGAGTGGGGGCCCATATTTGGTTCTATTAATGATTATGGGATATGATATTTTCTCAGTTGCTATGTATTTTAATTTTTGTATTGTTGCAAAAGGAAAGAAAGAAAAGGGGGAGGGAGGGAGGGAGGGAGGGAGGGAGGAAGGAAGGAAGGAAGGAAGGAAGGAAGGAAGGAAGGAAGGAAGGAAGGAAGGAGTTAATAAAACACAACCAGTGGTACCCATATTTAATCCACTCACTAAAATTTTAAAGGGGAACAGCTTGGGTGCCACCACCCCTTTTTCCAAGTGAATCCCAGATAGCAATGTACTAATGATGGGATAACTCACAAGGTCTCCTCCAGTGATTTTAGCTATCACATGAGCCTATACTGGAAAAAGCAGTTTGCCAAATAATTTGTTCCTAGGGTTTATATTGAACCTTGCTCGGAGCTAATGGCCATTTTTAATGTAGTTAGAAGACCTTCAACCAGACAGCTGATTGCAAACGAGCAAAGGTACTCCTGAAACGGTGGGGGTCACCAGATCAGATCCCTATTGCTCAATCAGGCTCCTTATTCCAGAGCTAGGTGACCACCAGGGGGTGGGGACTTAAAAAGAAATTTCAGAACTTAACATCTCTTCCAAAATGGTTTGGGAAAAGAACCTCTAAAGTTTCAGAAGATGTAGATTTGTTCATCTTCTCCGGATGAACAAATACCTTGGATTTCTTTCACAATCTCCTTTGTATCCTAACAATAGCCTTCCTCGCTGACGGAGAGAAAGCAGAGCAGGTCCGGTTCGGTGGTTTTGCCATACATTATGTCCTCCACATTGAGAAGGCTGTCAGTTACCTCTGTCACTTCTTCAGTCGGATCCACTTCCTCTACATCATCTGACAGTGTTTCCTCCAGACCAGGATCTGATGGGTAAGTTGATGGGTTAGGGTAGAAAGGGTTCTTGAGTCTACGAGGGAAATGCAGGCAGGAAAATTTCTATTGCCTTGAAGACGTTTTTATTTGTGGGGTTTTTCTAGTTGTTGTTTTTTTTTACACCACCGTTAATGTTGGGTGGCTAATATAGGTGGTCCTCAACTTATAACCACAACTGAGCCCAAACTTTCTGTTGCTAAATGAGTTTTCCCCCATTTTACACCCTTTCTTGTCAGAGTTGTTAAGTGAATCACTGCTCTTGTTAAATTAGTAACACAGTTGTTAAGTGAATCTGGTATCCCCGTTGACTTTGCTCGTCAGAGGTTCGCAAAAGGGGAATCATGTGACCCCGGGAGACTGCGACCATCATAAATATGAACCTCTTGCCAAGCATCCGAATGTTGATCCCGTGACTATAAGGGATGCTGCAATGGTCGTACGTATGAAAAAGGGTCACAAGTCACTTTTTTCAGCGCCGTTGTACCTTTGAACGGTCACTAAATGAATGGTTGTAAGTCGAGAACTGCCTACAAATTCAGTGAAACAAATAAATAATAGGAGGCAACCACAGGAAAAAAAAAGATCTCTTGTCAGATTATTTCACGTCTCCAGAAAGCAAGAAATGTTTTTTTTTTCAGGCTGACCAGAAGAGACAGGGTATAATTCTTTATGACGGTATTTCTGTGTGGGCTACAGATCTATTCTTGAGCCACTGATGGAAAGGAGAAGTTCAACAGCCTCAAGGATGGAAGAACAGCCTGCCAAAGATGATGGGGAGAGTCGGGCTAATAAATTCCGTCGGAAAGACTGGAGTCTCAGTAAATCTCAGGTTATTGCAGAGAAGGAGCCAGAGGCTGAGTTGGCTTCCAAAACGGTAAGGTAATAAATGTATCAGAGTGATGCGTTTCCCCTGGGAACATCTGTCATTTTCTCTTAGCCGTGCAAGCTTAATCACATCGTTGTTAAAAGAGAAGTTGGGATGGATTCAAACAGCAAAATATTTTGATGATCACCTCAAGGGCAAGTTGTCTGCCTGTGTTGACCTCTGTTAATTCTTCTGAGCTCTCAGTTGCAAATATAACCATAATCCATGTTCCAAGTCTCTCTAAATTCTCTACTAATCATCCTACTGCTAAGCCCATTTACATTTTAGAGTTTGATTTGGGGCTCCATTTGAGTGGGACGGCATCTACCATCAATCCCAATAGCATGCTGTATGAGGGAATTATAATCACCACAAGTAGAGGCCATCAGATCGGTCAGGGCTTCCCTAAAAGATGAAGGGTTTTAATACTCCTTCGTACCCATGTGTTTCACTGAAGATCTGTTTAGTTTCCTTGTTTGTTTTGAGTTTTCTTTTCTACACAAAAGGCTTCTAAAAGTGCTTTAGTTAAATTTTCAGGAAAGTAGCTGATTTACAGCCTAATGTCCAGGGTGGCATCACAAATCACTTCGGTAAGGATTTATTCCTTTTCTGCTGTACAGAATGCAACAGGAAAAGCACCCAGGCCAAAGAGCTTGCAACTGGGGGAAAGCAAACTAACTCTGCTTCAGAACTCATCCCTTCAACAAGCCTCAGCACTCAGCCCACCACCCAAAACACCGAGAACTCAAAGTATGTTGAAGCAACCTCCACTTCTTCCTATTCTTTTAAAGCAGGGGAGGGCAGTTAATTTTCCCAAGGGGCCATATGAGAAACTGGGATTGTTGTGGAGGGCCAGAACAATGTAACCTGATTTGTTGCCCTCAGACACTGTCACCTCAACCCCTCAGGCTGCTCCAGGTGGGTGACCACCCAGCTGATTGAAGGAGAACACAACAACTACACAGAGCCAGACCCAGCTCAGCTTCTTCTGTCCCCTGCGGCACACTTATTTACAGTTGATTTCTAATTTCTGATTGACCTCACATGAGCCAGACAGGGACAGCCAAAGGGCTGGATGTGGCCCAGGGGCCATAAAATGCCCAGGTCTGTTTTAAAGTATTGGCAGAAAAGGTTAGTTCAGCCTTCACCAAATTGCCATCCTCAAGATGGGTGGAGATACCAGCCAGCTTGGAATTTCGTACTGCATTTTTCTTGGAATTCCCACCATTCTCCAAATTCAACATAATTTGACAAAACTTGGTGGTGGTCCGTAAAATGACAGTTCTGGGAGTTTGGTAAAAACAGCTACGGTCAAGTAAGAGAGGGTATACACTTTCTATGTGACTAGATTACAATCATGCTGGACATTTTAATAGATCCATAGCAGTAAGTCTTGTTGGTATCTAAGTGCTTCTTAGAATCTATCGGGATTTATCTGGATCCAGTTCAAGCCTAGACACAGTTTCCTGAATATATTATAAATGAAGGGTGAATGTCTCATTTTAATTGAGATTTTATAAGATGGCTTTGCTTATTTTTGGCTGAAATTTAAAGTATGAATATTGGGGTTTTTCCCCCAGATATTTAGAGGTTTAGACATACATGTATGTGCACCCATACAGAGAGAAGCACAGAGGTACACATGTACATGCACACATTTTCAAATGAAAATGAACTTTGCATATCCCAGATGTAACTTTAGAAGAAACAAAAAAGGGAAACTGAAACATGACTGGTTTATATTTTTTCTCTAAAGGCTAAGGCATTTCACCTCCAAGTTCACGAGAAGTTTGGGTGGGTTTCTTCATCCTATCAGAAGAGAGTTCTGGAGACTGCGATGCATAAAGTCCAACGTGAAACCAAAGCTAGCTCACGGAGCCTGTCTGGTGTCATTCTGGATTTCGTTTTCTCTGGTCCCCAAGCGTGCATTTTTCACGTGTGCTTGGGTTCATTTGCTGTGCATGGATGAAGCTTCTGCGATAACAGGGGTCTGGGGAATGGCAAGTGGGATTCCAGATGGACACATCTGTTCGCAATCAACTGGTAAAAGAAACAGGCATGCCTGAAAGTAGTGGTGATGCAAGTGTGCTTCTGTTAGAAACTATTTCCCCCCCCCACCCTAACCATGGCCACCATCTGTCTTTCTTCTCCTCTCTACCACACCAGGTTTCCCTTCTCTGCAAGCAGATGGATTAACAACCGTTAACTTACAGAGTTCTCCTCCCCCACCGCCGCCCAAATGCAAGCCCTATGAGAATAGCAGCTCCAGAAACTCCACCGAGGTACAGAGACGACATTTGGATCCTATTACCTGAGACAGGAGCAGCATTGCAAACATTCCCAGGGGCTTTTAAGGGTTGTACCTGGTTGGTTGGTTGGTTTTGTTTTGTTTTTGGCTTTAAGTATTTGGTTAGTTTAATGGCTTTCTCCCTGAAACTGCCAGAGAGAAAATGATTTTCTTTCCTCCCTCCCGAAATGAAAGGGGGTAAAAAAGACACCCGTGCAGTAATAATGTAAGATTCTCCTTCTTCTGTGGCGGCTGGAGCTGTCTTTCTGATTTTGGCTGGGAAGATTGGCTTCTTTTTGTTTCTTTAAACCTTTTGTTTGTCAGTTTTATTGCATTTTATTATAAGGTAAAAATGCAGGAAGAACAAAAGTTGGGGAAAAAGAAAAAGAAAGAAAAGAGCAGAGAGAGGGGGGGAAATGTGATGTCTTTTGGCTTTTTTCAGTGCAGTAAAATAAATATATATATATACGACAGCCTCAACTTTTTGCTTTACATTTCACAACCTTTCAATTCATCTCTATAATAACAAAACAGTTCTAATCATGAAAACTTAAAATGAAAGAGTTTCATATTTACTTATTTTTTTGCAGGCTGGAACAAAAAATCCAGACCAGAGTGTTTTAATTAAAGAGAAGAATTTTATCTAGTTTTGTGTCTTGTTTCTTTAAATCTGGAGCTTTTGCCCAGGGGCCTTCCTCCATGCAAAGTCTGTCACAGATGTTAACAACACAAAAACCTCATTGTCACATCCCTGGAACTCGCCAGTTGCCTTGGCACTCTATCAAATGATATCACTAGTCCTGCTCTAAAAGAGATTATTGTGGGTCCCGCACTTCCCATTCTCTGTATCACTGGAGTTGGGTTTTGTTTTTGAGTCCAACTGTCTCTTTCTATGTTCGCATTATTGTAGGTGGCTCCACCTCTACCCACCAGGAGAGAAATCAAGCCGCCGCCACCGCCTCCTAAAGCTAGGAAATCCAGTGTCCTTTCTTTAGAGCCAGAACTACAATGAGGACTCTACATCATGTTATCTCCTTGCATCTGGAACTGAATGTCAAATGCTTTGTGGACATATCTAGTTCTCCAGAGCTTCTCAGGATTGGCTTCTTCCTGCTGGACAGCTTCGCCCTCCATTCCTGCACAAATTTCGGGGATGGGCATAAAATTCAGCTGCTAGAAATTTTGGCAAAAGCTGCTGTTTTGGCTTGCCTGGTTTCTGATTCTCCTATTGATGTCCCAAGATATATCTTCTGATCATCTACGGCATATCAGGACTTCTGCAAGACTAAAAACCAGATTGTGTCGTCCCTCAGTCCTTGTTCCACCACTGATAAAACACCAGCATTGCGGAAATTCTCTCAGTGGAATCGCTCTCCTAACAACTAAGTTCTTCCTCGGTCTTGAAACAGTTAAGCGGCACACTGTGAAAACACACACTTGCCCCTAGAGCGGATTTGCATGACAAATTCAAACCCACTTTATTGCACTTGGACAATGGAGATATGGTTTCCATCACTCTCACTGGCCAGCAGTAAGAGACCTTGGAACAGGATAAGCCTAGCATAAGAGGATTCTTTGGCCTGCTTAGCATAGGCACTCTTTGCCTAGTCATTCCAAACTTGCAACAAAAACCACCCAACTTCCCAGACCTCTGTTGGAATATATGGATTTGTACATGACAACACAGAGCACTGGACAAACCTGCAGATTCTGTCGTGTTGAGATATTACTTTATATCTACATGCTTTGCTTTTCCAGCAATATGAAAGTGGATAAAAAAAGAAAAGAAAATGGCATCCATCTATTCCCATAAGTTGACCAACTGTGTCCTTGAAAGTCTTATGGTCTCCTCTTCTTTCAAGTGTGTGCAAACTCTGTCAAATACACCACTAATTCCTTCTTTGGCTGCACACTGTTCCAAAGTTTTGCATACAAATGGAGTGGCCTAACTACTGTACCTTTGGAGACTCGTTTAACTGAATTCTGGATATATATTTTTCTTGCATTAATGTGCTGATAATACATAAAGGTGTAATTATCCTTGGAAATTTGAAGAATGGACTGCAATGTGAAAGTGCTCCATGATTTTCCAAACTAGAACTGATAAACCGGGACTGGATAGCAACTTAAATGTCTTATTGAACTCTTTGCTAAAACGTGAGTGGATGTATAGCTGACTGTTGACTTCTAGATTCTGACTATATCTCCCTTTTGTATCTCTTATTGTTGAATGCTGCCTCTGTGTTTACTTGTTTATAACAGAAACTCAGGGCTCAGCCCCCACGGGACTCGAAATTATCTCAGAGATAATTCACATAATTGGATTATGCTATCTCTGTCCATCTTAAGTTATGGATGGAAGTTATGAGCTAGGTTCATATATCACATGATGCCATGCTTTGCTTTAACAATTATTTCCAAACCTCTATGTCTGACCACATATGAGGTTTAGCCAAACACCACTGTATTATGGCTTAGCATGGTGCATGAACCCAGCCACAGGGTAGATATTTATTCATAGTGTAAATGCATTGCACAAGACTAATGGTGGGTAGTTGGGCATCCTTGCCCACAGATTATGATTTGATTGTATTGATCATTGCTGAATGGCAAGCACTTGTCCAAGTGCTTCAGAAGATATTCGTTGACATTCATCCTTATGGTTGCATCATGCCTTCAAAGTTTATAGACTGATTGTTTGTTTGCTTTTTAAAAAGAATTTAGAACATCTGTGATTGAGGGGGGGAAAAACGACAACAACCTAAGATGCATTCCCCTGATGAAGCAGTGGGCATAGTCATTGAATTAGCAGACTACAGCTGTTGAGATTAGCCCGTGGATTTGACTCTGAATGTCAGCAGATTAACATTATAGGGCAGATCCAAACTATTAAATTGGCATACAAGAGGAAAAAATGCATTTATAGAGAAATGCTTGGCTCTGTTTATAATTCCTCAAACTTATGCACTGTCTGATCAAAAAAATCACCAGCAGAAATTTAATGCGCTCAGTGGTAAAGCTAACTTTGTTTACTGAACCCAGCATTTTGTGTGTGTGCGCGTGCGCACACACGCATGCATGCTAACAGCTTCTCAGTAACTCGGGTGTATTTGCCTTAGGCAAAACATCTACCCAGAAAGCTGAGATTCACATTTTAATGTTGTACATAGTTCTTTTCTTCTTTGTCTCATCTTATTAGTTCTACTTTTCTTTTGACCACCATTGCTCTCTGATCTTTTTCTACTATATCTTACCATTCCAGGTTGACAAAAATTCTAGTGGGTGCAGTTAAAAAGATTTTCTCATTTTTATGACTAGCTCAAAGTTATTAAGCTTCCCTTGGCCAATGTTCCAGCTAGGAGCCTCACAGGCAGAGATTCAAGAATAGAGCTCTCCATGAGGTTGTTTATTGCAAGAACTAAGAAAATCCTTATTCAGGAAACTGTCAAGAGGAAGATGCAAACCCTATTTATAGTACAAGCCAGGTTCTGGGATGGCTCTGTCTCCCTTCTAACAATGCAGCCGATTGGGGGGGGGGACGGGGACGGGGACACAGTCATTGAATTAAAGCTGTTGAAATTTGCTGTTTGAGTATGAATGCCCAAAGATTAGCATTATTGGGTGTCTCCAGACTGTTTAATTGGCCTATATGGAGAGAAAAAATGCACCTGGAAGAAACAAGAAGCTTGTTTTGCTTGCTCACAAAACAGCTGTCCTTCAGCGATAAAACACACACACTTTGCCTGTAGATGGTCAGAGATCCAGTCCTTGGTATTTTTTGGATTTTTTTTTAAAAAAGGGACAGTATGTATGTGAAAGAAAAAAAATAATCTGAGATTTGGAACTGCAGAAATCATTTTTGAGGTGGGCCAGGGGCGCATACAGCTCCAAAGTCTCCTTTTTTGTAATCCATACAGCCTCACCTAATCATAATGGCTAGAAAGGTAGAGCATAAATTATTGCTGTCTTAATTTAGGAGACCCATAATAGTTATGTTGTAAGCTCTGAAATACAGTAAGTATGCCTTTAAAAAATGAAAGAATATCTATCTCCAAAGTCCTTGCCATCCCACATCTGTGATCTGCCTGTATCCCTTTATTGAGGCAAAGGGATAAAAATGTGTTCAGATCCAGCAAGCATCAGCTTTAGAAGTTCCCCTGAGTCAAGAATATTAAATAATTATACTGGTAGAAGGCATAGCCCTAGGGAATGGCCATGAAAGACAGGAGGAAAGGGCCCTGCCAAGACAAAAGCCAGATGAGAGGGATTTGAGCCTAATTCAGATAAAAGATAAAAGTGAGGGAGGGAAAAAACACATTAAGATTTGCAAGATCCTGTTTCTGTAGCCATGACATTAAAAGTACTCCTGACCTACATGGCATCGGTTTCTTAGTTTTATCTTATATTGTTGGCCTGACATAATTCTGAATGAATTGCTGATCTTCATGACAAAGTGTAGTGGAGAAACACAAATGCCCGGGTCCTAGCCATAAACTCAGTGGCAAATTTGCAAGGTACCAAGTTCATCTTCTGGTCTCGCCATTTTGAAGAACCTAGGAGGGATAGATGACATAGTTGGTTGAGTCGAGAGTTGAAGCCTTGTAGAGTGTAGATCAGGGTTCTTCAAACTTGGCTCTTTTATGACTTGTGGACTTCAACTCCCAGAATTCCTCAGCCAGCATGCCTGGCTGAGGAATTCTGGGAGTTGAAGTCCACAAGTCATAAAAGGGCTAAGTTTGAAGACCCCTGGTGTAGATCAAAGTATGCTAGATGGAGAAGTAATTTGATGGCAGCTTTCTGTGTTCTTGTCCCAAAGGCAGTTAGACTTCCTTTGTTTTTCCTTGAAGACGTTTCGGTCAGAAGTGAAGAAGCTTCTTGGATGAGAAGTGAAACATCTTCAAGGGAAAACAAAGTCCTTTGAGACAACCGTGACCTGGATCAGTGAGAATCTCCATAGACATTTCTGTGTCCTTATAGAATTCCCATTTCTAAATGGGCAATAAGAGTTGAGGTGCTGGAATTAGTACCAGCCACGCTCTTAGGATGCTGCCTGGGTTATTAGTAATCCTCTTCCCAGGCACAAATCACATAATTGTCTTAGGAAGGTCTATTGAAATCAAAGATCACAAAAGGTGATCACATGACCTTGGGACACTGCAACAGTCATAAATATGAACCAGTGACCAAGCGTCTGAATTTTGATCACTTGACCACGAGGATGCTGCAACAGTCGCAAGTGTTTTAACCTCAAACACTCACTAAGCGAACTGTGGTAAGTCGAGAACTACCCGTATGTTAAATCAGCAGTGCACTCATTTTCATATTTGGAGCAAACAATTTGTGGTCCCTTTTTTGTTGCGCAAAAATTATATATCCAGATTATTTTTCCCTTTGGCTACAAAATGTAGCGTTCCTCTCCTTTTTCTGTAAAATGTTTATATTTCCAAAGCCATAAGATGGCAGTATTTTTTTTTGCAGAGCCTACTCCCTGTTTGAGTTGGCATCTCTTCTCTTTGCCAGTCCCTTTTCTCCAGTTTCTCTCTGAATGTGGAATAAATTCTGCCTGCCTTTTGTTGCCTGCCAATTGGCTTTGGAAAACTCAGTCTGTGCACTGAGAAGGCTGGATGGTGGGAAATCTGTGTGGGAATATATGAATCTCACTATGGAAAAAATAGTAGATGTTCTCAGCTTTCCACAGACTTCCACTTCCAGCTGTGCTAGTTACCAGCGAAGATAACAAATGTCTTAAAAGCTGTGGTTTTCCTCTCTGCCCATCCCAGGAATTCATGGTGAATTCTTCTGGAACAACTTTCATTCTCCTCCCTTTTAGGGTTCCTGGAAGATGATACCAGCTCCTGATTACTCCTGCCTGGAGATGAATGCTTTGTGACTTAAAACAATCTGGTTTTGGATGGTTGTCTTCTAGGATTTCTGTGGGTGAAGTCAAGTACTCCCATGAGTACAAAATGGGCAGGAGAAAATGGTTAATCTGGGTATGGCTGTCACCTCCAATTCTTTTATCCATGTCCCCTCTGTACAATAAGGCACCAGACCAGTGATTCTCAATCTGTGGTCTGTGGATCCCTGGGGTGGGCTGGTGGGGGCATGATGTCATCCCAGGTGGTCCATGATGGCTTGAAGAAATGTTATGATTTAAATCTTGAGTTAAGTCTTGGGGATCTGTGGCGAGGGCCACAAAAGGTATTTAAGGGGTGTCCACGGTGAAGATTGAGAATCACTGCAGTAGATTAACCAAAAGAATGAGCAAAATCTGGAAGGACATGTTCTCAAGCCAATGATAAAGCAGACTTGCTCAGGTTTTAAGTAGGTTATGATCTGGATAGATAACCACCTAGGAACTTGTGTCTGAACTTTCTATAGGTCTAAGTGAATATGAATAAAGTTTTAAAATGTACGTAGTTCTCCAAGGAATATCTGAAATTTATATATGCCAGCTGTGTTCAGGTTTATCCTCTTGATAGTTTAACAACTATGGAGGAAAATAATCTCTGTGCAAGAAGCTGATTTGTGCAGTGTATGTCTTATAAGCCAACACTCCTTATGTATCCCAAGTCTGAGAACATAACTAAAGCCTTTCTCAAACCTGGCACCCTGTAGGTGCATGTAACCTCGACAGCTCTATTTGTGATCTACATTTGGCAACATAGGCAATAATTCCACACAGAAGAGTTACTGTGGAAGATTAATGGGTTTTAGGTAAGGGCTTCATTAGAGAAAAAAAAATCTGTGATCCGAAGGGCACATCCAAAGATCTGGTCATTTGAAGCATGGGATCTTAGATCTGGCTGATTTTATAGCACTATCACATTGCTGTGCCTACTGACTGACCATTACATTATATTGTTATTTTCAGTACAGGACTTATTGCAGCAGACTTGCCTTATTTATTTTTATAATTGTAAATGAAAATATTAAAAAAAATATGATTCTATGTTTATTTGCCTGTTTTTTTATAGGTACACCCACACCCAAAGGATTTATTGGACAACTGCATACGCCAGCATTTCTTTTAATAAGGAAGCAACGATTGGTAAAAATAGAGTAATTGTTTTAGGTGGAATATCTTTTTTTTCTTGCAGTCCATGCCAAATCTGGAAGCCGCAAGTGATATATTTATCAGTTTGGGACTTGACTTTTTTTTTTAAAAAAAAAGTTCCAACCTGGCCTTTAAAAAAAACCTGCTTCCTGTTATGATGTAGCTATTATGTACTAGTTGCATGAATCAAAACTACAATTCTGAAGGTTAAAATTTTAAAATAGTATGCTTCCCTCAAAATTTTGTCTGTTCTTGTGTTTCAAAAGAACCTAGCAGTAAAGGGAGTGATTTTTTTAAAAAAAATAATAATCTAGAATTTGACTTTAAGCAGTATTCTTAAATGCCTGAATGAACTTGGGATTCTAGGAAATAGGATAAAGAGGTCTTGAACAGAGAACAATCTATGTACAAAGTTGTCATTGTTAATACTCAAAAAAAAAATCCACAAAGGCAACATCCTTATTAGACAACCTAATAAGCTTTTATGATTTATTAAAACTCTTCATCAACTGAGAAAAAAGAGTGGGGATTATTGCTGTATTGATCTGCCAGTTGCACTCTTGACTGAGAGAAGAGCTGCAAGGAATGAAAGTGAATATTAACCAGTATGGGCTGCTTTCAAGTGGGAGATGCCGAAAGACATTGGCCAAAAGCTTTTGATTGTGCAGCTAGCAGCCCAAATCCATATTCCCCCATGTTTATATCAAATATAAAGGTTCATTGGTGGTAGAAAAAATGAATATGAAATGAAACCTATGTTCTGTTGTTGCATGACGTATATCAGCAGAGATCAGGAAGACCAGTCATGGCAATGATCATGTTGAGTGATGCCATTGGCATGCCAGACTTTTGAGAGAACGGCCTATGGGTAAATAACCCAAATTTTCTTGGACTGTTCTTGAACAATCACCCATTGTTAGGATATTGTGCCTGTCTTCTAGATCAAATAAGCAATGTGATCTGCAAGCAATCATAAGCATGTCTGACTTAACAAAAATCAGCATAGGTGTGTTTACATTTCCCAAAGGAGAATTGCACTCTGTTGGCACGTAGCTTAAGGAGATTTTATTTGAAGCTTAATAACACAATGGCAAACTAGATTTTTTTCCCCCTCTTGGTTTGGTTTACAGCGTACTTAAGTCAGATGTTGCAGTTAAATGCTTTGCAAAGGCTCCATTCTGCTTTATTTTTCATTTCGATTTGGGTAGCTTTGGATCTTCTTCTGTCCCTTCTTCCCTTCAGTTAGACTTGCCTGAAATACACACTGATGACAATTATACATACATTCAACATTTCAAAATTATTTTAATTGAAGTACATCATTTAATAAATAAATAAATAAATAAATAAATAAATAAATAAATAAATAAATTTTGAGTTTTCAATACTTTTGTTAGGTACCAACGGTTTTCTTAGTATTGTAAAGATATTACAACTCGGTGTTGACAGACTCAAAACAGAAACAGATGCAAAAAGGAAAGAGAAAAAGTAACCGGGAAGAAAAAAAGTAAATCAGGCAATAGCATTTCCTTCTCTGGCTGACATAATGTTCAGATTGGTCTGTCTTTTATCAGAATCCTTAGGAGGCAGGATCAAAAAAAAAAAAAGTAAGATTTCTTCTGAGCTTTGAAATCACCGTTTTTCACATTAGTCTCTAGTTGGCCCATCATGCTCAGTGGTTACTTTAAAGAACTTTTTTAAAAAGGTAAAGGTTTCCGTTGCCTTGTTGTGTCTGACTCTAGGGGTGTGGTGCTCGTCTCTGTTTCCTAGGCAAGGGAGCTAGCATTGTCCAAAGAAGCTCCCACGGTCATGTGGCTGGCATGACTACGTGCACACAATTCTGTTACCTTCCCTGGTGGGTACCTATTTATCTATTTGCATGCATAGGAAATGCTAGGTTGGCAAGAATTGGAGCAAGAACAGGAGCTTACCCCGTCATGTGGTGCTTGGGTCTCAAACTGCCAACCTTCTGGTCGACAAGCCCAGTGTTTTAACTGCTAAGCCACCACACCCTAATGTAGTCTTTGTCTTAGTTAACTTAGCTAACTTAGAACTTAGACTTAGTTTTATTTGTTTCCCCTTCTCCAAGACTAGAGGAATAGTTTAGATCAGCGGTCCTCGGCCTTTATGGCTTGGTGGTCTGGCGGGGTGGGGGAGGGGAACTGGCCCATGCAAGCAGTGGCTCAGTGTGTGGGCACGCCAGCTTGCAGTTCACAGGAGTAGAACTGCAGACGTGCCTGCCCGCCACTCATGCAGCCCACTTCCAAACTGGTCACAGCTCGCTAATGGGCCACAGCCTGGGGGTTGGGGACCCCTAGTTTACACCTTGGAATTTTGAGATCAACATGATGCCCAGTATCTTAGTCTAAATATTTGGAATGGATGGAACAAAGTTTTTAAAGTAAAAGGCAATGGACTCCAAGAAGAGCAGCCGCAGATGGGGTTTGGAAGGCTAAATAACGATATAAATGAAGTTGCCTTCATTTATATGAAGGCCCCAAGAGAAGATTATGCTATTGTGCAGGACAGCTGAGAGCAAAAGGCAAAGGTTGAATTCAATGGAGTTAGTTTCAGTTTATTCACGTCTTAACAATATTTGGGTCCCATATGTTTACTCTGATTACAATAAATATAATGTCAGGTGTAAACCCAGACCCACTGATTTGTCCAGTGAACTACAGTAAAACTATTGTTTAGTGTGATATATGAATCCAGCCATATTAACTGAGAAAAGGATTTTTCTTTTTGTTTTTTCCAGAGTAAAACACTGAAAGATATTAAAACTATTAAAAAGCTACTGAAAGGGGGAAAATGACCAAATCGCTGCAGGAAGATAATTATGAAAAGTGGGCAATGACGCCAGTCTTCCCCTGAGGCTGAAATATTTCAACCCACCTTTTTTAAAATAAAAGATAATCTCTCGTTTTCTCATCTATCTTGGAAAAAAAATAATTGGCATTCTCCTTAGCAATATTTTGAGCTTCAGATTACTACTATAGAGAGTGAGAAAGATGACCTTGATGGAGAGAGACAAGCTCCATTACCAAAACAACAAAGGGGGGGGGGGAACCTGTCTTAGGTCCACAACACATAGAAAATATTCAGAAGAGATTTGGATATGCCTCTCACTACTTCACAGGAACATAAGAAGAGGAGGAGATAGAACACAATCAGATTTGCAAGACTTGGCTTCTATAGTCCGTCTCAGTAAAGCTAGTTCTAGCTTTCCCATGGTGGTGATTTCCTAGTCTGATCAACCTGATGGGGCTGACGATTACATCCTTAAAACACTGGGACAGAAAACACTGCAAAGTTGAAAGTAACATTTAAGAGAGAGCTTACCTGTACGAACACCTTTCAGTCCTCTGAGTGTGAAATGCTGGCGTGGCACATTGCATTCAAAGGGCTGCATCTCCCCAGCTTTGTCCATCTCATTTTCAATCTGCGTTGGAGAAAAAAGGACTCAGATGAATGGTCTGAAATTATGGAAAGTCAGTTTTGCGAGGGAAACTTCAGAGGCTGTGCGGTGGAATCGTTTAGTGCCTTCTTCCACATTTGGAGGATAATCAGTGGGACATATTCTGGTGCTCCAAGTACCTTCCAACAGTAGCATGTGAGCGACATCTCCTGTTCTGATAAGAGTTTCCAAAGGAAAGCTCATAGAAGAAAACTGGTGTTTAGTTGCCCTATTCCAGAAGCTGAACTTCTCCCACAGAAATATCCCTAGATGGAAGGAACTGGTTCACATTATTAGATGCCTCCTCCAGCGATAGTTCTGTTCCTTATAAATTAATACTAGAAGCTCCCTTGATCTTCAGGGAATAGAAACATCCAATTTTATCATGTCATGGATCCAACGCATCACATAACGTGGTTCAAATATTTTTATTAGTTTATCAAAACATAGAAATACAAAGAAAAATGAAAATAATGGGAAAATAGGGGAGGAAAAGGGGAAGATGAAAAAGTGTAGGGAAAAGAGGAAAATAAAAAAAGCTTTTGACTCCTTGTGACATAGTAGAACAAGGTAAGAGCATACAACCTTGACTTTTTATTTTTACGTAATAATATACTGCTCAAAAAAATAAAGGGAACACAAGATAAGACATCCTACTATTAAATACAGTACATTGTGTTGTTTAAGTGTTCCCTTTATTTTTTTGAGCAGTATATATACATCATTTCTATAACAACAAACCTATCTAAAAAGCAAAACCCAAAATCAAAGTTTCATTTTTTCCACCTCAAGCACAAAGTCTAAAAGTGGTTTCCAAGTAGAAATAAAATTAATTGTATTATTTTCTTTAATCAAAGCAGTCAGTTAAACCATCTCTCCTAACTCTATCAACCTTCGCAGCCATTTGTCCATTGTGGGAATCAAAGTAGCCTTCCATTTGCATTAAGTATTCTTGCTGCTGTCCGCATATACTGTGTAACATCAAAGTACCAGATTTTTTTTCCCCAAGTTCTTTATCCACTAAGTCTAAAAGAAAGATATCTGGGTGTATCTTTACATTCACTTTAAGAATCTTCTGTATTAAGATGTGAATGCTACTCCAATATTTCTTTGCATTGGCACATGTCCACCGTAAATGACCAAACATCACATCATAATGTGATTGAAATGACCAAAAACTAACTTACCTCTTGGAAGGAGTCTCTTAGGTTTTCCACATCTCTCTTCCCACCAGGTTGGAAGCCATATGACCAATGTTGGGCAAAGCAGGTTGATAAACAGATGAGCAACAGGAAGAAACTTGAAATTAGCATCCTAGTCTTCTGCATTTTGTCACAATCTGGAGACCGAGAAGGAGCTCTGCTAATGCAGAAGAAATGAAATAAAGAAAAATCTTAACATGTTTCTCTGGATAGTTATAGACTGAAGATGCCAACATGCATTGTACATATGCTATAGATTACCTGATTGGTGGTCAAAGATGAAAGTGGTTCCTCTCGAGACCTCCTTTGGTGTGGGATAATGTGCATCCTTGCCTTATAAATATCTCGCTTCTCCATCTTTGACGCATTTGCCCCAGGCAGTCACATTCCTATCTGTCTCACGCTGACTATAATTGCGGTCTTATCTAAGTCATAACGAGAAGAAAGGATTTGGACACCCTTCCTGGGTAGCTGGTAAACACAGCTGATTTTTTTTTCTCTTTTAAAAGCCTTTCTTGAATCTGGAAGTTGAGTCATGCCATTTGATTTTCTTTTTTTAGTTGGAAATATTTCCCTGCTTATCCAAGTAGCTTCTTCTTCAGACTGATTCAACTTCCAGGCAAGTCTACTTTGATGACTGAGAATCTCCCTCAACAAAGTTTCTTGAGAGATGTTATACAAACTGAGACATGCTAAATCCAGGTGATTTTTAGTAGTATAACGGGGAAGTTATACTTCCTTGGTGGAGCAGTGGGCTAATGCCTCCTTAAGTAACACCAGCTGCCTGCAATTAGTCCAGGTTCGAGTCCCACCAGGCTCAAGGTTGACTCAGCCTTCCATCCTTCCGAGGTAGGTAAAATGAGGACCCAGATTGTTGGGGGCAATAAGCTGACTTTGTAATAATGCCGCTTGGGGGGGTGAAAGCCCTAATAAGCAGGCATATACATAGAATGAAGGCTACTGCTAAGCTTGTAAGCCACCCTGAGTCTTCGGAGAAGGGCGGGATATAAATGGAATTAAAATAAAATAAAAATAAAAATAAATAAGTCTTTTTTAATGAGCAACTGGTTCGTTTCAAAAGTCTTGGCCTTTTTATCTATCTGTTCAGAAGATGGAGAAGGAATGATAGCTGCAGTGGTGCTTCCACCGTTGGGTATCAAAAATAGAACCTTTGAGTCTAAAGGTGCAGGACAAAAACTTTCTCGGAAGCATCCTCAAAGATCCTACCCTATTCTTCTGTTCCTATCTTATAAATGTGTTGCATTTTTATATCTGTTGCTGGATATACTGTATAATCCCTTTATTTTATCCCTGTGTGGCACTTTCAGCAACAAGGAGTCTGTAACTGACGGAAAGACATCTGTGAGTTTCCATGGTCAAAAATGGATTTGAATTTGATCCTTCTTGTTTTACTCCAACACTTTAACCACTCCACCACGTTAGATGATGTATATCTAGTTAAGCTGTTAAGAAAACCAGATAAACAGAAACCTTTGAGGGCCACCAGTGGTTGAGGGCCACTGGTGGCTCAGTGGGTTAGGATGCTGAGCTTGTCGATCAGAAGGTCGGCAGTTTGGCGGGTCGAATCCCGAGTGCCGCGTAACAGAGTGAGCGCCTGTTACTCGTCCCATCTTCTGCCCACCTAGCAGTTCGAAAGCACGTAAAAATGCAAGTAGAAAAATAGGGACCACTACAGTGGGAAGGTAACAGCGTTCCGTGCGCCTTTGGCATCTAGTCATGCCGGCCACATGACCACGGAGTCGTCCTCGGACAAGCGCTTGGCTCTTTGGCTTTGAAACGGAGATGAGCACCGGTCCCTAGAGTCGGAAACGACTAGCACGCATGTGCGGGGGAACCTTTACCTTTACCTTTTAGTCCCACCTAAGCACTGAAGATATTTTTAACATGATGACAATGCTGCTGTAAAGATGGCAAAAATTGATTGTAATATCTTGAGGCCAAATAGGAACCATACAAGAACCCAATTGCAAGAGTCAGGTTAAACTGCTTAAAGTCAGGCAGCCTCCACCCTGGTGACCTTCTAGAAGAAGCTAAAGCTGTGAGGTCTTCCAGAAGGTGCTTGGGCCATCACGACTGGGGTGAAATAAATGAAAAAATAAAGGAGCTATAATCAACTACTGCAGAGTGTTCAAGAGAATTAGCTTCAAAATACAGTATTGTCAACCATGTCTTAAGATATGAACAAGAAAACTATTAAACTCCACGCCACTGAGATTTTATAAAGGTTTTACTGCACTTTAGCGATTCCCTGCTGCTTCCTTGGGGTGTTAATGGATAAGGGTAATTTGCAGAAAATATTTCATGAGGATTTATTAAAGGTTAATGCGTTTTTCCCCCCTTCAATTTCATGGCGTTGGCAAGGACTCCTGTAGAACTCTTACAGGGACAGGGAAAATTCATGCTGTGAAAACCCGTTTATTGACAATTAAAAGAAAAACAGGGCAAACGAGCGACTGCCACATGCAAGTCGGATATTTGTTGCCTAATACTCTGTGCGTACTTTGGATGAATTGGTTGGGTGGCAGGGTGAGTTTTCCAATGGTAACTCTGGCTACATTTGCTAGCCCCATTCCGCTGCTGAAGTGGTCCTGGAGACGACATCTCGATCATACAGATTTACTTGTTAATTTTTATTTGCTTATTATTTCTTTATTTATGTCCCACCTTTATTATTTGTACAAATAACTCAAGGTGGTGAAGATACCCAACGCACTTGGGTAGACCTGAACACAGTACGTTTAAAAAATAACATTGGAAAGCAAGGTCAGAGTAAATTGTGTGTTTCCAAGGTTTTTAATTTCAGAAATCCCTCTCAACACCCTTAACTGCAAAATATCAAATTACTCTTAAATCCAAGGGCTAATTGATTAAACGTCCCAACCTAAGCTTAAATAGTGTTATTTTCCAAATTCAAACAAAGGTTTGCAAGTTTCTGAAGCTCTTTATTTATTCCATGATTTGTTCAAGATAGCTGTAAATATTTCTTATGCATAGGTGAACATATTGTGATTATTTAAGCATTCAGCTTCAGCAAAATGAGTGTAACTGACACACAGAGAATTAAGAAAAAGGTGGCTTGATTTCTTCAAACTCTAAATCTTCATTATATCCTGGTATAGGTTAATTTGGTACCCTTGAAACAATGTCATTCTTTCTCTCCCCAGGCACCAGGTGAAATGATAAGCACCAGGATTTTGTTGTTGTTGTTATTGTTATAATATCCTATATCCAATTAGCCAGAGCAACCCAGTTCACAAACCACTCAAAATGACTAAACTTAAGCAGTTTCCACCATATGGAAGACTGAATTCATAATAGACCATTTGCTGCTAGCTTTTCATTCAAGGGTCACAAAAGTACAGTTCACTCTAAAGCCCTACCGATTTGCTATTATTTTTTGTAATTTAATCATTCCTCCCCCCCCCGCTTTTTTTTTAAAAAAAATTGAATGAGAGGCATCTTTCAGCATGGACTGTCCACTCAGCTTCCATTTGTGGCTTAGCATAAAAAAGAAAGGGCTAAGAGTTTGTTCACACTCACACTATCAGATAACAGAAGCTTTTTCCCTAGCTTAAATAAGGCAAAAAACCCATGTAACCAGGTAACAAAAAGTTTCTGTCTCTTTCAATCTCTTGATTCTATTTGGCTAGGGTACACCCATGCTCCCCAACCTGGTTCTCTTCCCCATCCACAAGCTGAATGAAAAACTATGTTAAGTAGGCTGGATTCTACCTGCAGGCATATATCAACCACCAAGGAGGAACTTCCTGATAGTGATGACAATTAACCACTGGAACAACTTGCCTCCAGAAATCAAGGGTACTCCATTACTGGAGATTTTTAAGAAGAGGCTAGACAGTCACTTGTCTAAGGTAGTATAGGTTCTCCTGCTTAAACGGGGGGCTGGACTAGAAGACATCCAAGGTCCCTTCCTATTCTATTCTATTCTATTCTATTCTATTCTATTCTATTCTATTCTATTCTATTCTATTCTATTCTATTCTATTCTATTCTATTCTATTCTATTCTATTCTATTCTATTCTATTCTATTCTATTCTATGCAGATACTCAGTGTCCATGAGCCTCACCCAGCCAGCAACTGATAGGCCAATGCCTCTAAATGCAACTACAGTGGAGGATAGATTTTAGCCCCCTAACATTTCTAGGATATAATTCTGGAGCCATTATTTTCCTTCCATTTCTACATTTTGATGTTGACTGTAGCTCTGAGCCTAAGGTAAGTGCTCACTCAATTTCATTTACATCTGGGTGTGCACAATCTGGCTATAGGTTCACAGGCACAGAGATCATTGAAATGTTCTGTATTGACATCACAGGGAATTTGTAAGCCATAACCTGCTTTGCATGACTGAGTGTGCTATGCACATTATCCAATGTGGGCTGAATTACAAGCCCACAGTTTAGCATGATTTGTGGTCCCAATCATACTTTCTCAGCCCATTTAAATCATGTTTGCCCTGGCTACTTTTAACAGGAAGATCCACTGCTTCTGTTTCTGTAACTCAGCTAGAAATGTGCACAGGTTAAGGGTTTGCATATAGCCACATGCTGCCGTGGAGCTTGTAAGAGTTATAGTCCATAGTGTCCAAAGAGATCAGATTCCCTAATTATATTCGAGCAGGAAAAATATATCTGGAATCTTATTTCTGTTGCAGCTGAAACTTGTTTATCTAAAAGGTCAGATTTATATAGATGGTATTAAATTACCTTTCCCAACAGACCCAGTGAGTTGGCTAATGACAATGAATGATGAGAACTACAATCCAAGCATGTAACACCAGTTCCAGATTTATAGGCTGAAATGGACATCAGCTTCCATTTGCATTTTTAAACAAGCCTTATCCCTTGATATTTTTTTTGCCCCCCTATAAAACTAGGAAGGTGGTTCATGTTTTTATTTGCATAGGCACATATAAAGGATTGGGAGTGAGGTAGGGAAGTACCTTTAAGATCAGCTCTTAATGTTGTGCTATCTGGACTGGGTTAAATAAAGTTAACTTTGTTTTGTTTCTTGGGATGAATGACTGCTGAGTTTGTCCTTGTTTCATATTGGCATAACTGGAACGGCAGAGCTGAACATTTCAATTGCTTTTTGGAGACTTTGTAGAGTTATTTTTCCATTTAAAAAAAAAAAAGAACAACCCACAAGAATGGTGGTGGTGGTGGTGTGCAAATATACTGTAGTATGTGTATTATCTCTAACTTTCTTTTCTTCATAACATTTCCTAAGCATCTTTTGGCTGTGTACGTTCCTAGCCCTTTATTTCCTAGTACTGATAAAAGAGAATATTGTAGAATTGTGGAATCCTTGGTGCTCTCTGTATTCTTATGGATGTTTCTTTACCAAACTAGGTTTACATCACTATGTAAAGTAGCCTGAGCTATTTCTCATCGCTCCCTATTTTATCCAGGATCCCCAGGGTAGCTCACTCAACTTTTGACCAAGAGAATTTGATGAAATCGCCGACAAGGCATTATTCACTGTGATGGAAACCTGTAACAATACCAGCCTAATTAAAAAGTTCAAGATGTACTTCCCCAATGCCGATATAAGAGGAATTAGCTCACTTCTAATGGTCCTAGGCCACATGACCTAGATGATTGTAGGTCCAGTGACAGTATACCTTAGCAATTTGGGGCTCACAGAAGCCTTTGCACATTCAATTCCCAACTGTTAGACATGAGCAGTACGTCTTTAAAATGGCTCACTGAGTATCCTCCTTTTGCAATTAATACTTATGACACTGTTTTAAGTCAAGGAACACACGCATATAACAGTATTCAGAGCTATTTTAAATCAGTGCATTAACAGGCTTAAAATAAGACCCCAAATCTATCCATGAGGACACTTTTAAGAAATACAGCTGTTTCTGTTTTGCCAAGAAGATTCAAATCTAGACACCTTTCGACCCTCCCATTCCTCCCCTTCCCACATTTAATAAGCCACTGTAAATAAAGGTCCACCAATCCAGG
Source organism: Vipera berus (assembly GCF_964194415.1). Taxonomy (NCBI): domain Eukaryota; kingdom Metazoa; phylum Chordata; class Lepidosauria; order Squamata; family Viperidae; genus Vipera; species Vipera berus. The sequence continues at coordinate 15,880,489 of NC_138211.1, read as the reverse complement.
CTGAAAGCTACTACGTGTGAACTGATCGTATTTTAAAAACCCACACTGGAAGTTGAATAAATATAAATTGCATATATTGTGCTTTCATAAATATTTTTTTTTCTAGAGGAGCATTCTAAAGCGAGAGAGAGTCAAGAGAGCAACGTCTTTGGGAGTTATCAGCAAGCTTCTTGTCCCGACTGGATTCAATAGCTATTCCTATACCTAAGACAAGGGAAGGCCCGTCTCTCCATCCAGCAGCAGCTTCTCAGATACCACTGAGGAAAACGTGCTGTGGAAGGAACGTCATTTCCCCCATCGAGCACCAAGAGTCTTCAGCCGGGCAACCTATCTGACGCTCTGTGACATGTGCAACGGTGTCAACATCTCTTCAAAGATGGCTCCTTTCACATTCGACCCTCTCAGGTTGGCCTCTTGTAGATCACAGCCTGACAGGTCACAGTTCTGAAACCACAGAGGAGGTTGTCAGCAGAGGTTCAGATACTGGATGACTCACCTACAAAAGCAGCACGGCTGTTTAAGGTTTAAGGGAACGCCCAACGATTCCCCCTGGTTTAAATTCTTTGGGGTCCATCAAAAATTGGAAGATGAAGCTCTCACCTCTAAATCGGTTCCTGCCAAGGTTGCTCCTCTCAAGTTGCAGTTTTTCAATTTTGCGTTCTTTAGAGTGGCAACTCGGAGATTGATACCCGTCATCTGACTTCCTTCCATATCCACACCTTTCAGGTTAGCACCTGTAGTCACAAAATTCAAGCCCGTCAAAAAAAAAAGAGTAGAACTTCCTTTCATTCTCACTATGCTATTGTAGCATCCTATTACAACAGGCATCTTCAAACGTGGCAACTTTAAGACTTGTGGACTTCAACTCCCAAAATTCCTCAGCCAGCCAGGGCTGGCTGAGGAATTCTGGGAGTTGAAGTCCACAAGTCTTAAAGTTGCCAAGTTTGAAGGCCCCTGTATTACAAGATATACAGAAGATGCTAACTTTTATGTTGGTTGAATCATTGGAAATATTATACACGAACTAAATTATGTCATGTTCTTCCTTTTCCAGTAAACAACAATAATAAAAAAAACCTTACAACAGCACAGTTCCTTAACAAAGGTATCTAACTATAAAAGTTTGCCATGTTTTATCTTCCTGTTTTATTTTATTGTAATTTCTTTACTTAATGTTGCGAGCCACCCAGTCATTGAGACCCAGATGGCTTTAATAAATTATTATAGTTGGTTGGAAAATCAGCCAGATGTTTAGATAGGATTTTGCATTTTTATTCACTTATCAAGTCCTTCCCAAGAGCTGAGATAAGACAGATATTGTTAGCATTATTATTGTTTGTTGCACAGACGGATGTTCAGACCGGATCTGGCATTTTTGCCTGCCTATCAAGTCCTTCCCAAGGACCTGGGAGAGGCATATGTGGATATTTGATGGTGTTACAGATATCATAAGATGTAAGCTGTTTTAAGTAAGCTGCCTTTTGCAATTGACTGATGGTGAATTTGTCAATGTCGATGGTGCTCAAATGGTGCTATAGTTGGTTTGGGATTGTACCCAAGGCTCCTATGACTACTGGCACTATCTTTGCTTTCTTTTGCCACAGTCATTCTATTTCTATTTGCTAGTCTTTGTATTTTGTTATCTGCTCTCCTATTCTGCAATCTCCAGGTACTGCCTTATTATTAAGCGAAGTACAAGTGTATAAGCAATGGAAGTCACAGCCCTTCAGAAATTGTTGAAGAGGTTATGAAGTGCAACAGTATATGTTATGTGAATGAATTTCCAGCAAACATTGCAGACTACAGGAACCATTTCCATTTCAGTTTGAGATGCAGATGACACAGACTCATCCCCAACATCCTGCGCCTGTTTTCAGCAGTGAAGGGACACAGGGCAGAAAACATCCTGCAGCCAAGAAGGCTCCACACACATTTGGATTACTCAGGTGACCCTGTGGACACAGGTAAACCTCCAAGTGGCCTCAATGACTCCCTAAAGAATGCAAATGACCAGCTGTCTGCAAGGAGTATAAATCCTTCCATTCGCCACCATCCAGCCAGAGGTGAAGAAGCTTCTTGGATGAGAAGCAAAATGTCTCGTGAAAAAGCATCCTTGGGACACATTCAGTCATTTCCTGAATGATAACTGACAGCATTACATAAAAACAAAGGGCCCAGTCAGTGTTTACCTTCCAAGTTAGCTTTAAGGCCAGAAGGATCTTCAAAATTGCAGCTTTTCAGGGATGCTCCCTCTGCATTTGAGCACAGCATCTTTACACCTTGGAGATTGGCATACTGCCAAAGAAAGAGGAAAGCAAAAAATCTCAGATGAAAAAGAAGCCACATTTCAATCTGATATAGAAATCTGCAGGCTACGTTTGACAAATGGCGGACTGATCACATTTGCTTAAAATACTCCAACGAAGAAACTTCCACAGCCTTTGTTAGCCGAATCTGCAGGTGACAAATCACAGTGCTTTACCCAAAGGACTTTGCCTTTATCTAAACTCCGAAAACTTTAGCTCTTACTTCATTTCACGGTTAATAATCCTTTTCATATTTTCAGGTCTATCCTGCCAAATCCTGATCAATTAGTGTACGTTCCATCTCTTCTGTTCCTTGGTATTTCTTTGCAAATAAATCCAAATTAATAGAGAGACATGGAACATTTCCAGAGCTAGAAGATGCCACCAGGTGGATGACCAGACATTTTAGCTTAGCACTGCTCACACTGATGGGTTTTGCTATGATTGACAAGGATCTTTAGTAGTCATATCTTAAGACAGACATGTCAAACACAAGGCCCGGGGGCCGGATCCGGCCCGCGACGTGGTTTCATGCGGCCCGCGAAGCCATCCTGGAAACAGTGAGGGAACGGCCCCCACTGCCTTGGCCCTGGCCCAGAGACCCTCCTTCTGCCAGAGACCCTCAGATCTGTCCCACTCCTGCCCAGGCCCCCATAGGCACCCTTGATGCGAACGATGTAGAGCTGGCCATGCCCACCCAGTAGGCCATATGCACTCTAGCCACGCCCACCCAGTAGGCCACGCCCACCCTGGCCATACCCACCCGGCCCCTTGAGGGCAACCGCAATGCTGATGCAGCCTTCAATGAAATTGAGTTTGACACCCCTGTCTTAAGAGGTTTATTTCTAGGCCATGCATGCTCCACAGTGCAGCTACTTTGCAGTTCCCCTTTTATTAAAAGGTGTACTAGCTAGTTTGGGCACACTGCTATGGAACAGAACAATCCATTTTGCCTAAGCTTGTGCAAGAGGTGTGCATTTTATTCTTAGCCCTTATCCAAATAACACCCACATCTAGAACAGATCCAGAGAGATCAGCCCGTTCGAGGTTTGCACAGCAGAGGTTTGCATGAGCCAGGTTGCATCGGCTTAAGTTGGCCATCTTGAAATTGATGTACCGGAGATCTAAACGAGAGAGGTCGGCACCGCTAAAATTTAACCCCTGGAGGAGAAGAGAGCAGTGGTCAGGTTATCTGAGTTCAAAACAACTGCTTCAACTAGGTGGTTACATCAAGCTCAAAACAACCCATCTGAAAGTGAAACTTTGGTGTGTGTGGGGGGAGGGGGGGCTTGTTCCACCCCTGTTATCTACATTTTGCATCAGCTGTGCAAAATCAAGGTTGACTCAGCCTTCCATCCTTCCGAGGTAGGTAAAATGAGGACCCAGATTGTTGGGGGCAATTAAGCTGACTTTGTAAAAATGCCACTGGGGGGGGCGAAAGCCCTAATAAGCAGGCATATACATAGAATGAAGGCTATTGCTAAGCACATTTGATTTGTGCTTCTTAGATTGTAAGCCGCCCTGAGTCTTCGGAGAAGGGCGGGATATAAATGGGATTAAAAAAAAATCCAGCTCAAAAATCCAAACGCAACTGCTTGGACGACAAAGTGTCTAACCTAACTCAGAGGAGGAATGCACTCAACATTTATGTTATTTATTTGTTCAATTTCTAGAGCCGCCAATGTCAGTGAGTGACTCTGGGCTATTTACAATTCAGAACATAAGTTACAATTAAAAACATATAAAAAAACATTTAAAAAATAAAAACAATAAACAATAGTAGAAAAATATATATTAAAACCTCCGCAAGAAAATGTGATCCAGGTTCCTCTAAAGCATGGTTGTCCACAACCTTTTGTTTTCCCAGGGTTAAGCCACATATAAAATATATACTGTAGTATAGTTAATGTGTATAAACAGCAAACTTCCTTAATTTTTCAATATTTTTTATTATCTTGTGGGGCCTCATTATTAGCTATCCAGGGCTGCAGGCTGCCTGTGATGGTTTTTAATATATCAGTGTAAACTTTTCTTTTTACAAGTTGTGCAAAACAGGTTCAAAAAAAACCACAGTTTTTAAAAAAAATTCATTTTCTCACGGTACCTGACAGCGTAGCTCCGACTTGGTTGAAGTTGCAAGGAGGAATCTAACAAATTCCTTTCGAGAAATTGGGGAGTGGTCTTCTGCAGGCTGGGAATTCTGTCAAAAAGGGGAAGAAGAGTTTAAGCCCAAACAATACAAGATGGAATATCTTTTAAAGAAAAGATTGGACAGGCACCTATCTGTAATTGTATGTGAGCAGGGGGTTGGACTAGAACAGGGGTCCCCAACCCTGGGTCCGTGGACCAGTACCAGGCCGCGGCATGCCAGCAACCAGTCCGCACAAACCAGCAAAGCCCCATCTGCGAGATGCAGGCAACACACAAAACCACGCCCCCTCCGGTCCACGGAAAAGGTCCCTGGTGCCCCAAAGGTTGGGGACCTCTGGACTAGAAGACCTCCAGGATTCCTTCCAGCTCTATTTTGATTGCTTGATTGCTTGCTTACATGAGGTGATATACAGCAGCGTGGGATTTTTTTGAAGCAATTTTCAAGAAGGGTATTTACAAGCTGTTGGGGATGTTGACATTGTAGGCTTGTTACCTCTAATTCTGTCCCTTTCCTCTACACCACATTCAGAAGTCATTGTTTTTTTGCTAATTTACATATTCTGGCTTCTCTCTATGCTTGAGCTCATTAATGTTTATGTCTGAAGAACAAATCAACATTAATTGTTGGCACGTTAAGTTATGGGGGTGCAGCCATTTGAGCGTACTCTTCATGATATCTAAGAAAATTAAGTTGCTATCCTTAAGCCATATATAGTATGTGTGCATCTCTTTGAAAATAACTTGACTTGACTGGCGTCCACTCAGAATGTTGCCAATTCAATGTTACTGCCTTTTGTTCACTTTTTCATACTTTTTTATTATTATTAAGGATTCTCATAAAAGATAATACCACTTAGTATCAAAAAAGAAAGAAAAATACAAAGTGCAAGATTTATTTCTCTCGACAACTTAATTTAATTTTAATTTAATTTATTAATATTTCTATACCGCCCTTCTCCCGAAGGACTCAGGGCGGTGTACAGGGCAAGAATAAAACAAGAGTTACAAAAATTAAAAGATAATTAAATACATGCCCATAAAAACAGTTGATACATTAATAAAAACCCCAATAAAATGATAATAAAAAAAAACTTCTTCAAAATGTTTGTTTTTAAGAAACAGAAACATTTCCAGGGCACAATGTAGCATAATGCCCAAGAGGTAACATAAAAACCAAAACAAGGGCAAATGTTCAGAAAGTAATCAGATACAAAAATTAGCATTACCTTAATTGCTAGTTCAAGGTGTTCAATCAGGGAGTCAATTCCAAAGAATCTTGCTTCCTCTGAGACACCTAGCATAAGATGATTGACACAATACAAGCTAGCGATGGTTAGGAATAATGACAAAATTCACTACTCAACCTTCCTGCTCTCTAATTCAGGCTGTAGGAACCATGCACAGGATCAGGCAGTTTCACTGGGCCGAGATTCTTTGCCAGAACTGGTCTTAATTATAGCTAAGGTTAGATGTCAATCATGATTTACTACTTAAGATCAACAATGGTTTGAAGATGAATTGTAAGCCACGATTCCCCAGCTTCATACAATATGCTGTTTTGTTGCATGCCAGGTTAGCATCAGCATGTCAACAACAAAATCTATCTAGTAATCTTAATCTTAAATCCCTTTTGCAGATCTATCCGATTAAAAATTCCACAACCTCTACTTAGCCATCCGTTGATTGACTGATTAATCCTACCTTTCCTCTAAAGCAGTGGTTCTCAACCTTTTTTTGACCACGGACCCGCTTTAAATACCTTTTGTGGTCACGGACCATGGCCACGGACCCCCAAGACTTAACTCAAGGTTTAAATTATAACAATGCTTCAAGCCTTTGCAGACCCCCTATGATGACACCACAAACCCCACAGGTCGAGAACCACTGCTCTAAAGAGCTCAAAAGGCTGTTTCCATAATTCTTGTTCCTCCAATTTTCTCCCACAACTCTATCAGATAGTTTGGGCTAAGAAAAACAACTGGCCCAAATCATCCAATGACTTGAACAAGTGTAGTGTAGTTGGTTATGGTGTTGTACTCGGACTGGAGAAACTCAAGATCGTAACCAAAATGCCAAAAGCTTGCGTGGGATTTCCACATCCTTGGTTCTATTCAGGAAGCTTGGCTTTAGAATTGTTTTAGAACAAGCATAGTTGTGCAACAAAGGCAACAAAATGTTTTACAGGTCCTAGTACATACCTAGCAAGTTAATGCCATCGTTCACAATTAGCTGTCCATGCCGCAAATAGTTTAAGATCGGTTCAAAATACTCCGGACTTCGGTCAATCAGGAAAGCTCCACTGTGGTCTCTCTTGTTTCCCCAAGCATCTGTTGCAGATGGACACATTTTTTTAAAAAAAATGCTTTCATTAAGGGTCAATTTCTCACCCTCCGCATCTCCATCTCTTCCCAGCAGCTTAGATGGATCATCTGCAGGCAAGTTTGGAAATCAGACTGAAGTGCCTCTCATGGCCCACCACAAATTTAGAATGAGATTATAGTAAATAAGGAGGAAAGGACATCCTCTAAACCAGGGGTAGGCAACCTTGGCTTTTATGACTCGTGGACTTCAACTCCCAGAATTCCTCAGCCTGTATGGCTCAGCTTGGAAACTCTCCCTTTCCCCTCAGCATGGCTGGCTCAGGAATTCTGGGAGTTGAAGTCCACGAGTCATAAAAGAACCAAGGCTGCCTACCCCTGCTCTAAACAATAAAGATGTGTTCCATTAGCTCACAGGTGATTCTGTTGGGCAATAAAAAACAATTTACATGCCGTGGATTTGCAAATTGAGTACTGGATAAAATACTGGATAGACCTTTCACATACGTAACTTAAGTCATACTGACCTTTATCTTTAAACATGTGGGCCAGCATGCTATCCGGTTCTTTACTAACTAAAGTACTCCTAAGAAAGAAATGTAGAGAAATTAATGAATAAATTGGCCACATTGGCATTTGGAGTAGCATTCAAGCGGGGATTTAAAAAAAACCCAAAAAAACCCTCCTGGCTTTTATGTGATAAGCAATTTGGGTAACAATGTTGGCTTAAGTAAAGGGAAATGTGGCTCCACACCGGACTGACAAATTTAATAAAGGTTTAATTTAATAAAGGTTTAATGTTAATCTTTAATTTGTGGAATTGCTTAATTTTCTGGGGGAGGGGGGGAAAGGAACTAAGAAAAGCCAAGATAACATCATTTTAAACCATCATTTTAAATCATGGATGGTTGAAAAACCATTTGGTCTGGGTTGTACATAATAATAAGCAACAATTGCCTTCACCTAGCATGCTACCCAAACAGCCCTACAGTTTAGCCTGAAGCCTGAATCCAACCGCTGCATTGAAAAGTTGTTAACAGCTTTATTAAATGAACAATGCATTTAATACTTAGGAACATAATATTTCCAGCGATAAACTTCACAAGAAGAAAACCGACTCTTACCGGGTAGTTGTGAAATACCGTCCTCCTACATTGAGTGTTATCCAATCCGAATGAGATCCTGTTAATGTTTCTAAAGAGTTGATATCATTCTGGGGATCTATGAACATGGAAAGCACATCATCATACAGTAACCACTTCCTGTTACTTCCTGTTCTTCTGGAGGAAAACAACTTGGTGTACTTACCAATGAATGGTTCGCCTTCACATACAAAAAGAACGTCATCGTCTCTATTGATTAAAGGAAAAGAGAAAGAAAACCAGGGATTCAGAATAAGCCCGACAAGTGTTTTGGAAAACAGTAGTTGCTCATTCTAGATTCCAAGGTTTTAGAGAGACTAAACTCGATCTTACCGCATTATGATAATAGTTTAAGTGACGGAAGATCTAAATAGCAATTCAACTATGTTAAGTGGCTTCACATGAAGGAGTTTGAGCTAGTCCTTTTATGCAATAGTCGTTTATGGATAGTCTGTATATCAGACTTGCTCTGAAATGCAGCGTTTGAGCAAGAACAGTTTTTTTTAAAAAATGTGAAATCTCTAAGATTGTTTTCTCTTTTCAAAACAGGAAATGAGCACCACAATCTAAAACCAGTGTCTGATTTTTATTTTCTTACACTCCACTGTTTCAATTTCAGAAATATAAATACACACACACACACACACACACAAACACACACACACACACACAAATATATATATATAAATTAACAAACTCTCCATGCTCTAAATTCAATTGCTTTTGCAGATGGTTTTGATCCAAATTCCTTAAATGCAATGACATTTGTGTTTGGGAAAGTTGGAAAATTAAGAGTCAAGCTGAAGAGTTAGATTCATATTTATGCAAAGGTACTCTGGTAAAGAGGCTTTGTTTACCGCATACTTCCCAACAAATTCAATAAGCACAGGATACTTGGAACAAACAATTTTAGTAGAAAGTATTTGTTAGAAGGCAAACTATAGGATGGGGGTAGCAATTCTCTGGCCAGGGGAGATGGAATGCAAACCTATTTGTAACCATTACACAGTGGAATCCACGTAAAATCCTGTCCCAGTTGAGAAGCTATATAAATCTTATAATTTGACTCCGAAGCTCAGGCTTTTTCTCCCTCTGCTTTTTCATTTATTGTAATCAGAGTGTGCAACAAGGATAAATGCTTGATACCCTCCAGATGCTTTGGACTACAGCTCTCACCATGTCCAACCAGCATGAAAATTATATTTCTGGACATCTGGAAGACATCAGGTCGCCTAGTCCTAGTTCACAATAATTTTGAATTCTTCACTGACGTTTTACCTAAGTCATTTCCAAATCAGAATCAAATCGTGGTTTGAATGGTGTTGAGATTATGATTTACAGAGTGGGCTTTTCAGATGTCAGAGTAGACCCTTGCTTTATGCTAAGCCACAGTTGTGGATTATTTAGATTTGGGCATGGCATTCAGTCAAGATAGGACACCTTGGCAACCACATTATATTGCTGAATATTGTGTGTGAAATGAGACACCATGATGCGCTCAACGAACTGTTATTTAAACCAGGGGTGGGCAACATTTTGGTTGCCAAAGGCAATACTTAACATTTTTCAGGATGAAGGTCTATCACATAAGCAAGAAGGGATGGGGGGGGGGAAGAGTGGAAATGGAAGAATACAGAATAAGTTGGAAGGGACCTTGGAGATTTTCTAGTCCAACCCCCTGTTCAGGCAGAAGGCCCTACACCACCAGTTTTATTGAAAACCTCCAGTGATGGAGCACCCACAACTTCTGAAGGCAAGTTGTTCCATGAATAACCACTCTGATTGTCAGGAAATTTCTCCTTAGTTCTACGTTGCTTCTGTCTTTTATAGTCTTCCCTCTGTTGCAGAAGAAGATGGAGCTATAATATATTCTCCATAGACTAATCCTTGTTGATGACTTTGTAGGAAAGGGGTTCATGGCCATTTCAATATCAACACATTGTATCTATCTAATGTGGTATTCTTGAATCAGCTTTTATTCCATCTTCCAAGCAGTTCTCACACCTATTAGGCTTATTCAAAAGGACTCTAAACACATTTTCAATATGGGCTAATGCCGCTAATCTTACCTAATTAAGGCAATGTCATCGATGAGTCCACCTCTTCCATTGTAGACGCTGGTTGCTTTTATTCCAAGCTTATTACTTGCGACAGAAAGCAAATCGGACAGTGTTCCATAAACAGCCACAACCTATAAGAGAAAGTTAGTCTTTTAATTCAATACACAGAGTTAGCTGCTCTGGAATTTTCATCCATTTATATTGTATACTAGTATACAAATCCACGCACTGTGCAGCGCTCTTGATCTGCTTCAAATTCAGCCCAAGATAAATTGCACCATTTTTTTCTGCAGAAGTCTTTCAATCTTAGAAAATCTGGGCTTCTTTCTCCACAATGTAGCTTGCAACAAGGAAATAGTTTTATCTACACTTGAAACTTAATATATTTAAGGTATTTTAGAGAACAGTCAATTACTGGTACCTTTTTAATTAAATGGAGCCAATTTCTAGATTCGTATTGGATCCAAACAGTGCAACTGTTGAATTAAGGGGCCGAGTTTGTACATCCTGCCATTACAATGTGGTTTATTTGTTTCAGTTTCCAGTAATAAACAACAATTGGTTGGGTTTGTGTAATAAACCATACAAGTAGTTCTTGTTTAGTGTTTACAACTGGAACTGGTAACTTGGTTATTTTAAGCAAAGCAATCACAAAGTGAAATGCAATTCTGCTTAGATCTTATTTCGGCTTTCTCAGATTTGGAAAGGTTGTAAATGCAAGAATTGGTCATAAAGTTACTTTTTCCTCACTGTCATAACTTCAAATGGTCAATAGGTGAAGCAGTTACTAAACGAGGCAGTCACTAAACAAGGACTACCTTATTTCACTGTGGTTCTGACAAAGCATAATCTGCAAACTGAGTGATTTATCTTTTTATATAAATGTGCGTAGAACTGTACCTTTACAAACAGAATCTTAGAGATTCATAAGTGGCGGCAATGTGGCAGAGTATTATATATATCCAGAACTGACTGCATCTATTGACCATAAAAAAGTAGGATATTGTGCATTTTAAATACATTGTGAAGCCAATGTTGCCCTCCGGGTGAGATTCAAGGTGTTGGTGATGACCTATAAAGCCCTAAATGGCTTGGGTCCGGGATATCTGAGGGAACAACTGCTGCCGGCATCAAGTTCCCTTCGTCCTGTGCGCTCCCACAGGGAGGGTCTTCTCAGGGTGCCGGCGGTAAAAGACTGCCGGAGGATAACACCCAGGGGGAGGGCCTTCTCTGTGGGGGCGCCTGCCCTTTGGAACCAGCTGCCCATGGAGCTTAGGACTGCCCCCGACCTTCGCTCATTTCGCCGGGACCTGAAGACCTGGCTCTTCAAGCTTTCCGGGGGTTTTTATATTTCTACTTCAGGGACTGAATTTAATCATTTTAAATTGTTTTTTAATTTTTGTATTGATGTTTTAAACACCTTGTAAACCGCCCTGAGTCCTACGGGAAATCTAATAAAATCTAAAATCTAAAATCTAAATCTAAAAGCAACCAGTGGAAGTATTTCCAAACTGGGAAGTTACAAATTATTTCAGAACATTTCCATAATGAATTGAAGGAAACTGGGCCACTAGGCAATCGAAAGACAAAACGATTCCAAAACTGTTAATAGGCCACACCAATATTAGATGATGGGATGGCAGAGATTTAATCCCCTAATGCAGAATTATCCGGCTTTATCATTGGAGATCGTTTTCTCTTTTTTCCCTGAAATGTTTATGGCTTCCAATATTTTATGTTGACAACTTCAGTGTATTGCTAGAGTGCAACGAAGTCTACCATGGCAGATGGACTGCTCCTGTTTTATTTTGTGAGACTCTCAACCACAGCTGGGAAACCACATCCTGTGGGTTGTCGTTTGTTTTGCGTTCCCAACAAGGTAAAGCACAGATTCGTATGTCAAAGGCCATCGTTTTAAAAAAGCCAGTCAGTTCATAAACCCAAAGCAACAGGGTTCCACAGGTGCTGGCTGATCTGATGCACAAATTTAAAGAAAAGGGGGGGGGGAATTGCCAGTCATCCGTTGTTTATAATCCAGAGTTTCCATCCCTGTTCCCAATCATGGTCCTGCCACCTGTTGTTATAGTGAGCAGAAACAGCAATAAGGGAAAAACTTTTGATCGGTCCAAACGTCATCCCACCCTTTCCTAGCCAGCCCTCCTGGGTCCACACTCCATCAAAATGAGCGAAAGTCAACCGAAAAGGAGTATCTGGGAAATTTCAAGGGGCAAAGTTCTCCAGAAGTTCCTCGCCTGTCCTAAAAAATCGATCATAGCTCGAGCTGTACATTATGTCAATGACAAAAAGGACGCTGTTTCTTTTTTTACTTGGCGTCTAAATTTCCAAAAGATTTCCATTCTTGGCCAAACATGTTTGAATTGAAATATTTCTTGAGGAAAGGAGGGCTACAAGTAACTTAAACCCACCACCCCAAAGCTTTTTTTTAAAAAGATTTTATGGAATATTTTATGTATTGAACGTCACTACTAAACTTTTTTTTTAAAAAATGATAAAAGTCTTATATTTTAAAGACAGTACAATTTAATGTTTTCACACAATATCCTAATCTGCACAAGGCACTAAACGCGAGCAATACTAACTACTGATTTATTGAACTACAACTCTCAACTTCCACAACTAGCAAAACCAAAATACAGGAAATTCTCAATTTATGGTCAGAATTAAGACCAGAATTTCCAAAAGCCATTGTTAAATGAGTCATCCCCAATTTTACAACTTTTTGCCATAGTTGTTAAGCAAATCACTGAAATTTGTAAGTGACATACCTGGTCCATTAAGCAAATCCCACTTCTCTCATTCACTTTGCCTGTCAGAAGCCATCCGGGACAGTCACAAATGGTGATCATATAACCCTGACATGCTGCAATTGTTGTAAATACAGGTAGTCCTTGACTTACAATAGTTCATTTAGTGAATGTTCAAAGTTACAACGGCACTGAAAAAAAGTAATTTAGGACCATTTTACAACTGTTGCAGCATCCCCATGGTCACATGATCAAAATTTGGGTGCTTGGCAACTGGTTCATATTTATGACGGTATCCCAGGGACTAGTGACTTTCTTCTGCAACCTTCTGACATGCAAAATCAATGGGGAAGCCAGATTCACTTAACAAACTGTGTTACTTAATCACTACAATAATTCGCTTAACAACCGTAGCAAGAAAGATGATAAAATGGGGCCAAACTCACTTCACAAATGTCTCACTTAGCGAGATGAATGTTGGTGTCATCATAATTTCAAACGGTCACTAAAAAATGATTCAAAGTCAAGGACTTCCTCTATGATGGTGGTTACAATCCAGGATATTGCAAGGAAGCCAGTTTAGGAAAAAAGTTTTCCTAAATCTTGGTTTAGCTTTCACAGTCTCTCTTTACACACTTTTGCTACAGTTATAAGCAGGAACACAGAAGCTGCTATGACTGTTTTGGATGAATCACAGCTTAGAGTCACATTCAAATCCTAAACTTTGGTTCATTTATTATACTGTGAATCACAAGAGATTGAGTGGAGGAAATGAAATTTAGACAACCGGCAGCTGTTTGCAAATAATTAGTCCTTGATGCACAATATCAGAAAAAGAATTTGTGGGAAAGAACACTGTAATACCAAAACATTGGAAATAACAAAGACAAACTCTGTTTTGTGTTCAGATATTAACCCTCCATACAATTTTGCTTTTCTCCTACCAGCTTGTTGAGTTATTTGATTATGACAGCAAAGAAGTAAATCTTATGGATTATTTATACTACATTGGCTACTCAAAAGAGTTTCTAGGACAGATTCTTGTATACTGTACTGACTTGTAATAGGGTTTGGTTGTATGTTGATGTGTGATCCCAATCATTATGGTTTGTTAATCAGGGAGATATGACTTAGCGTCTTCGGTAAATCCAACCATGATGTTTTCTAACAAATTGAATCCAAAAGAATACCAGTATCTGGCACAGTAAGGCAGAAAATCCTTGTTGGGATCAAGATGATCACAATTTGTTGCAATTATAATTTACTGGACAAGCCACAACATTAATACACAATGCTAGCCATAGGAAGAAAGAAAAAGATAATGCAGGCAAGCAAACAGTTGATTGAACAAGTCTCCAGACTATTTCAAGTATGACAAAATATAATGGCACAGTTCACATATCTTGCTAAGCCAAAATCTAACCACAAGCTTTCCTATGATGTGTGAACCCAGTCATACTCTCAAGGGATCTGATAGAATAATTGCTGTTAGAATAAAACTACAACATATTCCATGCATGTCCAAGCGGCACACTGGTAAACGAACGCAACAGCAATCTTTATTAGTCATGGACCAGTACCACAAACAAAAGCATTTTAAAAAAATAACAACAGGAAAAAAACTAAAATATATGAACACAAAATATTGCAAAATGTTGTAGCTGTTTTGGAAAAATTCCTATTTGGGTATGCCCTGGTCCTTTGGAATTTTTCACTGAAACTGGGAAGATGGGGCAAAACATTACCCTACTGATTGAATATAGAACTGCATTCTCCTTCTTAAAAACATTGTGCAGAAGAAGAAATATTTTGGGAGGAAACCTAGGTCCATTTTATCAAAACAAATCTACACGGGCTATTTGTACAGCTGGGTGCTGACACAGATCTTTTAAACACTAAATCCTGAGAAAACAGCATGTCTCCAAATAGACTTATAAGAGTACGGCATTCATTAATTTAAGCCTGTCCCTTGGCCCAGTAAAAAGTGATGCAAAGCTTGCATTTTCATTAACTTGAAAGGGACTTTACACTGACACACAATCAGCGAAGTCACCGGCTAATTTCAGACACAGCTCTAAGACAAAACAGGCTAATCTGGAATTTGCTGTTAGGAAATTGTCCTAAATAAAAGAACCGACACCTTAGACCAAGTTGACCCTCATCCTACTGTAATTACTCCTATCCCTTTCTCCTAAATCATGATCCTGTATCATTTTTTATGACCCTGTAATCCCTTGTATCGGGATGGAGACGGGGCAACTGAATGGAGCTGAATGTTTACTGACCGGATAACTTTCCTGATGCCTACACAGAGTTCACAACAGGTATTTTCTCTTTGTGCCCTGATAAAGAAACATCTGTCGCTGTCCAGGATTGAACTCTCAATCTCCTGAGTATGAGGTGAGTGTCTGCAAATCTAGGCCAATGCACAGCTCATGATCCTATATTAATTAAACCTATGATAATTCAATGCAGTCTTTATATTTTGTATAT
This sequence comes from Vipera berus, assembly GCF_964194415.1. Lineage (NCBI taxonomy): Eukaryota > Metazoa > Chordata > Lepidosauria > Squamata > Viperidae > Vipera > Vipera berus. The sequence continues at coordinate 15,865,254 of NC_138211.1, read as the reverse complement.
TTAATCCAGCAGTGCTTCAGGGAATGAGAGTAGGCAAACAATGGAAGGAACTATCTTTATGAACCTTTATTATCAAAGTACAACATGTGTACAGTGAAATTGGCTGAGCCTCCCTTCGTGCTCCCCCCCCACAACTCACAGTGACAACAAACCCACCATCTTGTTACACCATGTGAGCTAATTGCACAACACACCGGCCTCGCAAGTCAATCATACATAGAGTTATTTCCCGTTCAGGAGCCTGACAGCCCATGGATAGAAGCTGTTCTTCAGCCTGTTGGTACGGCTGGCTATACTTCAACTCTGGTTAAGGGTGCAAGCCATTCCTAACTAGGAGAATTAGAAGACGTAATGGTTTTGTCTGCATAATACATTATGCTTAGTTGGAATTCTGTGGCTCTATGATTTGCATGCACCAGTCCACTTAATTTATGCATTGTGAAAATGCAGAAAAAAATCATTAATTCATTAACAGGTTAAGAGTGTTGTGTGAATGCAGACTCTTTTTCTTTTGCAATAATTGGTATTAAATTACTGAGTGCCCACTAGGTGGAAGGGAAAAATTTAAATTTAATTGTTAACAATCAGCATCGGTTAATAGCACCTTTGGGGAAGATAGTTGGCACTATTGTACATCACAGTTCTGATGATTTGCATTTTTACCAAAGCAATCATTTTACGGATTTCATGTACTACAGTACTGTGCATCAAAAATGCTTTAAATACCTATTTCTACTCTGAAGGTCATCGCCGAGTGAAATACAATGCAGTCACCAGAAAACCTGGTAAATATTAATGACTTTATTTGTGGGCTAAACATCAAATTGCTATGAAGCCTACTAAAAAGAGCACACATATCCGGTCTGAAAAAGTGAAGATAGGCATTAAATGGTTGTAAAGAGTTTTGCCTTCCCTCTAGTTGTCCTCAAGATTTTGGCAGGTCGGATACCATAGCCACTATATAGGCAATGACTCTATTTCCATATTCTTATGTGCTCCAGTTCTGTTGAACAATACATTTCATCACCCTGCATAGGAAATCCAGGGGGTTTCAAGTCTTACCAAATTAGGTGGCTGCCCTCAACTGACTAATCCTGAATTCCAAACCGGATGAGAGCTGGTAAATCCTTTGGGGATAGGAGACCACCAGGAAATCCTAGGGCTGTGGCCAAGATCAGATTTGTTTTTGTTTTTTTTAAAAAGGGAAGCCAGTCACCTCCACCTCCAAGAAACCACATCAATTTCTCTGTGAAGAGAGACTTTCTCATCCCCTTCCTGGGAAGGTGGCCAGCTCAGAGTAGGGTGAGGTGGAATTCCAGGCAACCCTGGAGGAAGTAGCTCAATGATTCTGGGGAAGAAGAATCCCAAGGAAATTAAAATTCACACTTGGGTTTGGCTGTAGTCCTTTTGCATCAGCTCGGTTCTGGAAATGCACTACTCCAAGGGGCATCCAAGCTTGGCCACTTGAAGACTATGGCTGGCTGGGGAATTCTGGGAGTTGAAGTCCACAAGTCTTCAAAGTGGCCAAGCTTGGACACCCTTGCACTACTCCATCCCTCTTTCCGAGCATTTCCAATCTCATCAAATCCAGTGGGAATTGCTCCCATGGAAACTGGCCAGGGATTCCCAGGGAAAAACCTTCCATCTGCAGCTCCAGCCCGGCTGTTCCCTGTTGGAGACCGCAGGCTCTCCGGGAGCACAGACCTCGTGGTGTCCCTGATGCAGACCCCGAGTCCTGCTGTAAAGCCACGCCAAAGCGGCTTCTTCCCCGCTTCCCTTCGGCCGGCTTACCTTCCCATTTCTGGGGCTGCCATTAACAAACAGGGTGACTCTCTTCATGTCCTCCCTCCGGAGTTGCCTGACCCAGCCTGGCTACAAACCCGGAAGAGTGGCTTCCTTAACCAACAGGCCCACCCACCAATCCTCCCCCAGCTTCTTTTCCCTTTGCCCAATCGGATTCGAAGGGAACGAAGTGGGCGGGACTTTTTGGGCTGGGTGGGCGTCCGTCCGCGCGATTTGCTTTTCAGAACCAGAAAGGGCGGGGTTTTAAGGAGAAAGGCGGGGCAGACGAGCGGGCGGGACAGAGTCGCCTCTTTCTCCCCCCTCCTCTCCGGAAGGCGAGCCTCGCTCCTCATTGGTCACGTCGGTATCACGTGATCCTTCAACCGTTCTTTCGTCGTTCTGAACTAACAACCCATCCGCAGGGCTGGGATTTCTTCCAAGGGGAGGGAGAGGGAGGAAAAAAAATAGTCCGCTGCTGTCCTCTTGATTTGTCTCCTTCAGCAGGGGAGGGGAGGGCAGGCATCCCCAGTGGGTTACGTATTTGAGGCCGCTTGACCGGCTCGGACTCCGTTGAGTGGAGAGAAGGAGCCGCCTGGTGTGGCGGAGGGATACATGGCTCTGGCAGGTGGTGAGAAAAATCTTTTGAATGAAGGGCGCGAGAGGAGGCCCGCCGGCGGCAGTTCGTCAGCGCCGAAGTCGGACTGCGAGCCCAGGGCGCATCCTTTTGCATATTTACGGTAAGCCCAACAGCGACCCCGAAACCTTCGAAGGTTTAAAATTTAATTTGTGGTCACGTAGAAATTCAACAAACGAAGCTCTAGACCAGGGGTCTTCAAACTTGGCCCTTTTATGACTTGTGGACTTCAACTCCCAGAATTCCTTAGCCAGGCACGCTGGCTGAGGAATTCTGGGAGTTGAAGTCCACAAGTCATCAAAGGGCCAAGTTTGAAGAGCCCCTTGCTCTTGAAACTTGTGTGTTTCAAGCTTGGCTACTTTTAAGATGGATGGACTTCAACTCCCAGAATTGAAGTCCACCCATAAGTCTAGGCATTCCTTGCATATGCCAGACAATCCTTAAGGAGGAAAAAGCCAAGCACCTTCTTTTCTTTGGGAATGCACCTTTCCCAGTGGTGTGCAGATGTGCAAGAGGGAGTGTGGCAGATGCAGAAGTTCAGACACACACTTGGTCCAAGGTGGCAAAGGTCTTGGGTAGAGCGGTCAATTAATTTTCCCAAGGGGCCACATAAGAAACTGGCACTGTTGTGGAGGGCCAATCCCACAGAACTGTGAAGGTGCGTAGGTATGCATGCACATACATAAAATTGAAAAACCGTCACTCGCAAAATAAAAGCAATGCAGCTGTACTGCATGCATGACGGTTACACTTGTTTACATTTGATCTCTAATTTCCAAAGGACTTCACGTGGGCCAGACAGGCACAGCCAAAGGCCTGGATGTGGTTTGGGGGCTGTAAAATGTCCAGGTCTGGTTTGGGAGACAGGAGGAATTGCTGCAGACTAGACAATCATGCAAAAGAGATCTCAGCCCATAGAAGGAAGCAGAGCATTGAAAACTTTGACCCTCTCTACAGAGGTTTTCTGGAGAGTAAAAGGAAAGAAGGGGGAAATTGTGCTTGTTCTGTGCCTTGTTGAACTTTGACTTCCTAAGCTTAAGAAGCCTGAAGACTATTAAACATGGAGCAGCTCATGTGCTTTATAGGAAACCAGGCAAAGGACTAGTTATCTGCCTTGTCTAACATTATCCTTTTCTTTCAAAAGAAAGATATCCAGACCTCTGTAGTACAATATTGCTTAAAAGTCCCAATCTGAAGACCCAACTATTTCTCAAGAAAGCAGCGATATCACTGATGAGTTGGCAGCAGCAAAGGCATTCCCAATGGAGAATCAGAATGCTAAAGAGGTACTTTCCGAGTGTTGTAATACACAACGCAACTTATATTTGGGGCGTGGAAACTCAATCAATAGCCTGAAGAAGATGGACTCTCTCTTCACAAGTGGTTCATCAGATGCTCCAGCAGCAAATGTGTGCACAAGCCCTGTCATCTCCAAGAATTTGGGAAGCACTCTGATAAACGATCACCCCAACGTCATGAATGATAGAGATGATTTAACAACTCCCAGGAGAAAATCAGAAGAGAATACAAATGTTGAAATTGCAAACAACAAGGTTACACCATCTAGAGGCTTTTCTGACAGTACTGCAGTTGATTGTAGAATTGTGCCAGATTTTTTTACAAGCCAGAATAAAGGTAAGGATTATGGCCGTCAGGGATGGTTTGGAAAATACCATCAAGCAGCTGGCATTCTGAAGAATAGTATGTTCATAGCTTACCACTGCCATGCAACAGAATTAGGGTTTCAATAGAAGAGAATATCTAGTTCAGGGACAAACTGTGGGGTCCTTCATGCTCTCTGAGCTCAGTTATTTGCTTGTAGATATTTTATTACCCAATTAGGTAATGTCATCAGTGTGAATGAGAGTGGGCTTTGCTGCCTGTCTGGTGCTGATCCCTAATCAGATTCTTATCTGAATGTAAGCTGTTGTCTGGGGTGGGGGTGGGGGTTTGTTTCGTTCCTAGGTATTTTAACTCCCTTTTGAATGGTGTGTGAATATGGCATATCTGTGTGTCTACTGTTTTGATGATTTGTCTGTATACCAAGCTTCCACTAATTGCCTAGATTCTTGCAGTTTGGCTTGATTTAAGATTTGGTTTGTCTAACGTGCTAACAGTTGCCCAGTTGGAATTTTGACTGAGTCTGTCCAGAGTTAATCTGAAACTCCTTAACCTCACTGGCAGGGCAAGCTATTGAAACGCCTCCAAACAAACGCCTAAATTCAGAGAGCACCAAGACCTCCACAACGTAAGGATTGACTGAAGTAGGAAAAGTAGTAAGAATGTGTTGTTGTGGCTATTTTGACTCTGACCATCCCCAAATGAAGCAGAATACTAGAGGTCTTCCCTCAATGAAAGTGGGTTTTCAAATTGCTTTTTCTGTTTTATCTTAATTGGGTGTTTCTTATCGCCTGTCTTTATTTTAGAAGAATTCAAAAATATATTGAAAAAATTAAGACGACGGTCTACAATTGGAGCACGAGGTTCTCCAGAAAATGATTCTCTCATCCGATATATTGCTCAGCAAAGGAGAATGAAGGTGCAAGAAACTTTGTCACAGGTGAGTGTGAGGGAACTCAGAATAGGAACATTAAACTTTTTTTTTTGGCAGAATGCAAAAAATGTTTCAGGTCAAAACGATTAATATCTGGGATGCAAAACTCCAGATGACTGCTAGATAGGAAAGGAAATAGATTTTTGTACCCCAGATCAGGTAACTATTCACGTTGGACTGAGTCACTTGGATGATAGAATCAGGTCCAGTTAGGGGGAAAAAATTAGTTTGGTTATTTTGACAAAATGTTTTGAAAGCCTGTGTTTTCAAAGAAGTATTGATTCGTGTCTGAATTCTAGCAAAGGCTAAAAGCTTTGAAAATTCAATTGCTGACTTTTAACAAGGGAGCTCTTTTGGAGTTTTGACTGAGGCAAATTCAGATTTTGGTGGATTACTAAACTTTCGGTTTGCCACTGGGTGGCGATGGTGTATTTGCTTCCATGCAGGAGGTCTTCTGCTCCCTTTTCCAAGTAGGTGTTGACAGGAGTTAATCCCTTGTTGCTCTGGAGCTGAGAGGCATTTCAGAAGTCCTGGAGTATCTAACTGCATTTTATCCTTCCCTGGCTGGATATGGGTTTTGTAAGAAGCCATAACGTGGTTTGTTCAATTTTCCCTTAGGATAACATATGAATCTAAGTCTAGTGGTCTGTATATCATGGCTTATAATTTGATGTTGTAGATGAAGCCATCTACCAAATGTAGATTATCAACCAACAATTGTTTAAAATCTGTCTCCCATAAATAAATAAGTGCATACATACATACATACATATGTGTGTCTGTGTATATCTGTATATATAATGGTCTATATTTTTTAATTTTTTTTAAATTTTAATCCCATTTATATCCCGCCCTTCTCCGAAGACTCAGGGCAGCTTACAATTTAAGCACAAACCAATGTGCTTAGCAATAGCCTTCATTCTATGTATATGCCTGCTTATTAGGGCTTTTGCCCCCCCCCCCCCAGTGGCATTATTACAAAGTCAGCTTATTGCCCCCAACAATCTGGGAAATAAATAAATAAATCTGGGTAATAATAAATATTGTGGCTTATAATTTAACGTTACCAGTCAGAAGTCTCCCAACCTTTCTGGCTTGGTGGATTGGCAGGGTGGTGTGGGGAATGGGGATGGTTTTGCACGCGTGCATGCATCACTACTATCACAAGTACAGCTTTGCAAGTGTGCACTCACTCACCACTTCTGTGGCCTGGTTCCAAAGGGGCCGTAGCCCATCACTGGGTCATGGACTGGGGGTTGGGGAGCCCTGTTGCAGATGAAGCCAGCAAAATGTAGTTTATTCAATCAACAATTGTTTAAAATCTATCATAAATACATACATATATGTATATAAAGTAGACTTTGAGTAAGTAATGTGACATACTGAAATAAAACTTAAATATTTGGATTAGTTATATATCATGCAAACCTCCATATGGTTAAACATATGGAAATTTGTTTACAGACTTCTCAGGTTTGCCATGACATGGGGAAGTAGGGGAAAAGATAAACTATTTTGTAATATACCTGTTTGGATATTTCCTTGTATTTTGAGCAGTCCAGCCCTTCTCAGCATCGGAACACGTTGCTGAAAGACAAAATAGCTGCCTTCCAAACCTCATTTAAAGCCCTTGAAGAAACTGAAGAAAAGGCCATCCATATTCACTCTATTTGTAAGTAACCCACATCAGATCTCAGTTATGAGAAGCATTTTATTATTCAACAAAGAAAGTTGGTTAAAGAAGTACAGAATATTTTAGCCAAAACGTGTTGGGTTTTTTTCTGGCTTAAATTATGATTTATTTATTTTTTTGGAAGTGAAGGATATTGCAGTGAGAGAAACTGAATGATGAGTTGCACTGTAAATGCTTGTATCACTGAAAATAACTCAGTCCTTTACAGTGGACATTATTTAGTAATGTTTACATCTGTATTGAATGCAGCAAACACAAGACTTCATGAGCCAACAGTGTTAAGCCAGACATGGTCACCAGAGGATACGAACAATGCTTTCGAAGAAAACTTAAATAATAAATTTATGAACAGAGATGGTATTTCAGTTGATATCCAGATGCACAGTCCCAGATTTCCATCATGGAAACCCCTTCTGTCTGGCACAAATGTTATGTCTAAGGTATGAATTATAGATATCTGTAGAGTTAGAGGTATCATTGGATGACTTTGCCGACTGTGCTCCTTATACAATATGGTATAGATAGACTCTTAATAGCCTCAGACTATATAAAAGAGTAGTGATATTGCAATTGTTTCCCTTTGAATTCATACAGTCTTGCCTGTCAAACCCATCTATATAGGAGTTGGCCAGCTGATTCCTGTTCATGTTTGTTATCCATTGAGCACAGCACCCGTTTGGACTGTGTTTCTTTTTAGCCTATCAAATATCTAGTCTTGGTTATTCCATGGAATAGAAGTGTAGAAAAAGAAGCGGGTTTTAATTTCTTTCTTTTAGGTTTTCCTATAGCCTTCATCTTAGAAGCCAAACCAGCAGCAGATGGGTTGGTAGCACAGCAGCTTCTCTGTTTCCCCCACTCCCAAGGATTTTTCTCCATTGTTTTGAATGGCCAGGCCCCAAAACCTAGAGACAGTCATTCATCATCTATGTAAATTAAAATAATGTGTCAAAATAGAAACTGGACTTCTATGTTCCCAGGCTGTTCCGGTCTCACCAGCGAACACTGTGGAGTCTACAAATGTGTCTCTGGTAGCTACTCCAAGTACGGGCATATCAAAGAGTGAAAGCGGTAAGAGTTAACTTGCATGTTAAGGCTTTATTTTAATACCAAAAGGCGTGGAGATTTTCTTTCTGGTTGAAAGCAAAGACGACAATGGTATCCATTTTGATGACAATTGGTTTTATAGCAAGTCTCATGAATTGTGTTTTCGGAACATTGGCTACAAATATGAAAACGGTGCACCAATAGTTTTGAAATGCTGACTTAGTACTTCAGATTATCTTTGCAAGTTGATGCATTCCGCCGATTCTTAGAAACAGTCCCCTTTCCAAATATATTCAACAACATCTGCAGTTGTTCCTGCCAATATGTTCAATGATGACAGATTAGAAATGGCTGCTTCATAACAACAAATTAGTTAAGTTAAATTCTTGTACTGGTCGTCCTTGACTTACAACCCGATTGAGCCCCAAATTTCTGTCGCTAAGTGAGACAGTTAAGTGAATTTTGCCCCATTTTATGACGGTTGTTAAGTGAATCACTGCAGTTGTTAGTCACCTGGTTATGTGAATCTGGCTTTCCCATTGACTTGCTTGTCAGAAGATCGCAAAAGGTGATCACGTGATTCAGGGACACTGCATTCATAAATATAAGTCAGTTGCCAAACACCTGAATTTTGATCACGGGACCATGGGGATGCCGCGACAGTCATTAAGTGTGAAAAACGGTCATAAGTTGGTTTTTCCAGTGCTGTTGTAACTTCAAAATGTCACTAAACAGATAGTTGTAAGTTGACGACTACCTGTATTATGTTACTCTGTGCAGTGCACACTACGTTCTAGTCACTTGAGTCCAAAAGTTGTTTACTGATATTTAATTCAAAGGCAGCATGAAGGCTGATCACACATTTTTAAGCACGTTGTTGCTCATAAGCTGCAGAGGAAAGAGATGGCCTTATTTTAACAACGGACACGTGATTCGTGGAGTTATTTGTGGTGAGTGTTGTCTTAACTGCTTGCAATGTGGTTTTTGTTGTACTGTGGAGGTGAAGACAAAGAACTGAGCAGAAACGACACCTCTCAACCTAGCAGTAAGAAGGTTCGGTTTTCAGAAAAGCAGAGCTTGGAAATCTTTGATGAAAGCAAACCACCCGTTACACCTGTGGGAAAAGGTGATTCATTTCCCAACTCCCTTCGTTCTGCTCTGAAGAAAACACCAGTCAAAATCGTGTCAGAAGGCTCGAAGGTTGGTGTTTAATTATTTACTAGACATTTATTTTCTCTCGCAAATCTTCAATAAATACCTTGAAGTCAATGAAAGAGCCTTCTTCAGGTTAGAATAGAATAGAATAGAATAGAATAGAATAGAATAGAATAGAATAGAATAGAATAGAATAGAATAGAATAGAATAGAATAGAATAGAATAGGACCTTGGAGGTCTTCTAGTCCAGCCCCTTGCTCAAGCAGGAGAACCTATACCATCTCAGACAAGTGACTGTCTAGTCTCTTCTTAAAAGCCTCCAGTGATGGAGCGCCCACGATTTCTGGAGGCAAGCCGTTCCACTGGTTAATTGTCCTCACTGTTGGGAGGTTTCTCCTTAATAACTTGATGCTTGACAGGTTGTTTTCTTGTTAAAGGATCTTCAAGGATCATCAGAGAAAATGGGCACACCAATACGGACTGGATTTTCTGATCCCGAAGGTGAAGATGTGTTCTTTTTTTTTTTACAATTTGTATTTTAGTATTGGTCTGCTAGACAACCAGACTGTAAATATTAGTGCTGATATATAAAACTCTAAACAGCATAGGGTCAGGTTCCTGAAGAGTATTTTTTATTTTACTTATTGCATACTACCTTCAATTCCTTTGGCAATTGAAATGTCTGATTGATTAAATAGATAACTATCCGCCTACCAGAAACTGCTTTTTGGCGGTGATAGTTTTGTAGCAATATTTGTCTCACAGAATAGCCTCTGTGTTGTGCTGCACCATGTGCATACAGTATGTGCCATGTGTGTTTGTGTCAGTTTTGACTCCCAGAGACCATCTGACAAAACTGCAGATTTCAGAAGTGGTTTGCCCGTGCCTTTTTCCTAGAGCTTAGAAAGAGTGATTGGCCCAAGGTCACTCAGATGGCTGCATGCCTAAAGTGGGACTAGAACTCACAATTTCCTGGTTTCTAGCCTGGTGCTTTAACCATTATCCCATACTGCATCTCATATGCGCCTTAGGAGTCTGTTAAACTTTATCTTCTTATATTGTTCTTTCCTAGCCATTACCTCTATGTAATTTTTGCATTCTCTTATTTCCTTATTTAAAAACTGCTTTTATTTCAAACTGCTCTCGGATTTTAAAAATAAGAAATGCTTCATGCTTATAATAAAGCAATTACTGTACATGTTGCTGAAATAAGAGCCAAAGATTTGTGCCTAACTTAACTTTTGTTCACCTTTAGAAAGAAAAAATAATTCTCCTGACCATCAGGCTCCTTTCATTAGAACCACTCGAAACTCCGCTAAAAAGAAGGTATAAATAAAAAGGAATATTTCATAAGTTGATTAACAAACATAAATGAACAGCTTTGCTGCAAGTTTCCATTCACTTTACAGATACCTGTTTTTGAAATAATTATTTTTCACTATGGCTATTTGGCAAATGCTTAATAGATGAGAATATGAAATCTGTTGCATATCTCTTCTGTTTTGAAAATTCCAAGTTGTGTGGTACTGTTCCTGTTTTTATAGTTCCATATACTGTATAAGATATAATTTCTGTATGGTAGCAGACCCTGTTTTTTAATATAGATATTTCCCAATAGCGTGTACAAGGAAAAAATCTTGCAACCAAAATTGAAGCCCAGAATCAGCTTAACCAATTGCAGAAAGCCAAAACTTCAACCAAATCCAAAAAAAATCCGGTAAGTAATTTACGTTATAGATGTATGTAGTTTATAGTCATTTGTTTGCTTGCTTGCTTGACTTGTTTGCTGTTCATCTTTGCCTAAAGGTGACTCATAGTAGTATTTATGGTGGTTGGTTTCACACATTGTCCTGGTTCAGAATTTTTTAAAAATACAGTACATTTGTTAAACACTTTATTATTTGTTTGTTTACATCCCACCTTTATCATTTTTTGTAAGTAACTCAAGGCAGCAAACATACCTCATGCTCCTTCCTCTTCCTGTTTTCTCCACAACAATAAACCCATGAGGGGACTTGGACTGGGGGGGGTCACACGGCCAAATTTCATGCATTCTCAGTCTCCTGGTTGCTAGACTTAACTGCTAGACCAAACTGGCTCTCTATCAAATATCAACTCTATACATTCTATCACTTTAGCAACCATTCAAAGTTACAACAGAGTTCCTCCCCCCAAGCTACTTATGACCTAGTTTCACAGTTCTGACTCCGTGCAGGGGGACCCCCAGGGGCACGTGACTACATTTTGGGCACTTGGTAACCAGCCCACATTTATGGCCGCTTGCAGTGCCCTGTGGCCACTGCAATTCATGACATTTTTGTCAGAAACCAGAGTTTAATTCCAATTTAGCAAAAAAAACGGTAAGCATGGGAAGTGTCTTGAAGGACCATGTCAGCCCACTGGGATCGGCCCGTACTACTTGAGCCGGCAGAGGAGGGATGCTGCGGGTCCGGTCAGCCCAATAATTCCAACTGGCAGGATCCAGGAGGAGGGCCTTTTCTGCTGTGGCTCCTGCCCTCTGGAACATCTTGCCCCGTGATGTGATGTGGCCCCAACCCTCCTGTCTTTTTCGTAAGGCCCTAAAAACGTGGCTCTGCGAGTCGGATTGGAGAACCAGTGGGGGAACTGCACAATGGAGGAGGTTGATTGAATAATAACAGATCTCACCTTCCCCCCCCCCACACACACACACTCCAGCCCCACCCTCCCCATGTGACTTTGGTTGTAAGGTCTGACTTTAACTTTTTATGCTTTAGCTTAGAAGTAACTGTAAGCTGCCCAGAGTTACCCTATGGCAAGATGGGCGGCCAATAAATTTTATAAATAAATAAATAATAGCAACTAATGGGTTGACTTTATGACCGCCACGTTCGCTTCACGACCACCGTAAAAGAGGATCATAATAATTGCGGGGCTCAATGAGGGTTGCAACTGGAGAACTACCTGTACTGCCAACATTTAACATCTTCCGTTGTTATCTAAATCCTTTGCTGCGATTCAAGTCAACTGGATTGTATGTTAATATTCATCCATATTGTGTTAAGGTTAAAAATAGAAGCAAGCAAAATAAAAACCAAGGCCCCTTTATGGCCTGATTTCATATGTAAATTTGGTTTCTGAATCCATAATGAAGTGCCTAGAAATATTGGCAATCTTTAGCGCTGGATTTCTGGAGTGTCTTCCCATTTATTTTCAGGCTGCCCAACCCAAAATGGTGGGGAAAAGGAGGAGGAGGAGGAGGGAGAAGAAGAAGAAAGAGGAGCAGAAAGTATTTTATGGGCCGCGCGAGAGAATATCGAAGAAACCTCTCTTAAGTCCGATCCTAGAAATAACAGAAAATGCCTCCTTTTGTTCCTCCTACCCAAATACCCCGACATTAAAAGTTTCCACTTCAGGTACGTAAAGTTTCCGGGCTGCCTCTCGTCACCTTTTCTTTAACTGGTGGATTAGCAAGGCTCCTTCCATTGCCAAGTTAGAATAGATGACAGGTAAAGTTAAAATAATGAAACGTCAGAGGCAGGAACTAAAATTCTGTCCGATGTGTGTGGACATTATAATTCATTGCAATAGATCTATTACGGATGACAGTTTAGACCTACGATAAATAGGAATGTTTACGTCATCTCTCTTTTGAACAGGTTTTTTTCCAAAATGCATCTCCTTTCTCTTAAGCATCATGGATTTATTTAATTAGCAATGAAAAAGAAAAAAAACAATCGTGAATTATACGCGTAGGTAATGGAGATTTTATAATATAAGTGAATTTGTTTTCCTCAAGATCTTAGGATGTGTGGGCCAGTCTATTTAAAACAGCCTAGCCTAATGCAGGGGTGGGGAACCTTGGCTCTTTTATGACTTGTGGACTTCAACTCCCAGAATTCCTGAGCCAGGCTGGCTGGCTGAGGAATTCTGGGAGTTAAAGTCCACAAGTCATAAAAGAGTCAAGGTTCCCCACCCCCTGGCCTAATGCATTACAGGTAGTCCTTGACCCATGAGCACAATTGGGGCCACAACTTCTCTCACTAAGTGATGCAGTTGTAAAAGAGTTATCATGTGGCCAAGCCTGATTTTACCACCGATTTTGATGTGATCATTAAGCAAATCTTGCTTCCTCTATTGACTTTCCTTGTTGGAAGCTGTCTGGGAAGTTGTCTATGACAAATCACCACAGGACAACTCGCTGCGGGACAAGAGTTACTCTAATGTCAAAGAAATGGTGGAATAGAATCATTAAAGAAAGGATGCCAACGGAGGGACAGAATGAAATGTGAATGGTAAAAATTAAAATACTGGTTTTTATTTATTTTAAATAGTTAAATTGAACTGTTATATTGTCCCACGGCGAGTTGTCATAGTGGAAAGTTGGCCGGGGAGAGTTGTCCCATTCTGGCCTGGGAAGGTTGCAAATGGAGATTGTGTAATCCCGCTGCAACTGTCATAAATACATGCCAGTTGCCAAGCGTCCGAATCACAACATGACTGTAAAGACACTGCGACAGTCATTAATGCGAGAACTGGCTTCTTTCAGCACCATTGTATGGTTGCTAAACATATGGTTATAAGTCAAGGACTTCCTGTATATACTTTACATTTGCTACTAAATGAATTTAAAGTACAGAATGACCAGGACTGCTTGCCTATGATAATAAAATATTTCAAAAAGAGACAAAAGTAGACAAAAAAGGGGCCGATTGCAACGAACTGACTTTGGTAAAAGAACAAGACTGTCTAACATGTTAAACTCTCGTGCAATTTCGTAGAAGTAAGAAAATATCTAGGGGTGAAATTAAAATAATTTTATAGCTGGAAGGAGGATATTACAAGACAAAATGTCTTTAAAGCAATGGGGTTGAGTACCTTGTGCTACTCTAGACTAGCACAGCTAGATGAAATCACATTCTCACTTGTTGGTTTGAAACTTTGTTTTAGACGATTCTTTAAGTGACCTGCCTGCTACGTTTATAGAGGAAATGGCTGAAGACGAAAAGAGTCTACCTCATGCTGTAGGAGTGGACAGCCATGATCAACATTCTAGCCCTCAGGAAGAAGACGGCGTATCGAGTTCATTCCTGCAGCTTCAAGAACTTGCTCTGAACAATAGAGAACAATGGCTTCCTGGATACGTGCCTGAAAAAATCTCTCCTGAAAAACGGAAGAATTCTTTAAATGGAAATGAACAGGTGGTAGGAAAGGACTGTCTGTCGAGTAGGACAGCAGTGCAGCTGGAGGAGTTACTGAACATCTGTGGACCTAGTAAAAATATCAAGGCTAAAGAAAATTCATTTTTCACCACAGATTTTGCAACGGAGGTAATGAGTGAAAGCAGCAAGGTGAACTTTGAAAGGAACCGAAGAAACAGCAGAAAATCGAGGGAGGACTTTCTGAACACTGAGGGCGCCCAGCCAAACAATCCTGGAAACGGCACTGGCGTTCCTGGAGGAAGCCTGGGAGGGTTGCCACCTTGTTCTTGGACAGCAGATGATATTGCACCTCTAAACCATTTTGAGGAAAACAGGAACATAACGAAAAAAGTAAGACGCAGCATGAGGGGTCAGAAAGATGCAGAAGCTGAAGGCCTTGCCTGGGTTGATATCCCTGCTGCTGATTTAATCCCTCCACAGTCGGCTTGCAAAGTCCCCAAAAGGCTGTCATCTGCTGGTCCTCAAGAATCAAAGCACGCTGTGAGCAGCCCTTGTGGACCAAGAAGACGACGGAGCTTCTGCGCATTGGATGCTGATAAAGATCCAAGTGTCACCTCCCACATTCCAAGGAACAGAAGAGCCAGTCTGGGTTACAAAAGTGACCGCGGCTATCGAAAAACCTTTGAAATGAGAAAAATCTTGAAGGATCAACCTATTCTTTTAAATTAAGATTGATACCTAAATGTCCTTGTTTAGATGCATTTTTTTAAGCAATGCATAGACCTTTGACTTCTTCCCTTTCCATTTTTCCCCCAAAAGGCAGTAAAGAGAAAGAGTGGGTGAAATAAAAACAAAAAAAAACAGAGAAAGGAATGCCAAATAGGTTCTACTCTGAGGTAATTGGAAATTTAAGATTGCACCTAGCTGTCAAGGCTGATCCGTTATAGGACGCGTGGTTCTCATTACCGACTGTTGGAGTTAAAAACCAAGCATGTATCACTGGAAAGGGGTCTCCAAACATTTTGAACTGGACCTCATTACAGTACTAAAAGAACATCTTGGGTGCTGCAGGGCAACCCAAAATGTTCTGTCTTCCTCCTTTTTCAAGACGTGTATCTGTGCATGAGTTTTATACATCTGTAGTGACGGGTGTTTCTAAACACTTTTTTTTTAAGTGATTGGACCTTTAATTTTGTGAAAAGCACTATATCACCACACTGGGAGTTTTATTTTTGCTTTAAAAAAAATACTAGTGAAATGATAAGATTCAGGTAAATACAGACGTATTTTAATCCTTTTCCAAGCAAGGCTGGTCTGTGGCAATCAAAGCGGAGATTGTTCTAATTGTCTTTAGCATCAGTTTCAGAAATTAAACTCCCGGTTTAATGCTACTATTGACTTAGCAGACACCTAAGAAGACATCGGTTGGATTGAACTGCAACCAGACTGAAGTACAGTAACAAGTTAAAGTGTGATGAAATATTTACTGGCTAAAATAGAATGAAGCAAGGGCATGTTTAGTGGAGAAATCAACTTATACTCTGAGCTGATCATTTGTTGTAGATGAATTTAGCTATGTTTGGCCCATTTCCCCCCACTATTTTGGTGTATTCTTGTTTCTTTTTTTTTTCTTTTTTTGCATCACCTAGAACCTTGAAGGCGATTTCTAGAAGAAGAATTTTGATTATACAGACATGAGATGCCTTGAGAAATAAAATAGCAGGGGTCAGATTGGCATTGAGCCTCAATTGAGCAAGATCTGCACGCAGCTCACCATGGGCTTAAAGAGTAACAAGAGATGTTTACCAGATCCCAGGTTCTTTTTAATTGCCTGAGGTTTTGGATCAATGCTTCTCAACCTTAGCCATTTTAAGATGTGTGGGCTTCAGTTCCCAGAATTCTTCAGCCAGCATGCTGGCTGAAGAATTCTGGGAGTTAAAGTCCACACATCTTAAAAGTGGCTAAAGTTGAGAAATACTGCTTCTGATTATATTGCCTGTTGATTATATAGCATACCCACTGGGGTAGACCTTAGGATTGCTCGAAATATCAGTAAAATACCCTATTGGGCATGTTGCTTTGTATATAAGGTTAGCAAAGATATGGCTCCACAATTGCCCGTATACATAGAGTATGTCTTCTCCCTTGCTCTTCTAGAGGCGATATAAAGCCATTCTTGTTGCACTTATGATCAAAGTACTTCCATCTCCTACCTTCTCATCCCCACCCTGATTCACTGCAATTGTACACAGAGCTGAATGGGCTACTGTTTTTATTTACCAGTCCAGGAAGTTGGGCAGTGCTTGGATTGTAGCTGCCTTTAGAATAGTAAAACCTAGCTCTGATTTGTAATTTCTAGCTTGGTGGGTCGGTGGGGAATCTAATTTTGATATTACCAGTTCGGAAAACTTGGGGAGGATATTTGTCTTTATAAAAAAATAATTTCTGTATATTTTAGTTTTGTAGGTTAAGCAGTCAATGACCCAGAACCTTTTATTGCTGCCAGAAGACACAAAATAAATACATTTCATTTCAAAACGTGGTGTAACATTCCAGTTCTCATGGTCTGAAATGTGCATTAGCTTAAATCATTTCACCTTTTGCGTTTCAGTTTTATGGATGCTGTGAAGCGCTCTTGACTGTTTTTGTACTGAGGAGCAGTAGGTAAAACTTGGGTGGGTGGGGGAGAGGTTCACACTGTGTATACATGATTGAATGATAGATTGGGATCCATGCATCAGTCTTGATTTGCTTCTGCGGCACACCCACCTTTGCCATCAAAAGACAGTCTGCTAATATATAAAGAAAGATTGAGAGTAAATAGCAAAGCAACAAACCCAAGATGATTTAGGGGATGTTAACAACTATTGTTTAGCCTTTCAGTCCAAGTAATAATTGAAAGCTAGACATTGTAACCTGAGCAAAATTAGGTCTTGAAGCATAAATTAAAGAGTAAAGCAAATTTCACTGAACACTTAGCAACCTTTGGATCCCTTTGGTTTGAAAATTGGCAAGAGGTTATTCATTTCTGAACTGTGTAAGTAAAACACCATGCAGTGACTGTAAGCCTCTGCATCTCTGAGAAATGAACAATAGCATATTTTAGAGCAGGGTTTCTCAACCTTAGCAACTTTTAAGATGGGTGGACTTCAACTTCCAGACTTCTGGGAGCTGAAGTCTACCCGTTTTAAAGTTGCTAAGGTTGAGAAACTGCTATTGTGGGTTTGGAGTTAAAAACATCTGCCTCCCATTTGGAAAATCTGGATGTATGCCAGAAGGGCAACATGAATTTTGAACATTAACTGTTTCAAGCGCAGTTTCATTTTTCCTCTACTGGGAGAGAGATTTATATGCAGGAAAACTTGCACTGTACTACCAAGGAAAAGTTGCTAACCTCAGGGTCACAAAGGCTAAATTCAGCTAACAATACACAGTTGAAACTCATAACGTGTATATGTTTGCATATCAGCATGTTGACATGCAAGCTTGCTTCCTTACAGTTGATCAAAATCTTTCCTGGAATTTATAGAAGGTCCCTGTTTTTATTATTAGTATCTCCAGTTAAACAGATTTGGATAGAGATTGGACTTTATCTGCTATTGAATATTTGGATTGGAAGCAATTCATCAAAGCATTAAGGCAGAATTTTCCCATTCCCTTCTGTCCTTTGCCTTTTATCCTTTCAGATGCCAGTGCAATTAGAACTGAACAGATATCTATATTTTGACTTTAGTATAGCATTCATAACCAGCCAGCTTCTTAGAAAGTAGTTGGACTTTATTTGTCCAAATAATGAAAGATAGATAGATGATAGATAGATAGATGTGTTCAGATTAACTTATAAAAATGTGTAGAAAAGAAATTCCATTGTATGTACAAACCTTTAATATAATGACAATATGACTTCTTTAATGCATCATTAAATTGTTTCTATCAGTTCAGAAATTATGTCATCCTGATTAGGGGGTTGAGGGGCTGACCGACAACTAAAGGTAATTTCAAAAGGAGTGGGCTGAATCTTTTGTTGCTTTTGTAATTCTGAGATACAACCTAGTACAGAAAAAAACCTAGTACAGTATAACCAATTATGTATAAACCTAGTACAGAACAGTTCACACGCAGAGTTCTGTGCAAAGGACAACACTGATCAAGTGCAAGAGTTATGTAATAATGCGTTACACAAAACAAAACTAGCATGTTTTTCACATAAATTCTATTTTCCCCAAGCATTGTTATTTAGTAAGCCAATTTAGCATAACCAGAGCCCAGCTTTTTAGGAAGTGCTACTTCAAGTCTCTATTAATTTATGCCTGCAATTGTTAAACAGGCCAGCAGCAGAGAAACCTAAGACCATCTTCCACTCAGCTCCCAAACAGTTGTAGTGACTTTAGGTCAGTCTCTTTCTCTCAACCCAACCTACCCAACAAGACTTGGTTCCAAATGAGTTGGAAACCTTTGTGTATCTACTTGAGCATCCCAAGAGAATGCAGGAAAGAAATGTCATAATGATTAAATAATTGTAACGTTCTTTCTCTCCCCTCCACGCTCTGTACAGACCCCTGTCTTTTCCAATGTCAGAATTCGCACTCACGCTGATGTCTGAAGACTGCTTTAACTGCCCCACAGGGCTTAGGGGAAGGCATAACTTTGCCTTTGACACTTAGACCAGAAGGTTAATGTATTAGTTTTGTAATTAAACCTTGTAAATTGTGCATAACAGAGCAATTAACTACTTGAGCTAGTCTTTGGAGAACTCGAGGGAAATCTAGTATGTGATGGAAATAAAAATATGAAACATATTCCCTAACCGAGACCCAGAAGGGGGGGGGGGAACCTCAGTGTTGGTCTATTTCCAGTGACCTCTTGCCTCCTCACTTCCTGCTCCCTGCACAGATTTGAAACTGGTCAGCCTTTTTCTGTTTTGTTTTCTTTTTTCGGAAAGCCAAAAAGACAGTTATAATGAATGACTTTTATTGTGCAATATTTCAATAGCGTTTGACTGCTTTCGGATGGAATGGAAACCGTTTCTACCCTACGAGGCTGCCAAAACAAACAAAACGGAGGTCCCCAGCCCTCGACGTGTCCTTCACTCAAACTGGCAGGAGTTACAGTTCTATGCTCAGGCTAGATATGGTGTTGGACATTTTCAGCCCCAAACGTTAAAGCCAAAGAAAACATAGGGCGGGGGGAGAGATTATATTTATCCTCTGCAGGTGAAACTCAGATAAGATCAAGACTCATAAAGTGCTTTTTGGAATACTTTCAATTGGTAGGGTTTATTGAAACGAGCCCCCACGACTTAGAAGGTCCTTCTTTTCTAAAACACAGTTTGAACGTCACTCCTTGATGGGCAATAAAGCCAAGCAGAGAATCAAAGTTCTGAATTTTAGGGAGTCCTTATGCAGCCAAAATTTCCGCTTAGGTTGGGCAGATTTCACAGTTAAACACTCTGACGGCAATCAAATCCCTTGATAGATGCTTTCTCTGGACTAGTTTCCAAGTTCGACTTTGTTTTAAATGCCCTCCTTGTGAATAGTCGTTAAGGCTCTTTCTGCCAGCATAAATCACTTTGGTGAAGAACGTCTATGGTTCAATAATCATAAAAAGGTATCGCGCAATGCAACATCGGGTTTTATGGCATAACAACTGTATTGATAAAAACTTCTAAGCTTTTGGCAGGGAGCCTACAAGGGCATTTAGGCACTAAAAAAAGGGATGCCAAAAACTATCCATGTTTTAGGTAAATGTGTTTCTAAGATGAATAGCTCACCTTCCCAATAAAATCTTGGGAAAATAAAAAGTTAAGCAATTTAAATGATTTTAACCAAAAGAAAAAAAATCTTAATTTCACTTAATAATTTAATCTCCAAATTTGTTGGCTTTGTTCAACTGTATGATGGAAGGTACTGTAGTGTAGGAGATGACCGGGCTGAGCGTGAGGGAGGGGTCAAACGCGTCATCAGCCATGAGTGCCTTCGTGCCCACAAGAGATCCAGCCCACCTTGAATTCCTTTCTATTCTTAACTCCTGCTAATTTCCCTTGAATGTTAGTAGTTCAGATCCTTGTAGAGAGTTTAAGCTTACAATAAATCTTTATACTCATTTGAACTGTGGATTTCCTGATTTCCCTGGTATTTGACAGGCAGTGCAAGCAAGTATTGGCATGCGCTCAGAATCTAGCCTCATCTGAATGTTTGGGAATTCCCCTTTAAGTTTAATTTCCATGGCCAATTTGGAAAGGAGGAATTATTATGGCAAGGTAATAAATCAGAGTGTATTTCTCTAAATGCTCATTGGTACCTATATTTATAAATACATGAATTCAACCTATGTATAGACACAAACGCATGGACATGTGGGGAGCTTATGCAGGCATGTCCAGTGCAGGCAATCTGTTTAGCAACTGCCTCTAGTAACCGTTTGCAGGTAGGATGGTGATGGAAAAGTAACTGCAATCAGTTTTTGCATTTATGACCTTCACAGGTCTTTAAAAACCAAGGAAAGTTGAAGCAAGACCGTAAGCCAAGTCACAATTTCACATAACTATTTTGCTTAATGACCAAATTGTCACTCCCAATTGTGGTAGTTAAAGAAGGACTACCTATATGAGCATGTACATGTCATTCTAAGTCACAATTTCTCTCACAACATAATTGCATGTTGATTACTTGCCCACACAATTACCTGCAAAATTATATTCTGCGACTTAAAACCCAACCAAGATTCTTGATTGCAATTAATAATTACTATCAAGACCATTGGTTGGGTTTAGGTCACAGAATATAATGTTGTTTATTTAGTAGGAGTTAGTTATACTCACTGTTATTCGTGGTATTTCTAGCAGTGTCAAAATGGCCTCTGTGCTGAAATTTTCATTTGTGCCTCTTGATATTCTCACCATTTTGATGGGAAGGGAAAGAATGTCCCTTCCTCCCCTTAACGCCCCCCCCCGAAAAGATCTGCAGTGAAATTTTCATGGTTGGCATGTTATAAGTTTGAACTTATTTCATCACAAGCATGGAAGGACTCAAGGGTAAAATATCCTGTTATTCAATGTTTAATCTTCTCTCAATAAAGGAGAATATTTGAAGCTCAGGGTTGAAATGAGGGCTCCTTGATGCTCTCTGAGCTTACTTGTTTTCTTGCAGATGCTTCAGCACTAATGATGTTGCCTAGTTTGAGTAATGAAACGTCTGCAAGAAAACAAGCAAGCACAGAGAATACCAAGGACTCCTCAATCTTCTCTCTGGTGTGCAGACCCCCTGACTTCTCATGGTTTCAGTGGAATAATTTGGAAGAAACCCATTTCCCTCTGGTTTCCATCCTTACCCTCTCCAACCTTCTCATCTTCCCCGCCACGGAATCAAGAGATATAAGAAACCAAGGAAGCTGTTGAGTGCTACAATGATGGGCAATCGGACAACACTTTCTGTTGCCACACAAGTCAGCCAGAACAGCGCCATCAGAAAAAAAGAAAGGAAGTCTATAGTCCCTAGAGAATGAGTAAGAAAAACAGATCACTTTGGTCCACTGCCTTAAACTGAAACAATGCTTTCTTTCAACTAGTAATTTCAAAATTTGTATCTCTGCTGGATACGTCTGGACATCTTGCAGACTCACAGAAAGTTCTCTCTCTTTTTTAAAAATAAGCTTCCTTTCCTGGACTGCAGTCTCCTTTTTTTTTTCCTTTTACTAATATCATGTTGATGATCTGTCAGCAGATGCTACTCAAATTCTGTTGATGGTCAGAGAAGGACTGGTCAGTTGGAAGGAAACGGGCTCTTAGAAATATAATTCTTGACCAAGAGTCTCTCTTCTGCTAGGTAAGCATTGTTATTATTATTATTTTAATTTTATATCACAAGGTTATTAGCAGTAGCACCATTTGTTTAATAAATCAGAAAACTGAAAAACTAGTAGTCATCATAATTCTTGGCTTAGGCTACATCTGTTGTGATTCAGTGTCAGCCTGTGCTCCCAGCAGCTGAGTCCGATGAATCTAAGGAGGAGGAAGAGGGGTTTGGAGAGCCTTTGGTGAGAGAGGGAGGCTCTGATGCACTGCAGGACTCTCAGCCTGGCCCCTCCAGTCATGTTCCTCATGAGGCTCAGCTGTGTGAGCATGAGGTGTCGGACTTAGATGAGTCACAGCTGAATCTGTTCAGAGATGCTAGAAGCAGAAGGCAATCCAGCAGAGCAGAGCAGAGAAAAGCAATGAGGCAACTCAGTGAGAGGAGAAGGCAGTGAGAAGCCACGCCTTGGGACTGATAATAAAAGAGGAAGTTGGGGGGGGGGGGCTGGTTGCTGAAGGCAACCATTTGAAGACATTCTGAGAGATTCCTGGTCTGTTCTTGTTACTTCTGTTTAACTCTTGTTTGATATTTTGATTCATTTATTCTGTTGCTTTTTTGTTTGAACTGTAAATAAATTTGGGCTGGGTTTTTCCAGCCTATTGACTGTAAAAAGGAAAAAGGGGTTGTCCTTGATACACAAACAGGGCCGGTAGTAGGCTAGAACAGAACAACATCTTGACTGTATAAACAGTTGTATATGTGTGCATGCACACACAAAGAGGCTGAGCATTCTGTTTTTCTTTTTTTTTTTGCTAGTGTTCCTATCATCTTTAGATTGCAAAACTACGATTCAACACTATGAATCAGTCCTTACCAGAATCAAAGATCTTTTTCATAAACACATCGGTTTTTTCCCCATAAAATTATTCAGTTCTGCAATAATATTAACGATAAGCTGAAGATACAATGGATTACCTACTTATCTGCTGCAAGAAGATCACACTGAGTGATTACAAACAGTAGCATGATAAAGCAGCAACAATAGTGCACTGGAAGATCTTCAAGAAATACCATTTGCCTGCAAGCAAGAACAGGCCTGGTGGGACCCACAAATAGACAAAATAACAGAAAATAAAGAAGCTAAATTGCTGTAGAATTTTAGAATTCAAACAGACAAGCACCTGCCACTTAACACCCTAAACTTAATAACTGTTGATATGAAAGACAAAAAAAGTATGGATACTGGACTTAGCACTACCGGGAGACCACAGAAGAGAAAGAAATGGAGACAGTAACAGAATATAAAGACCTGCAAAAAGAAGTACAATGACTATGGCAAAAAAAGCAAAGATAGTACCAATAGTAATAGTAATAGGTGCCTTGGATGCAATACTAAAACAACTGGAGCATCACTTGAACATCTTTGGCATTGACAAGATCAGTCAATTGCAAAAGGCAGCTCTACTTGGGGTAGCTTATTATTTAACACCATCAAACAACATCTGCTTGTCCTGGTCCTTGGGAAGGACTCAATAGATGGATACAAATGCCAAATCCAATCTAAACATCTGTCTGACTGCGACCAACAATAATAATGGTAATGCACAAGCATTCAAATACATTTTCTCATGCACTTCTGACATATTCTGCATTGCTTTTCCATGCACACATTTTACAAACAGGTTTTTAATTGGCAAATAGATTGTCCTTATGTTAGTTCTCCCCACCCCTTGCAAATCTTTATTATTTTTCTCATATCACCCCAGCTGGCAACTGGTGATAAACAAAAAAAGGCAGCTGAGAATCTAAGAACATTGTTAAAACTTTCAACTAAATAAGTAAAGTCAAGAATAAGATTTTAAGTAGGTTTCTTGTCTATGATATACAATGTAATTAATATAGCCAACAAAGGTAAAAATGTTTTCACAACTGAGCAGTTATATTTCCTTTTGCAGTGGCAACTTTAGTAATTAAAAAAATATGTACAGTACAGACTACAATATGAAATTAAATATAATAAAGAATTAAAACAAAATTATTCCTCAACACAAAACTGCAACTAGTCGGGTTTTATAAGCAAAAAGCTAACTGGGTCAGTGTACTCAATTATGTATCATATACAATCATATATATGCAAATAAAATTAATAGCTATCATAATATGGATTAAAAGAACTTCATTCTTCATTAGCTTCCACAGTATTGTTAAAAATGCTTCACAGTTATTATTAAATCATATTAAATCACTATAAATAGTAAGCATCAAATATCAATTTTTGACCTTTTATATTCCATCAGGTTTTAGGACAAAAGACAGAGAATTTCACAAAAGCAGCAGCTTTCCAGCCCTCCCCACCAAAAAAATAATAATAATGTCTGAAGTTTCCCTGCTCACAGATTGGACAAGTTGTTCAAGCACATAAGAGATTAATAGCAATAGTAATAGAGTTTGAAGGGACCCTGGAGGTCTTCTAGTCCAACCCCCTGCTCAGGTAGGAAAACCTATACCATTTCAGATAAATGTTTGTCCAGTCTCTTCTTAAAAACTTCCAGTGTTGGAGCATTCACCACCTCTGGAGGCAGGTTGTTCCACTGATTAATTGTTCTAACTGTCAGGAAATTTTTCTTTAGTACTAGGTTGCTTCTCTCTTTGGTTAGTTTCCATCTGTTGCTTCTTGTCCTGCCTTGAGGTGCTTTGGAGAATAGCTTGACTCCCTCTTCTTTGTGGCAGCCCCTGAGATATTGGAACACTGCTATCATGTCACCCCTACTCTTTTTCTTCATTAAACTAGACATACCTAATTCCAGCAACCTTCTTTATATGTTTTAGGCCCCAGCCCCCTAATCATCTTTGTTGCTCTTCTCTGTACACTTTCTAGAGTCTCAACATCTTTTTTACATCGTGGTGACCAAAACTGGATGCAATATTCCAGGTGTGGCCTTACCAAGGCATTGTAAAGTGGTATTAACACTTCACTTGATCTTGATTCTATCCCTCTGTGGGGCATAAAAGGGGCAGAAGAGACTATGAGGAGAGTGAGATGGTGAGGAGCGTGGATTGGGAGCTAGGGAAGAAACTACATCTAAAGAGTAGTTTTTAAACAATGGAGAAGTTTCAACAGCTTTATGATAGTCTTTTGAACCTAAAATAGTAAGTTAATGGTGGAGGATGAAGCCTCCAAAGCAGGCTACAAGCTATTCAGATGTCCTGTACCAAATGAAGAAGCTGTATTCTAATCTTTGATTAAAACAAGGCCATAGAGAACTTCTGCAGAGAGTCTTCAGGAGGATGAAGCTTAGAGGTAAGGAGGCTGGAAAAAAGCCAGTTTGGTGTAGTGGTTAAAGACATTTGGCTAGAAGCAGAGACCTGAGTTCTACTTCTGTTTTAGGCATGAAGCCAGCAAGATGAACCTTTTGCCAGTCCCTTTTTCTTAGTCATAGGAAGAAGGTAAGGACAAACCATTCACTTCCAAAAATGTTGCCACAGAAATTACATGGACTTGTCAAGTCAACAAGAGTCAAGACTAACTTAAAAGCACAGCCATACATGAAAAAAAGACAATATTGAGGGGGTTGGTTGAATGCGTGGAGTTGCTTACAAGTAGTCCTTAACTTATGATCATAACAGCCCAAAATTTCTGTTGCTAAGTGAGACATTTGTTAAGTGATTTTTACCCCATGTTACAATCCTCCTTGCCATATTTGTTATGTGAACCATTACAATTCTTAAGTTAGTAACACAGTTGCTAAGTAAATCTGGCTTCCCCTTTGACTTTTCTTGTCAGAAGGCCCCAAAAGGGGATGCCATGACCCTGGGACGCTGCAATCACGTGGCCATGGGGATGCTGCAACGGTTGTAAGTGTGAAAAAAGGTCACAAGTCATCTTTTCCAGTGATGCTCAAATCGTTACTAAACAAACTGTTGTAAGTTGAGGACTACCTGTTCTGGATCTAGTAGAAGTTAAATCTAGTGGTGGGATTCAAATATGTGAACAACCGGTTCTCTGTGTGGATGCTGCTTCCGGAAGTCCATTCTGGGCCTGGGCAACAAAAAAATTAGCTACCCCCCTCTCCCCATAATAGGAATATTCCTACTGATCTTAGAATGGTGAGTCAAGCAGCACCGTCCAAGAAATACGGTCATGACAAAAAAACAAATTTGACTTAATTCATTTGTATTTTAAAAATATTTGAAGACATCTTTGTTAGGATTCAATAGGATTTCCATTCTGTTGCATCTGGCTGAAAATGACACTTTAATGACAGCATTTAGAAAGATTGCAGGGGTCACACCCAAGGTTCTTGGGACCCACAAATAATCTAGATTGCAGACTTGGATGGCGCAACGTGCTTGCCCTGAGCATTTAGGAACTCCTTTTCAGCTTTTTTCAGGTTTCACAATTTGAAGCCACCAGCTAGCAAACACCCAGAGCGATTTAAGCAACATTAAGATGTTTACTCCAGTCTTCTCCCTAGAAAGGCACACTTTTCAGAGGAATGTCTTTCCCTGGGGCATTACATCATGAACTGGTTCAGTTCTCAGAGTAAGAAATTGGACCAAATGGTGGAGGAGATCTCCTGGGGAAGCATACTTCTGCCGTTAAGTATTCCCATCAGAAAACTTTAGAAACTGCTTACATATTACTATTCTGTCCACATTTAGCCTTTCACATTATTGCAGCTGAAGATGCATTTTTTTCTTCTTTTCCTTTTCCAAAAGAAACCCAAACTCTTTGCTGTCCTTGCTGAGGTTGTCCCTTTTCATATCTTGACAGTGAAGTTGAAAGGAAACTAGAATCTTAAGAGGGACATCATTAGGTGGGTTCTGTTGGACAGGCTGATAGTTCATGAAATTACAATTACAAAACAGTCATTCCTTGGGAATAGGGAACTGCCTGAGATGAATGTGGTTTTTCCCCCAAACTTTCTGCCTAGGGTGTGGGAGACGTGTGGGGTTAGGGCAGCAGAAGAGCGATAGATGGAAGTGGATTTATGGAACAGCCAATATACAAAAATAAACTCAAACTTGCTTACGCCATCCCCTTCCAGAGGAAACAGATGGGGTTTTTTTTCCACCTCTCTCATTAATTTGAGAAATTGCACTGTATATCTTACCCAGATGAACTCATATTTTAACATGAAAACTTCCAACTGGGAGCATGATGTAGTGATGGGCAGACTAAAGACTGGACTCACCCAATCAATGAATAGTTTACAACTGGCTTTAAAAAAAAAGAATAGTCCTAAAGTTACTTGCTCCTTGCTTCTCTGAGCACTGCAAAATTCCAGAGGCAATACTAACAAAACTTGGCTTCCTTTTGGTAGAGAACTCTCTTGAGACTAGTGGCATAGTTTTTTTTAAATATTTAATCTTAGATCAGCTTCCCTTTTTAGCTGGGATTGGGGTAGATGAGTCACCTTTTCTCAAATGAATGGCTTTCTGAGTCACATTCCATGGTGATCCCTGTATTTCTCCCATCAGTGAGTTGCCATCCATAATCCATCTGGAGATGTTAATTCAAATTTTCTGCTAAATGATCATCTCCCTGCCAATAGAGAACTGCTTTCAGTAATAACTAAAGGACTTCTCTTTCACTCTCTCTCTCTGTTAATTCATTGGATTCCTTGATCAGATACAGATTTGTTTCAGCTACTGTGATAAGCTTGGGTTTGCTTAAAAAGGCTCTGTTAAATAAACCGTAATTAGTTCAATTTGCACAATATACTAAGTCTGGCTTGTAAAATATAGTGGTAGAGCCCGTTCCTTTTCTAATATTTCAACCGGGAATGGCTATTCTTGGACCTCATGAAGTAACAGTCAATTTTTGGAGGAACTGTTTTTTCCAACTAGACTCCTTGAGAATTTTTGAAACTGCAATTTCCAGAAATCCCAGCTGGGAGGGAACTCTAGGCATTATGATCCATACTCTTCAGGAGGGAATCAAATTAGGGAAAATTTGATTTATTTAATTTAGAATTGCATGTCATGCAACATGTTTGCCCGATGGACTAGGAAAAGGATTTTTTTTGCATATAAATAAAGGGAAGGATGGAAAAACAATGTAGAAAAGAAGGAAGACCAAGGAAGAGAAGAAAACATCAGGGTTTCTGTTGCTATTTAGCAATGAAAAAGCAGGATGGATATTTTATAAATAGGTGTATTAATAGTAAAAGCTCAGGTAAAGATTTCCTTGTCCGTCTTGTCCTACTCTAGGGCACGGTGCTCATCTCTGTTTCTTGCCCAGGGGACCCAGCATTGTCCAAAGACAATTTCTGTGGTCATGTGGTCAGCAAGACTATACTCCAAAGACACACAGAATGCTGTTACCTTCATTCCAAAGTGGTACCTACACTTACATGCTTTTGAACTGCTAGATGGGTAGGAGCTGGGCAAGTAACAGGAGCTCACCCCGTCGAAAGCTCTGAGGTCTCAAACTCAGGCTGTCAGCTCTCCAGCTGGCAAGCTCAGAGTCTTTAACTGCTGAGCCATTGCACTCAGTGGTTAAAGATGCTGAGATTAATATTAATATCAATAGGCAATCGATAAATAGGAATTGCTTTGCTCAGTCGGGTTGGATAGGAAAATGGAGACTTTAGTTGATAGTACAAGATTTGAAAGAGTGATCGAAAATTTCTCCTCGACCTCCTTTTCCCTTTTCACCTGCTCTTTCTGAGGAACACCAGGGGTACCGGATGAAAGCTTATGGGCAAAACCTCACCCACCCACCCATGTATTTGGCTATGTTACCAAAACCGATATAAAATTCGGATCTTGCTTTCTGAAAGATTACAAAATATCTGAAGGGTTCAGCTGCCACTCAAGGGTGATATTTCGCCTATTTTGGACATGGATTTTAATTTATGGAACGGTGCCTTGCCTGCAAAGCATGTCCTTTAACGGTTACAAGAACACTTTCCTATCTGAGATGAATGAACAGCTTCATGCTGACTGAGTTTTAACAGGACAGGCTAAAGGGGGAAAAAAAACTCTTGCCATTGCAGGAAGTATGTATGGGTGGTGAGTCATCATTGGAGAGCTGGCATCAGGATCGTTTCTGCATGGTCCTCCCAGGAAAAAAAAAAGCTTTTCCCCTTGAAGTTTAAGAGGCAGGTGGTGCTATTGAGGAGCAGACCCTTCCCCCCTTCCCCCCAAAATCGCCTCTTGCAGCTCTGATTGATTTATTTGATCATAGCGCAGTTGGCAGCAGGGTCTGAAATATAACATAAGCACTTCCTGAGATGTCAGGACTCCAGCGTTCATGGTCTGAACAAGGATGTAATTCATATCTGCAGGTGCTTATTCTGGTATCAAAACATTTCAGTAACATCATGCTTGTGGAATTCAGAGCTCCCAGTGGCCTCATTTGTATTCCGAGTTGCCCAAGCCTATGTGTGTTTGCCTTTCTTAAGGAGCTCTCATTTCCTTCAATAGGATATGTTTTATTTCATCCTCTTTCCTGCATTCACTCATATTAATGTCACCGCATGCCCTAGTAATGACTGGGTTTGGAAATAGCCCGTAGATCCCTAAAAACACAGAGTCTGAAATGTAATGTGGGCCGAGGATGGGGGGAGAAGGGGGCGGCGAGGAAGATCATTAAGAAAGAATGGCTTGGGCAATGGGGAGAGGCCATCAGTTTTTCTTAGGGTTGTAAGCAGCTGGAGCAAATTGGAAGCCATCCTGGGAAGTATATTTTTTTCTGCTCCTTCGCATTGTTGTGCTTTGCTGGTTTGCAGCATTTGCACAGTATTGCAGGAAAAAAAATGGTTTCTCTGGTCTGCTGTATTCTCAGGCTGCTTGGGAAGGTCTTTGGAAGTTCTTGGGGGTTGCTGTTGAGCTGACGTTACAGTCAGGAACGTTTTCCATTAGCCAGTGCTTTTTTTTTGTAAAAGAAAAAGGTGCCGGAACTCACACATGTCATACAACCCACCTTGCCTACCCTACAAAGTTCCATCCCAAAAAGGTGCCGGAACTCCGTTCTGAGCGTTCTATGACAAAAAAAGCCCTGGCGAAAACTATGAATAAATTATGGTACAATAATCCCATGTGTTATGTTGCACACTTGTTACTATGCAATTGGAACCTTTCTACTTTGCTATTCTAAGAATGAAAATATTTTAAAAATAGAAACACATGTAAGGTTTTCCACTTAGCCTCACAATTGTCCCAGCCTTACCCAGGAATTTAAAAGAGCCAAAAGAAACAGTGATTTGTTGAACACTGCTGGAATATTTTTCTGAATAAAGAAAAACAAAGCTGGTTGGTTAATTCTGCAAGTTGTTGTCCTACCCTGTCTGGAGGGTGCAACTTGGTGGAAAATGTTGAGAGGGGTCTCATTAAAAGTTATTAAAATCTTTATGATGGGGATATAAATATATTGGACATATTTTAAAAACATTTAACTGTGGGTAGGGAAGAGTTCCAATAATAGAAAAAGGAAGAAATAGTTTCAAATTTGAGTCCATTTCTTTCACTGGGCAAGACACTATGTATCACAAACACTACTGTAACATTTTAGCAGAATCCCTATAAAGCAAAGTAAAAAACAAAGCAGAACAAACCAGTCCTAGAATTTTTTTTCTTAAAGAAAAAAAGACTGAAAAAAATAACAAATTCAAAATAACCAAGGGCTGCCTGACAAGATTGTGACACGGTGGATAAGATGCAAACAAAAATCAGAAAAAGAGCTTTGAATTTTAGGTGGAGGGGACAACCCACCAACCAGAAGGGCAATCTGTTGCAAAAGAGGCAATCCCCATCACCACCACCCCCAAGGCCGGCTAATGGGACCTGTAGTCCAAAGTATCTCCTATACATATAACCATAATTTTATTTTTATTATTTTTTGGTATGTATTACATTTTTAGATTTTTTTGTAAAAACTGAGCATTTTAAGCAGGGGGGAACCTGCTCAACAGGAACAAAAAAAGAAGCACTCTGTTGCAAGAAGGGACCATCCCTATCAACACCCCACCACTCCGGAGGTGGCTGATGGGACTTGTAATCCAAAGCATTCCTCGGTAGAAGCCCCAAGTCACCCTCTGGATCTCTCAGTCCTAAAAAGCACTGCTGCAAAAACGATGGGGATATTTAAAAAACTGGGACATTGCAACGGGTGGGGAAGGAGGCAACCTCCAACCCTACTCCGGCCTCTCAAGCACAAGGGGAGACCCGTCGGCTGCCGGACGGATGGGATTTGTAGTTTAAGGGTCCCCTAGGTGGGGCGAAGCCTTGAGGAGAAGGCATTACACACACTCAGCGTCGCAGCCACCTAATCGCCTTCACCTGTGCAGCCGAGGCCCACCTGGCCATGATGAGCCTTCCCGCGCGCCTAGGGCGTCTCCATTGCAACCGCTCCGCGAGCCTGGGAATCACCCGAGCGATCACACCTGTGTTTCAGCACGCGCCTTTCCCGCCTAGCGCCCTCGGACCGCCTCGCGGGCACCTTTCTGCTCGCCCATCTCGCCCGTGATTGGCTGCTCCGATAATGCTTCCTTCGGATTGGCTGAGTGGTCTGTCCCCTCTCCGAGAGGCGGGGACATTTTAAAAAGTCGGCGGGCTCCTCAGGCTGAGTGGAAAGCAAAGTGAGCGCCTGTCGCGTCTCTCGGTCCCCGAAAGGGACGATGCTGTGGGGCGCCGGAGGGCAAAAAAGTCTCTCTCCGGTGCTCCCGCGGCCCAAGACCTCGAGCTCGAGGCTGGGCAAGGCCTTTTGAGCTTTTGAGGTAATTCTAGCGGAGACTTTTTATTTTCCTTTTATGGATGCGGAGGGGAGCGCGAGTTCTCTAGCTAATTAATAGCTTGTTCTCGGGGACGGGGAGTCAGGATAGCACCTGTGGTAATTTTAAGCGCGGCGTGTATTCTTAGGAGTAAAACGCCAGCGGTGGCTGAGGTAATAAGGGTGCTTTATTCAAAGGACGCCGATACCACAGGTCACTAAAGATACTTATCTTTAGTCTTTCCTTCGGGGAATAATTCTAGTCAAAGTGCAAGTTCTTAAAATTTTGGTGGAACCTGAGATAACCTCAGCCATGTCCTTTTAAAAAAGACCAAACTACCACAGGTGAATAAGAGTTAAAATTAGCTTTAAAGATAAAATTGCCTCAGGAGCAGACCTTCCTTTCAGGAATAAAGTGAATTCTTGGTGCCTGAGGGAATTTTAGCCAGGAGTTCAAGTTCTTAGAATAAAATTTTAGTGGAAGCCATGTCCTTTTTTTTTAAAAAAAAAGGCCCAAACCACCACAGGTGCATAAGAATTAAAATTAGCTTTGGAGTAAATCTTATCCATGTCCTTGCAGTAAGATGAGGCAATTTTAGCCAGGTGTAGTTAAAAGGGCTAAACTATCACAGGTGAACCAGAATTAAAATTAGCTTAAAGGCAAAATGGCTTCAGTCCCTGGAGTTGCCCTTTCTTGAATACAGTCAGCTCTTTGGACCTGAGGAAGTTTTAGTCAAGGCTCAAATCCTTAAAAGAAGCAAAACATGTAGAGGACTAGTGGCTTCAAGTAACTAAAGGCAAAAGTTAACTAAAATTACTTCAGGTCCTGGAGTTCACCTTACTTTCTTGAAATAAAGTCAGCTCTTGAAGCAATCTTGATGTAATTTTAGCCAAGATGCACATTTTAAAATATTGGTGGAATCTCAGCCATGTCCTTTTAGAAGGACCAAACCACCATAGGCAAGTCAGAATTAAAAAAAGTTTTAAAGGTAAAGATAAAATTACTCAGGAGCTGACCTTGCTTTCAGGAATAAAGTGATTTCTTGGGACCTGAGGTAACTTAGTTGGCTCAAGTCCTTAAAAGAAGCAAAATAGGTTGAGGACTAGCTACTTCAAGTAACTAAACAAAATAGTTAAAATTACTTCAGGTCAGGGAATTGGACTTATTTTCTTGAAATAAAGTCAGTTCTTGAGTATTGATGTAATTTTAGCCAAGACTCAAGTTCTTAGAGCAGGGGTCTAACTTGGCTGGCTGAGGAATTCTGGGAGTTGAAGTCCACAAGTTATAAAAGGGCCAAGTTTGAAGACCCCTGTCTTAGAGTAAAATATTTGTGGAACCTGAGATAATCTCAGCCATGTCCTTTTAAAAGGACCAAACCACCACAGGGAATAAGAGTTAAAATTAGCTTGGGGTGAAGTCTGAAGTAATAGCCATGCCCTTGCAGGCTAAAAAGTACTTCAAGTAAGTAGAGGTGAAAGTTAACTAAAATTACTTCCAGGCCCAGGACTTGGCTTAACTCTCAGGAAATTGCTTCAGTACCTGGACTTGCCCTTACTTTCTCCCAAGTCAGCTCTTGAGACCTGAGGAAATTTTAGTCGAGGCTCAAGTCAAGGCCCTAAAAGAAGCAAAACATGGAGAAGACGATTAGTTGCGTGGTCTGAGGAATTCTCAAGGGGACAATGTTCCAATTCATTGTATATTGTCTTCTTTCACTCATAGGATAAAACATAAAAAACTCCTTTGATTGATTGCTTTTCTAGTCTCTTAACATAAGTTGGTCATTTGGTCATGTTGATGTTTTTATTTCAAAGGCATGAATCCATATAGACGAAGAAGAAGACATCAACAGTAAGAGAGATGGTTTAATTCACTCCAGTGTGTCATGAAAATGTGGAAGCCTGGCAATTTCTGTTTGAAACATGTTTATTCCTGCAAAAATGTTTACAAACTATCAGTGGTAAAAAGAGCAGTGGTAGAGCATTCCACATACCAACAAGCATGGCGATGGTGGTGATGCCCCTATGGCGGAGGTCTTTCAGTCCCTGAGCTTCCACTCTGTGACACTCACACTGAATGAGCCAGGGAGTCAAACTGCTACCTGCCTCATTGAGTCCATGAGCAAACACTGTGGGGGACTCACACTGGAAGTCCTCTATGGGGTCACCCGGGGTGACCCTTTCAGTCCCTGAGCAAGCAGTGAGGGCGAATCACACTGGAAGAGTCAACAGCGTGCAGCTACAAGCCTCCTCCAGTGCGTGAGGACCCCCTCAGTGAGACTCAAACGGAAGGCAATCCTTTGGGATTACCTCACAGTTGAAATAAGGCGTCCTTGGTGCTCTCTGAGCTTGGTGGGTTTCTTGTAGATGTTTCATTACCCAACTAGGGAACATCATCAGTGTTAGTAGTATGTTTGTCTCAATTTATGTTCAAATGGCTTCTTTCCTTGTTGAAAATGGTCTTGGAGGTCCTTTGTTGCACTATTAGTTATTGGCTTCTTTGACCGTTCCTTGATTGCGGTATTGTTATCTTGCCGTGGTGATGGTTTTTAGAACCAAAAATAAAACTTCAATGGCCCTTACTAATGTTAGCTGTGGCCGTTGATCTATAAAAGAGGTTGTTTTCTAGCTTTGCAGACTGAGAGGAGGAAGAATTGCACACCTACTGCCAAAAGTTCCTCGAAGGAGACAAGACTTGCTGGGCACAACTGAGGAAGAAACAGAAGAAGAACGAAGAGAGCATGACAGCTCAAGACCTGTGATGTGGCCTTCTACGCTGTGAGGTAAGTTTAGCCGAGTCTTGTATTCTCCAAAGTTTTAGGATAGGGAGGGAGGTGGATGGTCTTCCACTACTTGATGGTCTTTCCTAGATAAGCAACACCTGCAACTGAGCTAATAGTAAGCACTGCAAGCTGTGCATTCTTAAGAGTAAAACCGCAATGGCATCTGATGTAATGTTAGTTTTTTTTTTAATCTCAAAGGCTTTTATTCTACATCACCCTAAAGACTGAAGACTCAATTGTCAGCCTGCAGTTTTGATGGAAGAGGAAGGAATGGAACGCAAGAATGAATATGATCTCCATCAAGAATGCTACTTCAACAAGTCAATCCCAGCTGTCTTTTAGATAATAGATTTCAGAGCATTCTTGCCTGCTGTAAATTTAGCCAGGGCGATGGATATTAGAACCAAAAAACCCTCCTCAATGGCCATTTTTAATCCTAGGCGTGGCTGTTGATGAATTATAGAGTTTATAGTTTTCTGCCCGGCATATCTTTAGCCCTGGCGATGGTTCTTAGAACCAGAAAGAAAACCTCATTGGCCCGTTTAAATGACCAGTGTGTGGCCAGTGCTTGGTAATGGATTTTATAGTTTTCTGCTGGTGTAAATTCAGCCATGGCAATGGTTATTAGAACCAAAAAACCCTCCTCGATGGCTATTTTTAATCCTAGGCATTCCTGTTGATGGATTATAGAGTTTATAGTTTTCTGTCCGGCATACCTTTAGCCCTGGCGATGGTTCTTCGAACCAAAAATAAAACCTCATTGGCCCTTTTAAATGACCAGTGTGTGGCCAGTGCTTGGTAATGGATTTTATAGTTTTCTGCCTGGTGTAAATTTAGCCATGGCAATGTTTCTTAGAACCAAAAATAAAACCTCATTGGCCCTTTTAAATGACCAGTGTGTGGCCAGTGCTTGGTAATAGATTTTATAGTTTTCTGCCTGGTGTAAGCTTAGCCATGGCAATGGTTCTTAGAACCAGAAAGAAAACCTCAACGGCCCTTTTTAATGCTAGGTGTGTCCGTTGATCTATAGAAGATTTTATAGTTTCTGAGTCTTTGAGATTGAGGGGAGGAACAATTTATCTCCTACCACTCGCCTCGGCCTGTTTACAGGCAGCTTTCTTCCTCCTGCTGCCTTCCCCCAGCCAGTTACCACAACCAATGGGCCTTTGGCCCTCTACCCTTTGGCCCGCCAACCCACTGGACGCTCTTTGTCCTAGGCCTTTGGCTACATGGGATAAGTAGCCCCCAGCCAATCGGGTGGCTGGCAGGAGCCATGGTGCTGAGGAGACAGTGTCTGATGGGTGATTGCAGGGCCAGTGGGCTGCGCCTGCTCTGCAACCTTTGGGCCCTTGCAGTTCTGTCACCAGGACCAGAGGGAAGGGGAGTGGTGGCAGGAGTCACAGCTTCTGGGGCCAGTGGGGGGGAAGTTAGGTGAGTGAATGTTGGGTGGGACCAGGGAGGGAGAGGCGGGCACCTCAAAGGGGCTTCACAGAGACTGCTTGGCTTGCACCTCAAATGAAAGGGAAGGAAGACCAAGGCCAGTGCAGGGAATGGTGGGCTGGGTTGGGCACACAGGCGAACAGAGGACTGGGGGGCTTCTGCAATTGCGTTTAGCATGGGAAGGAAGCGCAGGTGAACGGCAAGTGCTGGGGGGCTGCTCGAAGTGCAACCTTCTTGGGAGGGAAGCGTGGGCAAATGGTAAGAGCTGGGGGGGTGATGGAACTGTGACTGTCTTGGGAGGGAAGCATGGGCAAATGGCAAGGGGGGGGGATGAAGGAACTGCGACCGTCTTGGGAGGGAAGCATGGGCAAATAGCAAGGGCTGGGGGGGCTGATGAAACTGACTGTCTTGGGAGGGAAGTGCGGGCAAATGGCAAGTGCTGGGGGGCTGATGGAACTGCGACCGTCTTGGGAGGGAAGCGCGGGCAAATGGCAAAGGCTGGGGGGGGGTTGATGGAACTGCGACCGTCTTGGGAGGGAAGCACAGGCAAATGGCAAAGGCTGGGGGGCTGATGGAACTGCGACCGTCTTGGGAGGGAAGCGCGGGCAAATGGCAAGGGCTGGGGGGCTGATGGAACTGTGACTGTCTTTGGAGGGAAGCATGGGCAAATGGCAAGGGGGGGGCTGAAGGAACTGCGACCGTCTTGGGAGGGAAGCATGGGCAAATAGCAAGGGCTGGGGGGGCTGATGAAACTGACTGTCTTGGGAGGGAAGTGCGGGCAAATGGCAAGTGCTGGGGGGCTGATGGAACTGCGACCGTCTTGGGAGGGAAGCGCGGGCAAATGGCAAAGGCTGGGGGGGGTTGATGGAACTGCGACCGTCTTGGGAGGGAAGCGCGGGCAAATGGCAAAGGCTGGGGGGCTGATGGAA
Source organism: Vipera berus (assembly GCF_964194415.1). NCBI lineage: Eukaryota > Metazoa > Chordata > Lepidosauria > Squamata > Viperidae > Vipera > Vipera berus. The sequence continues at coordinate 15,828,596 of NC_138211.1, read as the reverse complement.
CTGCGACCGTCTTGGGAGGGAAGCGCGGGCAAATGGCAAGGGCTGGGGGGCTGATGGAACTGTGACTGTCTTGGGAGGGAAACATGGGCGAATGGCAAGGGCTGGGGGCTGATGGAACTGTGAGTGTATTGGGAGGGAAGTGCAGGCAAATGGCAAGTGGTGGGCTGATGGAACTGCAACCGTCTTGGGAGGGAAGCGTGGGCAAATGGCAAAGGCTGGGGGAGCTGATGGAACTGTGACCATCTTGGGAGGGAAGCGTGGGCAAATGGCAAAGGCTGGGGGAGTGATGGAACTGTGAGCATCTTGGGAGGGAAGTGCGGGCAAAAGCTACATTGGCCTTGCTGTTTGCCTGCGTTTCCCTCCCATGCTAAATGCAATTGCAGAAGCCCCCCAGCCCTCTGTTCCCTCCATGCCCTCCCAAGCCCGCCGTTCCCTGCACTGGCCTTGGTCCTCCTCCCCTCTGTTTGCGTTGTGAGCCAAGCAGTCCCTGTGAAGCCCCCTTGAGGCGCCCGCCCCTCCCTCCCTGGTCCCCCCAACACACACTCGCCTAACTGACCCCCCGGTGGCCCCAGCGGCTGTGACTCCTGCCACTACTCCCCTCCCTCCAGTCCTGGTGACAGAGCTGCAAGGGCCCAAAAGTTGTGGAGCAGGCGCAGCCCACTGGTCCTGCAATCACCCATCGGACACTGCCCCCACAGCACCTCGGTTCCTGCCTGCTGGCCAATTGGCTGGGGGCTACTTATCCTGTACGGCCAAAGGCCTGGGACAAAGAGCATCTAGTGAGTTGGCGGACTAAAGGGCAGAGGCCCAAAGCCCATTGGTGGTGGTGACTGGCTGGGGGAAGGCAGCGGAGGAGCAAAGCTGCCTGTAGAGGGGCTGAGGCGAGTGGCAGGGGGTGAAGGAGGTGTGGCCAAGGGTCTGTCCCTAAGCATCCCATTCAGCTCCTGAGGGCGGGGTCTTTCAGTCCCTGAGATACCACTCTGGGACACTCACCCTGAATGAGAAGGCGGCCAGTTGGCTCCCAGGCTCATTCGGTCCCTGAGCAGACAGTCTGTGAGACTCACACTGGAAGACTCTCTGGGGTCGCCCTGGGAGACCTTTCGGTCCCTGAGTGAGCAGCCAGGGTGAATCACATGGGAGGAGACAAGAGCCCCTGGCTGGAAGCCTCTCCCAGTCCCTGAGGATCCCCAAATCAGTCTCAAACTGGAGGAGAACACCTCTGGCCAGTGCTTGGTGATAGATTTTATAGTTTTCTGCCCTGCGTAAATTTAGCCATGGCAATGGTTCTTACAACCAGAAAGAAAACCTCAACGGCCCTTTTAAATGCTAGGTGTGTCCGTTGATCTATCGAAGATTTTATAGTTTTGGAATCTTTTGAGACTGAGGGGAGAAACAATTGGACACCTGCTGCCAAATGTTCCTCAAAAGAGACAAGACTTGCTGGGCACGACTGAGGAAGAAAGAGAAGCAAAAGAAGAAAGCATGAAAATATCTCCAGCTCAAGCCCTGTTAGCATTCAGCTGTGATGTGGCCTTCTACGCTGTGAGGTAAGTTTAGCCGAGTCTTGTATTCTTCAAAGTTTTAGGATAGGGAGGGAGGTGGATGATCTTCCACTACTTGATGGTCTTTCCTAGGTAAGCAACACCTGCAACTGTGCTAATAGTAAGCACTGCATCCTGTGCATTCTTAAGAGTAAAACCACAATGGCATCTGACGTAATGTTAGGTTGTTTTTTTTTTATCTCAAAGGCACGTATTCTACACCACCTTAAAGACTGAAGACTCAGTTGTCAGCCTGCAGTTTTGATGGAAGAGGAAGGAATGGAACGCAAGAATGAATATGATCTCCATCAAGAATGCTACTTCACCAAGTCAATCCCAGCTGTCTTTTAGATAATAGATTTTAGGGCATTCTTGCCTGCTGTAAATTTAGCCAGGACGATGGATATTAGAACCAAAAAACCCTCCTCAATGGCCATTTTTAATCCTAGGCGTGGCTGTTGATGGATTATAGAGTTTATAGTTTTCTGCCCGGCATATCTTTAGCCCTGGCAATGGTTCTTAGAACCAGAAAGAAAACCTCATTGGCCCGTTTAAATGACCAATGTGTGGCCAGTGCTTGGTAATGGATTTTATTTTATTGTTTTCTGCTGGTGTAAATTTAGCCATGGCAATGGTTATTAGAACCAAAAAACCCTCCTCAATGACTATTTTTAATCCTAGGCATTCCTGTTGATGGATTATAGAGTTTATAGTTTTCTGCCCGGCGTATCTTTAGCCATGGTGGAGGTTCTTAGAACCAAAAATAAAGCCTCATTGGACCTTTTAAATGACCAGTCTGTCCAGTGCTTAAGCTGACTTTGTAATAATGCCGCTTGGGGTGTGTGTGAAAGCCCTAATAAGCAGGCATATACATAGAATGAAGGCTACTGCTAAGCTTGTAAGCCGCCCTGAGTCTTCAGAGAAGGGCGGGATATAAATGGAATTAAAATAATAAAAAAAACAGATTTTATAGTTTTCTGCTGGTGTAAATTTAGCCATGGCAATGGTTATTAGAACCAAAAAACCCTCCTCAATGGCCATTTTTAATCCTAGGCGTTGCTGTTGATGGATTATAGAGTTTATAGTTTTCTGCCCGGCATATCTTTAGCCCTGGCGATGGTTCTTAGAACCAAAAATAAAGCCTCATTGGCCCTTTTAAATGACCAGTGTGTGACCAGTGCTTGGTAAAGGATTTTATAGTTTTCTGCCTGGCGTAAATTTAGCCATGGCAATGGTTCTTAGAACCAGAAAGAAAACCTCAACGGCCCTTTTAAATGCTAGGTGTGTCCGTTGATCTATAGAAGATTTTATAGTTTTTGAGTCTTTGAGACTGAGGTGAGGAAGAACTGGACATCTGCTGCCAAACATTCCTCGAAAGAGACAAGGCTTGCTGGGCACGGCAAAGGAAGAAACAAAAGCAAAAAGAAACAGACAGCAAGAAAATGTCTCCAGCTCAAGCCCTATTAGCTTTTGGCAGTGATGTGGCCTTCTACGCTGTGAGGTAAGTTTAGCCGAGTCTTGTATTCTTTAAAGTTTTAGGATAGGGAGGGAGGTGGATGGTCTTCCACTACTTGATGGTCCCTTTCAGCTAGATAAGTAAGAATAACACCTGTGTCTAAGGTAATAGTAACCACTGTGTATTGTGTATTGTTAGGAGTAAAACTCCAATGGCAGCTGAAGTAACATTGCTTTTTCAATTCAAAGCGATGAATCCAAACTGACCTGTAGACGAAGAAGAAGACATCAACAGTAAGACAGATGGTTTAATTCTTAGAACCGAAGGTAAACGTGATGATGCATTTTAATACGGGGAATACCGGTAAAGGAGAATATTTGTGGCTCAAAGTTGAAATGAGGCGTCCTTGGTGCTCTCTGAGCTTGGTGGTTTTCTTGTAGACGTTTCTTTGCCAAACTAGGGAACATCGTCAGTGCTAGTAGAAGGGAGTGTGGTTTGCTTTCAATTTATGCTAGAGTGGCTTCTTTTCGCGTTGTTGGAAATGGTCTTTGAGGTCCTTTGTCGCGCTATTAGTTGTTAGCTTCTTTGACCGTGATAGTAATACAGAGTTGAAAAATAAAATAATTCTTTAAACCCATTGCTATCCTGTTTCCTGGAGGAGAAGAGGGGTGCAATGTACTGCTTCCTCCATTTACTATTTGTTTATTGCTCTTTGATCTATATAACCTTTTATTACCATTATATCCCCTGAGAGAGAGAGATTGATGTCATTTCCTAGGATCAAAAAAGGGGGGGTGTTGATGTATTCTGGTTAGGCACCTCGGACTAGAATGTAACCTTTGAAGCCCTTGCAAATGGGCTGAAAGGGAGGGGGGGGTATCGCGATAGGAATGTATATAATGCTATGGATTTGAACATTTGGGGGTGGTCTCTGTTTTTAGATATTTCCTGTTGAAGTATCTCTTAGAGATCCACCGCACCTTGCAAACCGCTTTTTCTATTATCTGCAGAATAAACTCTCTTCTTACCAATCCAATTTTGTTTGTGTTTTAAATGCATTTAATTTGATAGTAATACAGACGTTATAAAATAAAATAATTCTTTAAACCCATTCCTATCCTATGTTTCCTGGAGGACAAGTGGGAGGGAATGTATTGCTTCCTCCATTTACTATTTGTTTATTACTCTTTGATATATATAACCTTTTATTACCATTATATCTGCTGAGAGATAGAGACTGATGTTATTTTCTACAATCAAAAGGGGGTGGTGGTGATGTATTCTGATGTATTCTCGGACTAGAATGTAACCTTTGAGGCCCTTGCAAATGGGCTGAAAGGGAGGGGGGTATCGCGATAGGAATGTATATAATGCTATGGATTTGAACAGTTGGGGGTGGTCTCTGTTTTTAGATATTTCCTGTTGAAGTATCTCTTAGAGATCCGCCGCACCTTGCAAACCGCTTTTTCTATTTTCTGCAGAATAAAGTCTTCTTACCAATCCAATTTTGTCAGTGTTTTAAATGCATTTCTAACAAATGTTCCTTGATTGTGCTATTGTTTTCTTGCCATGGCGATGGTTTTTAGAACTCAAAATAAAATCTCAATGGCCCTTTTTAATGTTAGCTGTGGTTAGGGTTTTCCAACTTTGCAGACTGGGCGGAGGAAGAATTGGACACCTGCTGCCAAAAGTTCCTCAAAAGAGACAAGACTTGCTGGGCACGACGGAGGAAGAAACAAGAAACAAAAGAGCATTAAAATGTCTCCAGCTCAAGCCCTGTTAGCCTTTGGCTGTGATGTGGCCTTCTACGGCTGTGAGGTAAGTTTAGCCAAGTCTTCTATTCTTCAAAGTTTTAGGATATAGAGGGAGGTGAATGGTCTTCCACTACTTGATGGTCCTTCCTAGGTAAGTAACACCCGCAATTGAGGTAATAGTAAGCAGTGTGTACTGTGCATTCTTAGGAGCAAAACTCCAATGGCATATGACGTAATGTTAATTTTTTTATCTCAAAGGCATGTATTCTACACCACCTTAAAGACGGAAGACTCAGTTGTCAGCCGGCAGCGTTGATGGAAGATGAAGGAATGGAACTCAAGAATGAATATGATCTCCATCAAGAATGCTACTTCATCAAGTCAATCACAACTGACCTTTAGATAATAGATTTTAGAGCATTCTTGCCTGCTGTAAATTTAGCCATGGCAATGGTTATTAAAACCAAAAAACCCAACCAATGGCCCTTTTTAATCCTAAGCGTGGCTGTTGATGGATTATAGATTTTATAGTTTTCTGCCTGGTGTATGTTTAGCCCTGGCGATGGTTCATAGAACCAAAAATAAAGCCTCATTGGCCCTTTTAAATGACCAGTGTGTGGCCAGTGCTTGGTAAAGGATTTTATAGTTTTCTGCTGGTGTAAATTTAGCCATGGCAATGGTTCTTAGAACCAGAAAGAAAACCTCAACGGCCCTTTTAAATGACCAGTGTGTGGCCAGTGCTTGGTAATGAATTTCATAGTTTTCTGCCTGGTGTAAATTTAGCCATGGCGATGGTTCTTAGAACCAGAAAGAAAACCTCAACGGCCTTTTTTAATGCTAGGTGTGTCCGTTGATCTATAGAAGATTTTATAGTTTTTGAGTTGTTGAGATTGAGGGAAGGGACAATTGGACACCTCCTGCCAAATGTTCCTCAAAAGAGACAAGATTTGCTAGGCACAGCAGAAGAAAAAGAGAAAGAAGAAACAAGAGAGCATGAAAATGTCTCCAGCTCAAGACCTGTTAGGCTTTGGCTGTGATGTTGCCGCCTCCGCTGTGAGGTAAGTTTAGCCGAGTCTTGTATTCTTCAAAGTTTTAGAATATTGAGGGAGGTGGTCCTTTATGTCTAGATAAGTAAGTATAACACCTTTGTCTGAGGTAATAGTAACCACTGTGTATTGTGCATTCTTAAGAGTAAAACCCCAATGCCATCTGACGTAATGTTACATTTTTTTATCTCAAAGGCATTTACTCTACACCACCTTAAAGACAGAAGACTCAGTTGTCAGCCTGCAGTTTTGATGGAAGAAGAAGGAATGGAACGCAAGAATGAATATGATCTCCATCAAGAATGCTACTTCACCAAGTCAATCCCAGCTTTCCTTTAGATAATAGATTTTAGAGCATTCTTGCCTGCTGTAAATTTAGCCATGGCGATGGTTATTAGAACCAAAAAAACCCACCTCAATGGCCATTTTTAATCCTAGGTGTGGCTGTTGATGGATTATAGATTTTATAGTTTTCTGCCTGGCATTTCTTTAGCTCTGGTGATGGTTCTTAGAACCAGAAATAAAACCAGTTGTGGCCAGTGCTTGGTGACAGATTTTATAATTTTCTTCCTCGCATAAATATAGCCATGGCAATGGTTCTTAGAACTAAAAATAAAACCTCATTGGCCTTTTTAAATGAACAGTGTGTGGCCAGTGCTTGGTAATAGATTTTATAGTTTTCTGACTGGCATATCTTTACCCCTGGTGATGGTTCTTAGAACCAGAAAGAAAACCTCACTGACCCTTTTAAATGACCAGTGTGTGGCCAGTGCTTGGTAATAGATTTTATAGTTTTCTGCCTGGTGTAAGTTTAGCCATGGCAATGATTCTTAGAACCAAAAAATAAAGCCTCATTGGCCCTTTTAAATGACCAGTGTGTGGCCAGTGCTCGGTAATGGATTTTATAGTTTTCTGCCTGGTGTAAATTTAGCCATGGCGGAGGTTCTTAGAACCAAAAATAAAACCTCACTGGCCCTTTTAAATGACCAGTGTGTGGCCAGTGCTTGGTAATGGATTTTATAGTTTTCTGCCTGGTGTAAATTTAGCCATGGCAATGGTTCTTAGAACCAGAAAGAAAACCTCAACGGCCTTTTTTAATGCTAGGTGTGTTTGTTGATCTATAGAAGATTTTATAGTTTTTGAGTTGTTGAGATTGAGGGGAGGAACAATTGGACACCTGCTGCCAAATGTTCCTCAAAAGAGACATGAAGAAGAAAAGGCGAAAGAAGAAAGAGAGCATGAAAATGTCTCCAGCTCAAGCCCTGTTAGCCTTTGGCTGTGATGTGGCCTTCTACATTGTGAGGTAAGTTTAGCTGAGTCTTGTAGTCTTCAAAGTTTTAGGATATGGGGGGAGGTGGTCCTTTATGTCTAGATAAGTAAGTATAACACCTGCAACTGAGGTAATAGTAAGTAGTGTGTACTGTGCATTCTTAAGAGTTTGCATTTTTTTATCTCAAAGACATGTACTCTACATCACCTTAGAAGACAGAAGACTCAGTCGTCAGCCTGCAGCATTGATCGAAGAAGGAGGAATTGGAACGCAAGAATGAATATGATCCCCATCAACAATGCTACTTCACCAAGTCAATCACAACTGACTTTTAGAAGAATCGGTGAAACTCTAAGAGACTTTCATTAACAGATCACCCTACACATTTTAATGCTATCTGTTGCCAGTGGTAGATAATATGAAATTTCACACATGACCACTGATGATCATTCTCAGTGCAGTCTGTGAATCAAGTGAGTCAAAAGAGATGCACTATTCCTGATTCCACCTGTGCACACAGCCAACCCCCGTTTAGGCATGGACCCTTGGCACTCCATCAACTCACCTTGCTCATGCCACAGGGGTTCTCCTCCAGGTTGAGACTCATTTGGGGATCCTCAGGGACTGCAAGAAGCTTCCAGCTGGGGGTTCTTGTCTCCTGTGTGATTCGCCTTGGCTGCTCACTCAGGGACCGAAAGGTCTCCCAGGGCGACACCAGAGAGTCTTCCAGTGTGAGTCTCACAGACTGTCTGCTCAGGGACCGAATGAGCCTGGGAGCCAACTGGCCGCCTTCTCATTCAGGGTGAGTATCCCAGAGTGGTAACTCAGGGACTGAAAGACCCCCCTCAGGAGCGGAATGGGATGCTTTGGCACGGACTCTTGGCCACACCTCCTTCACCCCCTGCCACTCGCCTCAGCCCCTTTACAGATAGCTTTCCTCCTCTGCTGTCAATCACAACTGACCTTTAGATAATAAATTTTAGAACATTCTTGCCTGCTGTAAATTTAGCCATGGTGATGGTTCTTAGAACCAAAAATAAAACCTCATTGGCCCTTTTAAATGACCAGTGTGTGGCCAGTGCTTGGTAATAGATTTTATAGTTTTCTGCCAGGTGTAACTTTAGCCGTGGCAATGGTTCTTAGAACCAAAAATAAAACCTCATTGGCCCTTTTAAATGACCAGTGTGTGGCCAGTGCTTGGTAATAGATTTTATAGTTTTCTGCCAGGTGTAAGTTTAGCCGTGGCAATGGTTCTTAGAACCAAAAATAAAACCTCATTGGCCCTTTTAAATGACCAGTGTGTGGCCAGTGCTTGGTAATAGATTTTATAGTTTTCTGCCAGGTGTAAGTTTAGCCGTGGCAATGGTTCTTAGAACCAAAAATAAAACCTCATTGGCCCTTTTAAATGACCAGTGTGTGGCCAGTGCTTGGTAATAGATTTTATAGTTTTCTGCCAGGTGTAAGTTTAGCCGTGGCAATGGTTCTTAGAACCAAAAATAAAACCTCATTGGCCCTTTTAAATGACCAGTGTGTGGCCAGTGCTTGGTAATAGATTTTATAGTTTTCTGCCAGGTGTAAGTTTAGCCGTGGCAATGGTTCTTAGAACCAAAAATAAAACCTCATTGGCCCTTTTAAATGACCAGTGTGTGGCCAGTGCTTGGTAATAGATTTTATAGTTTTCTGCCAGGTGTAAGTTTAGCCGTGGCAATGGTTCTTAGAACCAAAAATAAAACCTCATTGGCCCTTTTAAATGACCAGTGTGTGGCCAGTGCTTGGTAATAGATTTTATAGTTTTCTGCCAGGTGTAAGTTTAGCCGTGGCAATGGTTCTTAGAACCAAAAATAAAACCTCATTGGCCCTTTTAAATGACCAGTGTGTGGCCAGTGCTTGGTAATAGATTTTATAGTTTTCTGCCAGGTGTAACTTTAGCCGTGGCAATGGTTCTTAGAACCAAAAATAAAACCTCATTGGCCCTTTTAAATGACCAGTTGTGGCCAGTGCTTGGTAATAGATTTTATAATTTTCTGCCAGGTGTAAGTTTAGCCGTGGCAATGGTTCTTAGAACCAAAAATAAAACCTCATTGGCCCTTTTAAATGACCAGTGTGTGGCCAGTGCTTGGTAATAGATTTTATAGTTTTCTGCCAGGTGTAAGTTTAGCCGTGGCAATGGTTCTTAGAACCAAAAATAAAACCTCATTGGCCCTTTTAAATGACCAGTTGTGGCCAGTGCTTGGTAATAGATTTTATAGTTTTCTGCCTAGCATAAATGTAGCCCTGGCGATGGTTCTTAGAACCATGAAGAAAACCTCAAAGGCTGTTCTGTCCCAGCCTAATTGAGCTCCTTGTTAACTTCACAAGGAGAAAACCCCTTTTCAAATCAAGCAGACAGAAACCGCAGGACAAACCCAAACCCCATTTATTTACTCTCAAACCTCAGGAAAAACAAACACAATTCATGGCAACTTGATTCTTAACCCAAAAGGTTGCCTTCTGCATCCAGCACCTCCCACTCCTCCCCTTTTATTATGCATCCAAGGCATGGTTTCCCTAATGCCTGCTCCTTTGCCTCTGGAGCCGCCACATTGCATTCCTCTCTCCTGCTCCTGAATGTCACCCAGCTCTGAGTCCTCAGCTGTGTCAGACTGAGCTGAGCTCATTGTAAATCTTGTAGCTCCTCAGCGCCTCCCTCTGACTCTGATGACACTCCAGGCCCCTCTTCCTTCTCTGACCTCAGACTCAGCTGCCGGATCCACAGGCTGGCGAGAAATCACAACAGCGGCCGTTTAGGTGTGGCCAGTGATTGATAAAATTTTTCCACCTGGGAATAATTTTATCCTTGGCTGTGGTTTAAAATGTATAAGTTATGTTATGACTTGTAAATAATCATGACACACAGTATGTGGCTGTCACTTCAATAATTTTGATTTCTTCTGTCACATCTTTTTGTTTCTGAAATATCTCTAAATGGGATTCAGACTTGGTAACATTCTGTTTGATGTGTACTTTTTGTAATAAAGTTGAGTCTTACTCCTGATTTACTGTTGTTAAATAGTTGTGATGCTTATGGTAGACAAAGATATTTTATCTTTTGCTTGTTTTTATGTATCTGTTCTTATCACCATCTCTTCACCAAGAGATACCTGTTGTGATATACATGTATTTAAACACTAAAGTTGCATTTTCTTTCTTCTGAGAGAGATCTTTTGATGACAATTGTTAAATGACCAGTGTATGGCCAGTGCTTTGTAATAGATTTTATAGTTTTCTGCCTGGCATAAATTTAGCCATGGAAACAGTTCTTAGACCCAGAAAGCACCAGTGCTTTGTAATAGATTTTATAGTTTTCTGCCTGGCGTAAATTTAGCCATGGTGATGGTTCTTAGAACCAAAAATAAAACCTCATTGGCCCTTTTAAATGACCAGTGTGTGGCCAGTGCTTGGTAATAGATTTTATAGTTTTCTGCCAGGTGTAACTTTAGCCGTGGCAATGGTTCTTAGAACCAAAAATAAAACCTCATTGGCCCTTTTAAATGACCAGTGTGTGGCCAGTGCTTGGTAATAGATTTTATAGTTTTCTGCCTGGCATACATTTAGCCCTGGCAATGGTTCTTAGAACCAAAAATAAAACCTCATTGGCCCTTTTAAATGACCAATGTGGCCACTGGTTGGTAATGAATTTTATAGTTTTATGCCTGACGTAAATTTAGCCATGGAAACAGTTCTTAGACCCAGAAAGCACCAGTGCTTTGTAATAGATTTTATAGTTTTCTGCCTGGCATAAATTTAGCCATGGTGATGGTTATTAGGACCAAAGAACCTCTTCAATGGCCCTTGTTAATCCTAGCCATGGCTGTTGATGGATTATAGATTTTATAGTTTTCTGCCTGGCGTAAATTTAGCCATGGTGATGGTTCTTAGAACCAAAAATAAAACCTCATTGGCCCTTTTAAATGACCAGTGTGGCCATTGGTTGGTAATGGATTTTATAGTTTTCTGCCTGGCATAAATTTAGCCCTGGCAATGGTTCTTAGAACCAAAAATAAAACCTCATTGGCCCTTTTAAATGACCAGTGTGTGGCCAGTGCTTGGTAATAGATTTTATAGTTTTCTGCCTGGCATACATTTAGCCCTGGCAATGGTTCTTAGAACCAAAAATAAAACCTCATTGGCCCTTTTAAATGACCAATGTGGCCATTGGTTGGTAATGTTTTTTATAGTTTTCTGCCTGGTATAAATTTAGCCATGGCGATGGTTCTTAGAAACCGAAAGAAAACCTCAATGGCCCTTTTTAATGCTAGGTGTGGCCAGTGATTGATAAAAGATTTCTATTTTTCTGCCTGTAAATAATTTTATCCCTGGCTGTTTTTTAAAATGTGTAAGTTACATTTTGACTAGTAAATAATCATGACACACTGTATGTGGCCATCACCTCAATAATTTTGATTTCTTCTGTCACACACGTTTATCTTTTTGTATCTGAAATATCTCTAAATGGGAAACAGACTTGGTAACATTCTGTTTGATGTGTATTTTTTGTAATAAATCTAATTTTTACTCCTGATTTACTGTTTTTAAATAGTTGTGATGCTTATGGTAGACAAGATATTTTATCTTTTGCTTGTTTTTATGTATATATATATCTGTTCTTATCATGATCTCCTCACCAAGAGATGCCTGTTATGATATTCATGTATTTGAACACTGAAGTTGTGTTTGATTTCTTCTGGGAGAAACTGACAACTGGTTTTTTTTTTTTACACCTCACCTTTTTACCAAAAATGTCATTTTAAATTAGTGAACTATTTAACCCATCATGGTATTGTATCATTGCTTTTGTAACTTTCATCATGGTATTGTATCATCGTTTTTGTAACTTTCATCATGGTATTGTATCATTACTTTTGTAACTTTTACAATGATTAAAATGTGACTTTTTAACCTTAAAATATTGGATGATATTTTTATATATTTTGTTTTTAGGACTGTATTATGTTTTGAATTGTACGAACTGTTGCAGCTGGGTTATGCTTGGAAGATGTGGTGCTTGTGTTAAACCATAAAGTATTCAAGTCTTCCTTGACTATATTTGTGATCCTGCAGTGAGGAGCTTGGACCTATTGCGCAGCCTGTGCTTCTGCTCTTCGCTGAAGCCACCGGGGATCATCTTTGGTAAGGATTTGGGGTTTTGGTGTATCCAGAAATGTCCTGTTCTACCAAAATAAACTTCCAATGAAATTAGTTTTGCACTTTTCATAAAATTATTTTTGATTTCTCTCTGTCTCTCTCTTTCTCTCATGACCCATTATTTTTCCTTGGGTTGGAAGCTCCCTGAATGCCTACATTTCTCAACCTGCCCAGAGGAGACATTTTAAAAGAGGCTTCCTCCTGGGATTTAATGGGAATGTGTGAAGGTAGGGATGTTGAAGTCCCGAAGTGGCCCGAACCAGATACATACACACACACATACACACACACACACACACACACACGTTTGCTATTTTTCTTTCATTAAACTGAGTGAATAGGTAGGTTATTTTTCCCCCAATGGATCCCATTGTATTTCTTGCTCTAATATTCTGTCCACTTTACTGTAGCATTTACTCAAGCCTTATTGAGTGAGTATATATGTTCCAGGAAGCATATTCACTCTTTTTTATGCTGCTCTCAGTTCTCTCACCTTGCCTGAAATTCTTTTCTCCTTCACTGTTCATGCGTTTTTGCTAAGGGCTGGCTTGGTTTCTTATGCATAGATGATCCAGTTTTCAAATGATCATAGGCTTATTGCATGTAATATGAAATAGAAGGATGGAAGGCTTTGAAATCTGAGGTGCAAATATATAGATAACCATTAGAGGGCAGCAAAGAGCTAGAGTGTTTTGTATCCTTTGGGTGCCATCTGTCGATTTTTGCAGACCTGATATGGTAGCCCTAAATAATTGCACTATTTGCATGTAGGTCACTATGTGCTTTCTAATATAAAAATAAGGCCTAAGAATCGGAGATGTAAAAAAGAGAGACGAAGAGAGCAAACTGAGGACAAACAAGAGATATACTATTGTTGTTGTTAGCTGCGAAGTCATGTCCAACCATCGGGACCCCATGGACAACGTTCCTCCAGGCCTTCCTGTTCTCTACCATCTTCTGGAGTCCATTTAAGCTCACGCCTACTGCTTCAGTGACTCCATCCAGCCACCTCATTCTCTGTCGTCCCCTTCTTCTCTTGCCCTCAATCTTTCCCAGCATTAGGCTCTTCTCCAGTGAGTCCTTCCTTCTCATTAGGTGGCCAAAGTATTTGAGTTTTAGTTTCAGGATCTGGCCTTCTAAAGAGCAGTCAGGGTTGATCTCCTCTAGGACTGACCGGTTTAATTGATTGATTGATTGATTGATTATATTTATATGCCGCCCTTCTCCCTAAGGACTCAGGGTGGCTCACAACAATAAAAACTAAAAAAGAACATGAAAATAAAAAATTTAAAAAAGAATTAAACAGTAGATATGTTCAATACATAGTAATTTAACCCCATAAAACCAAATTTAAAACCATAGTCAGTCCAGGCCCGATTGTTGAAACATCCATGTATTCAGGTCACGGCGAAAGGACCAAAGCTCAGGGGCCATCTGCAGCTCCGGAGGCAGCTCATTCCAGAGGGTCAGCATGCCCACAGAGAAGGCTCTCCCCCTAGGGGTCGCCTTGCAGTCCAAGGGACTCACAAGAGTCTTCTCCAGCACCATAGTTCAAAGGTCTCAATTCTTTGGCACTCAGCCTTTCTTGTGGTCCAACTTTCACAGCCATACTATACAGATATACTATACATTATATAAATTTAAGTATATGTGGCTGTACAATATGCAGATGAGGGGATCTTTTTTTCTGCAAATGGTTGCATTTTTTTTTAGAATATAATACATCTAACATCAGCACTACAAAAAGTTTGATCTTTTGGAGTCCCAAAAGATTTAGAGAGAACACCAGTTTGGGAATAGCAAGTATGCATTTCTTTCTAAATTTAAACTCTCTGTAGACAATTAATTGAAGCTCCTGAAATCAGTGGGGTGTAAGGAATAGAAAGGTTGATTAAAAAGAGAAAGTTTTCCTGTTTGGGGCTTTAACTTCTCCAACAGCTTCTCACTATTGTATTTCTTCAGATATTTGATCTAACCGTAACCTTTAGCAGCCATTCCATCAATATGCATCAGCAAAATAAAAGTAATACACTGTAAGATTTTCTTGAAGTTCTGATCAATTTTTACCTTGTTTGTTATGGACCAGAAATATTAAGCAAAATATTTAATTCTACCTTACCGTAAATTAAACTTCTGATAGAAAGTATGGAGTTTATGCATATATAGAGAACAAATTCCATGTACTGTAGTTCTGTTTCTGAAAACAACTAATACCTGAACACTCAAAGGGCTTTTTTGAACATGCCATGTCTTTCACTTCTACTTCTGCTTTTGATGCATCTCTCAAATGCCAGCAAGCAAACATCCTTAAATAACTCTCATTAGTATATCTATACACATCCCTGACATGTAATGCAATGGTTTGTTGAAACTGCATCAGTTCTATCATAGGAATTTGGTGGGTGCTTAACTCTGCATTGATCTTGGACGCAAAATAAACCTTAGCTTATTCTCTGATTTCTTTTTCCCAAGAGTAACTAAGCATCAAGAGAAGCTACTTGGATAAACAGTGAAAGGCTTCGAAATAACAAGAAGTCCAGTAACCATGACTCAACTTCCAGGTTCTTTGATTGGAGTATTGTTTACTTCTTGATTGTTAGTGTTAATCTTGGTGTTAGTCTCTGCCCATCTGGGTGTTGATCACTTCATGGTAAGAGGTGTTTCCTTTTGGGTTTTTTGAGTGTCTCTCTTGAATAGTATGTAGAATATGTAAGTCGGTTTCTACCACATTCACGGACAAATGTTTTTTGGGTTGGGAAGGGGGAACATATGACAGGGTGACGGCCACAAAATCTACTTTTTGTATATTGGAAGGTTCTCAAACCTACCGCCATTCTGATGTATCTTGTATCTTTTATATACAAGAAAAGAAATGGCAAGGAAAACCCATAAAGATGCACACAGGCGCACACCAACGTATCTTTCCTATACAAGCCAAAACTATTTATCTATATATTCACATCTTGTTATACGGTTAAATTATTAACATTTAAGCCACTTCACATGAGACAAAGAGAGGAATTAAAATGATTTCCCATGCAGATTCTACTTATTGTAGATAGGAAATTAAGATAAGATTGCAGACCTAAGCATTTTTGCTGGATGTTAGCTGATTCTTAATGAACTATTTCTTTACAAGTAAGTACATTTAAATGTAAATTGAACACCTTTAGTCCTTTTGCAAATATCTATCATAGATTGCACTTCATCTATCTATTTTCTGACTTTAATATTTTTATAAATGACTCAAGGCAGCAAACATATTTAATACTCCTCCTTCCTTCTATTTTCCCCACAATAACAACCCTGTGAGGTGAGTTAGAGACAGAGGGGGGGGAAGGAGGGAGGGAGAGAGAGAGGGAGGGAGGGAGACAGGGAGGGAGGAAGAAAAAGAGAGAAAGAGGGAGGGAGGGAGAAAGAGAGAGAAAGAGATTGGCCCAAGGTTACCCAGTTAGCTTTCATGGCTAAGGCAGGACTTGAACAATCATTCTAACAACTGTTTCACAAATGGGAGTTGAATGCAGTATCCATGAAATTTCACAGCCTGTCTCCATCTATTAGTCTGTCTACACTCCAATAGAATTATAACATTTCCCTAAATTTTCTCTTCTCTCTTTTTTCCATATGTGTTTATAAATAGTCTGGGCAGTCAGCTAAGAGCCAAGAGGAAGAGGATTAAGTTGGATCAGCTACTGTACAAGAGACCAAGGAAATGTGACTTCCTCTGCCTTTTAATAAAATTATCTCTTCCAGGAGAAGGGTCTAATTCATTTTCTCCCTTTACCAAATATATCTGACCCGACACAAAAATTAGAGGGTTTCAATCTACCTACCAGTGCTGGAAGACTCTGAATAGGAGTCGCGCATTGCGTGGCATCTGCCAAGAATCTCTGTTTAAATGGGGCAGAGTATTTTCCCCTCACTGTGACTGTGGTGCCCCTCGTCAGACATTCCAACATCCCATCCCATCCCCAGTTCTGAAAAAGCTTCTTGGATGAGAAGCGAAACATTTTCAAAAACCAAAAACAAAGTCCAGTTGCCTTTTGGAAGGCAACCCTTTGGGGCAACACGACCTGGATGATTGAGAATCTCCATAGGTATCCTCATCAGACAGTTGATCACACAATGACTAGCTGGTATTTGAGAACTTATACAGGAAGAAAGGCAGACTTTCTCCAATTAACAAATCCTGAGCTTAATTGGATAGCTAGCTATTAATACCCAGAACACTTATTCCATTCTCATGAACCAACATAATTCAAAATGTAACCTCGAACTTCTTGAACTCCTCATACCTTACAAAATTGACTATGCATTTCCATCGTACTTGTACCATCGTATTACGTGCTCCTTTTACACAGAGAGAGAGAGAGAGAGAGAGAGACAGACAGACAGACAGACAGACAGACAGACACAGATACATACTTACTATTGTTTATCCATGTTCTCTATGCCATAAGTAAAATAAATAAATAAATAAATAAATCTCTCTTGCTGCTGACCTTTAATCTGCTCCAGCAGATTCAGGTCAAGTCACATGGGTAGCTCGACTTATGACCATAATGACCTTGGGCTGGAAATGGGGTTCCAGTTTTGGTTGTAAGTTGAGTACGACCTGTAGGAGGGTTTTTGAAGGCAGATCAGGCCATGTCCCAGCAGTGCAATGGGACAACTTGGCACAGCCAACTAACCACGGGCCAATTTGCTGCCGGACAATTCAGCAAATCAATTTTAATCAATTATTTGTCATTCGCATTTCGTTTTGTCCCTCCTTTTGCATCCTTACTTTAACGATTCTATTCCACCATTTCTTTGATATTAGTGTAGCTCTTGTCCCATGGCGAGTTGTCCCAGGGCAAGTTGGCCAAGGCTAGTTGGCATGGCATATCAACCATGGCAAGTTGTCCTTGACCCATTCAGGAGTGGGAGGAAGGGGATTCATATGAAAACATGGAGACAAGTTGGGGATTATTGCAAACGTTGAACATTCTATTTCCCCCACCACTAAGCAAATACTAAAGGATGAAAAAAGACCAAAGAACTGGAGAATCCCAATGGATGGGCAGGAATTGAAATACACAAATCAGTCCATTTTTAAAACTATGCATTCCTTTTGGTAAATTTATTTTGCTGGTGTTTGGGAGCAAATATTAATGAACGAGGGAGTGCATTTTACTTTATGATTCTTTCAGTTTGTTCATTTCTTGCTAGGGTTCTCAGGAGTAAAAACTAATTATGAAAGTCTTGATTTAATTTGAGATGGAAAATTGGATAAAAATTCCCCCCTCCCATCTTTCCCGTTTCCTCTCATCCTTATTTCTTTTCTTCTAGTTTCTGCCTTTCTTCTCCACTTCCTCTGTTTCATTGTGTGGTGCCTCCAGTTATCTTCCTTTAATGGTTTCCCATGCAATGAAAAAAATGAATCCTTAAAACGCAGGCAAATTAAATGTTTGCATTTGTATGTATTAAAAAAAATCCCTTTCTTCAATAGTGTATCTTCGTCTTCCTTGTATGTTGGTTTTCATTTATGTTTGCCTCTTCAGGCTTCTACTGTAAGAAGAAGTCCTAAAAGACAGTGACACTTTTGGGAGGGGGGGTTAACTAAACAAAAGGTATTACAGGAGGGTTAACATGGGTCATAATATGAAAATTTGAAGTCACCTAAGAAAGTGGAGAGATTGGAAATTTGGGACAGATAAAAAGAAACATTTGGAGCACTGTATATGTAATTTCCTCTGTACACCGCCCCGAGTCCCTCGGGAGAAGGGCGGTTTATAAAAACTAATAAATAAATAATAAATAAATAAATAAATTCAAAAAAGGGACGCGGTGGCTAAGTGGGTTAGGACGCTGAGCTTGTCGATCAGAAGGTCGGCAGTTTGGCGGGTCGAATCCCGAGTGCCGCATAACAGAGTGAGCACCTGTCACCCGTCCCAGCTTCTGCCAACCTAGCAGTTCGAAAGCACGTAAAAATGCAAGTAGAAAAATAGCGACCACTGCGGTGGGAAGGTAACAGCGTTTTGTGCGCCTTTGGTGTCTAGTCATGCCGGCCACATGACCACGGAGACGTCCTCGGACAAGCGCTGGCTCTTCGGCTTGGAAATGGAGATGAGCACCGGCCCCTAGAGTCGGAAACGACTAGCACACATGTGCGGGGGAACCTTTATCTTTACCTTTTTATAATTCAAAAACAAGTCACTGCCAGCTGATGCAATGATTTTCATCAACCTAGAGAGCTTTAAAAGAGGGATATATAATTTTGTGAGGGATGAGGCTATGGTGGCCAAAGATTATATCTGTGGGAAATGGAAGGTGGGACTGCTCTTGGCAGTTAGACTGGGCTTGGAATAAGCCACCCTGAGGACAGAAAGCTGGACTTGATGGCCTTTAATCTAGTTCAGCAGAATTTTGCTCCTCTTGCATTCTATGGATTTGTCTTTTCCCCGCTCAAGTCTTTAAAATTGGTCCTCACCAGCAAAGTTTTGTCATAACTGCCCCCCAAACATTGCTCAAAGGTAACATAGTTCCTGAGGAACCTTATCATAGAAATCAGACCTATGAAATAGTAGCAGAAATGACATATGTGTATACTTAGAAATCTATTAGGTAACACGCTTGAATTCAAGTATCTAACATCTTTCCAAATATTGAATCTCTTCTCTTTCTATGTCAAGAAAGGTAATCGTTTTGTCGCCAGAATTTAGAAGCTCTTCTTTTATTCCCTCCACCCCCAATGAGAAGATTCATAGATCACTTTTTAATTAGCCCCTCAACCCCTGGATTTTGGGCTAAGTTGCTCACATGTTATTTTTCCCGGACAGGTTTTTCCCTACAACTTAGGAATGCAGTTCAGAAGGCTGAAATCAGAGGACCAAGAGGGATGAAGGAACTCCTTGACTCTTTTTTCTGGTTTTCTGATATCCTAAGGGTGAAAGGAAAGATGGCTATTTCTATTTCCTTCTGAAGAAAAGAAAAAAAAAACAGCTTCCATGATGAGATAGAAGTGAGTCCCTATTTAACTGGCTGTAAGAGAACAATCTCTATTTTGAATGCATCTTGTGTTTGAAGGACGACGTTATCCAAATCCAGTTTCAATAGCAGGAATCATATTATTTTATTTTAGACTTGGACAACTGATAGAAACAGCAGCCATAGAGGCCATCTGCTTTTGCAATCTTCTCCACCTCTTGCATTTCTGACTGAGCATCCCTGTGTTATCCTATACAATCTTCATGTAAATATTCATCTTTCTGGATTTGTTTTGGTACAATGTCTTCTCCAATAATTCACCACACTACTGATAGGAGGGAGCAATTGTGAGTAGATCAGTAGTTAGCTGACAGTAAATACAACAGATCATTTCCTCCCCCATCTCAATGACTCCAGGAAACGTCACTCTTCAAATATATATAATTGCATTGTTTGGCCCTGATTATAACTTGATTTCTCCCACACACCCCCATGCATTTTTTAAAAAGAAATCATTTAGAACATCAAGAAGTAGCTTCTCTCTCTTTTTTTTAATTCCTGTCTATCTTGGGCTGATATTTTTAAGAGAACTTGGAGATAAGTTTGGAAAAAGACAATCAAAACTCTGAAACTCCTAGGCTTTGTTATTATCTTCTTTCTCTGCAGCAGCCTTTTTTTTCCTGGTTTATATCACTGGGGGGAAAAAACTAACAGTACTGAATGGAGATCAGCCAGCCACCCATATATACTGCAATTTCTCAGGCAAAGACTCTGGAAAAAAAAAGCAAACCATATATTGCAGCTCAGGAATATGTAACTGACATTCTCTGGGCCATACAAAACATCTGTGCCCTTTTCTCAGAGGTCATCTCCGTAATCATGTTACTCTTTACTTTTAGAGAAATGTCAGACCATTTTTTTACACAAGACTTATGACAGGGTGCTGTTTATTGTATCACAAAGCTGCTATAACTCCACCATAAGGAAACTACTATTATTTGGAGAATATATATCTTTCTGACTAGCAATAAAGATGAAAATTAAGAAGAGGTTGTTCCACTGAGGTCAAGAGTGTCTCCTTTAATAACTCTGACATCTTCTGCAAAGCTGAAACCAGAGAGAGTTTGCTCAGGGCCCCTGGTCAAACCAATTAAAACTTCAGCACTTTTAACAGCAAAGAACAGGTCTCAAACAAAGCCTATATTAAACGGTGACCTGCTCAGGCTTTGGGAAGGTGGAAATCAGAATTCAGATACGGGTTTACTCACTGATCTTAGGCAGTTGGACATTCAGGAACAAAAAACAGGTATCCGGATTCCTTGAGATGTCAAAGATGAAGGTGATGTGTGGTATGAATTCAGCTCTTAAGGATTTTAGAGTTCACATGACCACAAGACCTGTATCAAATGGGGCTGCGGCAGAATGGGAAGACGGCAGAAGTGAAACCTGGATCCTTTGGGTTGAACGAGATCAATTTTAACTCTGCCAAAGAGGCTGAAGAACGAATGACAAAACCCTGAGCTCAAAACTCACCTATGAAATCATTACACAAGCTTCTTGTCTGAAATGCCAGCCCTTCAAGTCCAGACAAGGAACACAAACCGTGAGCACTAACACTTTATTGTAAGGTTACAGTAATGAATTTTAATTCATTTACATTTATTTGCTCGTGGTCTCATCTAACAATCCTTTTAAAAAAAGAAGAAAATACATTGCCATATTTGCAGAGCTGGTTCTTTTCCAGTCCGTGTATTCATTCCGAGAGGGTACCGCTTTGGATTCTCACCTCAAATGAGATTTGGCAAGGTGAGACTCTAGAAGGAGGCCTTCTCACCGGCAGCCCAGATATTATGGGACATTTTGCTCCCTGAGGTAAGAGAAATCTCCCAGTTTGCTTACATTTTGCAAAACAGTGAAAATTATCTCATTCTAGTGGGACATTGGGAAGACGGAGCCTTCATTTGTAATTTTAATGTGTATGTTCCGTAAATTGCAAGTGTTATAAGATGTAGAATGGTATAGAAGTGGTTTAACTAAATAATGCAATTTCCACTGATATTTATAAAGGGGAATATTTGTAGCTCAGGGTTGAAATGAAGGGTCCTTGGTGCTCTCTGAGCTTGGTTGTTTTTTTGCAGATGTTTCATTATCCAAACTAGGCGACATTATCAGTGCTGGTCCTTCTCAGTCCAAGCACTGATGATGTTACCTAGTTTGGGTCATGAAACGTCTGCAAGAAAACAACAAAGCTCAGAGGGCACCAAGGACCCCACAGCTGTCTTCTTCCTCCTCCTCCTCCTCCAACCTCTCTTCCTTCTAACACTGATGTTGTTACCTAGTTTGGGTAATGAAACATCTGCAAGAAAACAACGAAGCTCAGAGGACACCAAGGATCCCCCCCCCGGAAATCTGTAATGGTGAGAAAAAATAATCTTATGGAACAAGAGGAAGAACTCCAGCAATTCAACTGTCAGATAAAAGAAATCTGAGTCCCATGTAGAAATGTAATTAAAGAAAGTGCCTCGGGCATGACCTTCCCTAATTTTCATCTCTGTTACTATAATCTTAAGATAAAAATATTTTTAGCATTCATAACTTTGGCTTCCTAGTCTGGTCAGATTTGAAGGGTTGACAATATTGTACATTCCTTCTTTCATCTTATAGGAGTATAGGAGAATCCTTATTTACATTCCATTTTTCTCCTTCCATAATGACAATTAGTTCAGAAGGGAGAGGGATCCTGAGAGTTTCCCTTCCTGGAACTGGTTCAACTTTCTTCAGTTCAGCTTTCAGAAGACAAACCTCCTTTAGACTCTGGCTAGAACTGTTGCCTTGCATCCAATGTCTCAATCTACAAGAGCTTTAGAAAGAAGGGGCAGATTTCTTTGGCAACCAATGGGCTAGATCAGCCGCTGGTCCTTACTCAGATGTAGGATTCCACTAGGGCTAATAATGCTAGCACACATTTCTATAATTTAGCATTGATGTTTGAGTGTATGATGAAAGGAGCTGAGAACACAGTTAACATATGCTGTGCTCTCTGTTGAGGGCAACACTTAATTTCCCAAAGGATACCTTTTTATTTTTTTTATTTTTTTAATGTTAAACGACAGAATGTGGGTTTCTTTATTTGGAGATGGAGGGGGGTGAAGGAACTAGTTATTGCCCCTTCTTTTTATTTAAAGCACCCATTGATGTCTCTATCAAAACACATCTGCTGTTTGACAGATTGCCCAATGCCTGGCAGAACATCAGCTCTGAGCTGGCTGGCTGGCAGGAGAGAGATGCTGTTGCTATTCTGAGTCATCTCCATTTTTGTGCCCTTCATCATTCCTTCTCAACAGGACCAAACTTATAATCCAGGCTGGTGAAGTATAGGCTCTCCTGCCGTTGTTTAACAGGACAAGGAACATTCTCTGACATAATAACCATATCCAATGAAGGAATGACCAACAAGCAATCAAACAACAAACAATAGCCTAATCAAGGAACTATCAAGTAGAAAACCACACTGACAGGGCAAGTCACTTGTCTGTGAATAGCAAACCCCACTCCCTTCCAGCACTGATGATGTTACCTAGGTGGGAACTTGCTTCCTTCCTTTCCTTGGGGGAGCTTTTCCTGGCTTTTGTCCACCGGGCTTACATGCTTGCTTCATCTTTAGGTAAGGCAGCCTAGTCTCACACCTGTTTTTTTGGAAGCTCTTCAAGCTAGCAGAGCATTATCGTATTATCATTGTCCAAACTTCTCCCCATATATTTTCTTCATACCAGGTGAAATTTTTGATAAAGACTCTGCTCGTGGGACAGCAATTTTGGGGTCTTGCCATAAGATTTGTCTATTAAATATTTTAATTTCAAGAAGACCCAGATTGTTGGGGGCAATTAAGCTGACTTTGTAATAATGCCGCTTGGGGTGTGTGTGAAAGCCCTAATAAGCAGGCATATACATAGGATGAAGGCTACTGCTAAGCTTGTAAGCCGCCCTGAGTCTTCGGAGAAGGGCGGGATATAAATGGAATTAAAATAAAAATAAAATAAGAGGGCTGCATGAGTTTCTTTTAGATTGATTGGAATATTGAAAAACTTGGGTCATTACTCATGTCTCCTCCTAGACAATTGTCATTTGTCCTGATCTAAAAACCCCATTTTCATAGTCTTTTCCCTTGAAAAGGGCTCCTTTCTTCAAAAAGTGGTGGCACTTTTGAATTCTATGAAAAATTGCACTTGAGTCATACTGGTGGCTTCATGGATCTGTCTATGCAACGATGTTGACAATATGGAAGAAACTTGCATTCTTTTGGGATTTTATGTTTATTTACTTCCTAGTCAACCCAATGCTTTAATCTTTCTTCATGTTCTCATACTAAGGACTAATCAAAACTGACCATGCTTATCTTTTCATGGGTAATCAAGTTGATTAGGTGGTACACAATATCCTCTTTGAGATGTACAACCAGAATTATATACGTTCTGTATTCATATATATATATATATATATATATATATATATATATATATATATATATATATATATATATATATGCATG
The DNA here is from genome assembly GCF_964194415.1 of Vipera berus. Taxonomy (NCBI): domain Eukaryota; kingdom Metazoa; phylum Chordata; class Lepidosauria; order Squamata; family Viperidae; genus Vipera; species Vipera berus. The sequence continues at coordinate 15,804,827 of NC_138211.1, read as the reverse complement.
TGTGTGTGTCTGTGTGTGTCTGTGTGTGTCTGTGTGTGTCTGTGTCTGTGTCTGTGTGTGTCTGTGTGTGTATATATATACATATATTCTGTATTCCAAGCATGGCTGTATGATATATGAATTTATATAAATTGATGCACAGTTTGCTAGGGTTACCAAATCTTGGTTGTAAAAGTATGGTCATCCACTGGTTAACAGCAAAAAGATTCAGAAAATTATCTTTGCTTCCATTTAGCAATTGTCTGGATCTCTACATCCTAGGTCTAGTATACTAAATTTATGAAAATAAATTAAAAATGTGAGCCTGCAAAGTGGGAGGGAATGATTACTCGTGTGATGTATGCAATTAACATTATATCAGGTACAGTATATATTTAGCATTAAATTCTTCTACAATTAAATTGCAATGCTCCAACATCAATGTTCAATGGCGTAGTAGAAATGGGCCTGCTTAAGCGAGATGTTTTGGTTTCTATCCCAAATGGAACAAAACAATTTAGGTATGTTTATTTGTTCTTATACTTGAGTGTAGTAAAATCCCATTTTTCCCCACTACAACCATGTGAGATAATTTGTTCAGCGAGAGACAGACTTAGATTCCAGGTCAGCCAGGGACAATCTGTTGCTAGAGGTGGATTAGAATCTGGTATTCCCCATTTAATATCTAATATTTCAGTAACTTCCTTACTGGGACTCTCGTGTTTCTCGTTGGGTTTGAACAAGTCACTTTCTACATGTCAAGCAAGTATTACAGTCACTATGGTATTGAGACTCCTATATTTGAGGAATGTGAAATCTGTCATCATCTGGCTTAGACCAATTCCAGTCTCATTCAGAGTTTCTTATATCCTGCAAATCACAATCTGAAAACTGGAAATATCGAATTGGAAAGCAAAGAAAAAGAATGTGATCTGTTAGTGAGATGTTATTTTATTACTGCATGTATATACTTATTTCTATAATACTAATTCTCCCTCTTTTGCATGCATCCACTCCTTCTAATTTAACCTCTCTCAATCAGTGTTTCTCAGTCTTGGCAATTTTAAGATATATGAACTTCAACTCCCAAAATTCCCAAGCCAGCCAGTTCACTGGGGAATTCTGGGAGTTGAATTCCACACATATTAAAATTGCCAAGATTGAGAAATGGTGCTCTGGATGATTGTTTTCCCATGATAAGCAATCGCCAGCAATATCACCTGCAGTGGAATTGCAAATATTATTTGCTTTCAGATAGATTTCCTATTTCTGAGTTAGTGCAATAGGATTGCCATAAGATGGCAACAGAGAGCTACCTACTCATGTTCTCAATCTTATAATTAAGGGTGAACTTCAACAGGGGAAAAGTTGACTTGTATTTAAAAGGTGCAATCCTATCACTGACACTTTGAAGTGTTATTAGTCAATAATAGGATTCTGTTGCTGCCAAACTTGTTCTCTTTTATGTTAAATTAAATTGAAGGATGTAAATAGATTGAAACTTTATATCTTGGATAACATTGGTAGGTCCTTATCTTGCTTCAGTCCCAGAATTGTATCAGATTCTACAAAGCCTTGGGTGTGGGCTTCAGAGACCTCCAAAATTTATCACAGGTTCTACATTTTAATGTAAATGAAAGAAGGCTTTGTGAATTTCATGGCTGAAAAATGTTCATATGAGCTGGATTTAATTAAATGCAAAAGTGAACTAAATTTAGGTTTTGTCCCGAGTTAAAAATATTAGTTTTAAGAGTACAGCTTCAGGATGTCATTCAAAAGCAGAGCGTTGGGCATCTCTGCTTTGGAGCCAACAGTAGGCAATGTTTCTGGGGAAAAAAAAACACCTGAATTTTCTACCCCTATTTAGATCCTGCATTATTATTTCCTGGACCCCAAGCAGCCATTCACTTGAGTCCTAGAAATCTTCTACTCAAAGAGTAAGGATGAGGAGTAAACAAGAGTCTATGGATGCTCATCCCACCTGATTTAAACTTTATTTAAATGAGAAGCTGACATCTTTATTTAGATAAAATGACTTCCCCTCTTTAGGGTAACTGCGGTTTGGCAGTTTGAGTCTCACCAGCTCAAGGTTGACTCAGCCTTCCATCCTTCCGAGGTCAGTAAAATGAGGAGCCAGATTGTTGGGGGGGACAATAGGCTGATTCTGTAAACTGCTTAAAGAGGGCTGTAAAGCATATGAAGTGTTATATAAGTCTAAGTGCTATTTCTATTGCTATTACAAAGCATTCATTTCTCAGAAGCTGAGTTACCAACAGTTCTGGAACTTTGCTCCTTGCTGTTGCCCTTTATGTCCTGACAGGGATGCTTTCATCAACCAACATCTCTCTCTCTCTCTCTCTCTCTCTCTCTCTCTCTCTCTCTCTCTCTCTCTCTCTCTCTCTCTCTCTCTCTCTCTCTCTCTCTCTCTCTCTCTCTCTCTCTCTCTCTCTCTCTCTCTCTCTCTCCTCCCTCCCTCCCTCCCTCCCTCTTTCTTTTCCTAGGCAACTAAGTGTATTTCCACCCAAAGCTTCAAGCCCTTATTCAGTTGTGTCAATTCACTGATTTAACATTCTTTTAAAATGTTAACATACACATTCAAAGGAAAGCAAAAGATAAGCTTACATTATGCCGTGACTCACACCCTTAGATACTTATGTCTGATGTCAGAATGCAATAGGAAAGGCCAGGGTTTGCATCAAGATGTCATGGTGCACGATTTATGATTATTATTTTTCCACCACTTTGCTTTTTATTTGGTGTGTTCTAAGCCACATTTTTCCCAGTTTGGCCATGGGTTGTTTTTTGTTAGGATTTTCAAGATCTTGGATGTCTAAAAGATATGAAATATTGTGTCTTCAACTTCTCAGTATAATGAACCGTAATGGAATCTGCCCTCTGACATAAATGCACAGAAAGGCACCTGCAAAAATAGGAAAGTTCCATGTTGATTTTGATTAAGTGGTTTGTTATATTATTTTCTACGATATAATTCACTTAAAAAAAAGCAATGCCTCAGCTGCGTGCAGTGGAAGAATCTGTCTCATTGAATAGTTTCTGAAGCCAACTGCTAGTTTGGCACATAGTTCTATTTTATTTATTCTACGAAATAAATTACCAAAATAAATTTGTGGGTAGTCCAACACTGGAGGTTTTTAAGAATAGATTGGACAACCATTTGTCTGAAATGGTATAGGGTTTTCTGCTTGAGGAGGAGTTTGGACTAGAAGACCTCCAAAGTCCCTTCCAACAGTGTTCTTCTGTTAAATTTATTAAAGCTGCCCACTCCAGTGGACTCTGAGTAGCTTCATCCCAGAAAATATGAAATCTGAATGAGATTTTTTTCACCTATATTGGATATAGATAAATTAGTTTCATTTAAGACATACTAGAACCACTAACCTTTTATGGAATCCAGAACCAGTTCAACGGGGCACTGTTTTGTTTAGGCTACAATCTTATATCAATCCATCCATTTCCCCAGCATAGAATCTGATCCAGCAGGAAAGACTCTTAAAGGAAAGGCATTAAGATTCACAAGAATAGAGTAAGATGCTGCAGCTTTATCAATCACGGGAGTTCTTTTTCTGAATCACTAAAGGTCTGCATCATTCTTACTATCATTGTCTAATCTGTGAGATTATCCTTCCTATTTCCTGAGGTCCTTCAGAATCTAACGTGTGTGATCATTCAGAGGCCCTTGGTGTGCTTGTGTTCTTCTTAGAGCTTTTCTGAACACTGCATTGGAGAATATAAATAGATACCCAAGGTGTTATTTTCATATTAATTACAATTTAGGGTTTTAAAATATTGGGCCAAGCTACCTCTTTCTTCTGGATTCACTTACTTCTTGCCCTCTGGCAAGTTACTTAAGAACAAACCTCAGTCTAAACAAGGCTGGAAATCTGGATTCTACTCAAAGAGAAAACTAATTGATTGACTTTTCTACTTAGAATAATTTCTTAGTTGGTAATGAATTTTAATCCCAGAGCCAAACTTAGCTACTGATAACTGACTTCTGTAGGTTCAACAGCTGGCTTTGTTGAAAGTGGACGCAACTTGGGGAATCACAGCATAGAGGACAAATGGCTAGGAAAGACATCCATGAGCACAGAGAAGAGGGCCTACAGTTTGTGTGTGGGTGCGTGTGTGTACATGTACGTATGTGCGACCTACAGCTAAGCAGAGCAGGACGTGCAGTTTATAAGCAACAGAAAATTACCCAGATTTTCTGGGCACATGCTGTATTGGCTACATGACAGAAGGAGGGGTTGCTAGCATCACCATTTACTTAGGTGCCGATGAAAAGTGTGAGGCTGTAGACCATATGCACTGCAATAGCACATCGGAATTGCTTGTCTTGCTGGTGGCAGGATTGGAAAATGTGTAGCTTCTTCTCTGTTTACAACAACACTGTTAACTGACTGCAAGCCAAACACTTCAGATTCTGTCTTTCTTGGGGACTGGCAAAGAGATGCCAAGAGACATTTTCTTATTTGGTTTCTTCAATATCTCATAACATTATATTTCTGTAGGTGTCGTGCAAGATACCTAAGGAAAGCCGGAGGCGGGGGGGGGGGAAGCAAGCAGTAGCAATCCAATCCATTTTTAAAAAAATGGACAAAAGATCCCAAATACTGGACTGTAAATGAGAAGAGTTAATTTTAAATGAGAGATTTTAATATTACTCGCAAGGATAAAATAGTTAAAAAAAACAAAAAGGCCAGGAAAAAATGAAAATGTTTCTCTCAGAACCAAAAAAAACCCTAGAATTGAGATAGAGGAGAAGATTTTTTTTATTAAAAGATTTTTAAAAAAAGAAAAAAAAGAAGATAAGAATGATGGGTGGCAAGGAGGATTCTGTTGGGAAATCATTTTGGTACCATATGACCACCGCAAAAAAAGCATCTCTATTTTTTTTATCAATCCCCTTTTGCACATCAGAAGAAGAAGGCATTTCAGGAAGGGCTTTGGTAGATGACCTTAAGAAGAGAAAGAAGTTCACAAATCTATGTCTAACATATAAACTGGCTTAAATCAACAAGAAATCACTGTGTCATGGTTCCGATGAATAAGACAAATCAAACAAAATGCAGGCATATTATTTATCTAAAAAGTCTTAGTAATGAAACGAAACATCGGCACTCATGGAGGGATGCCAGAATCTGAAATCTCCTCCCCCCCAAACCCATCGTAACACACACACAATCCCCACCCTTATCTACACGTCATAAATCACATTATCCAACTAGTTTCACATATGATGTCTCTCCTCCCATTCTGTACGTGGACTTCTTATCTTCTCAAAATAGTTGTTAGAAAATTCCCTCACTACAAGATTCAAAGTGAAGCAGTTTAAACAAAAGGCTGTCTCTTACATTGTCAGTGCAAAAACATGTCAATGTTTGCAGCATGGACACACTGCTTGTATACAGAATAGCATGAGTGGGCTTCAGGTGAAGCTAGGTTTAATTGTGTTTGTGGAACAGAAACCAAAATAGGCCAGAACAGAACAGGTAGTATTCTTACAGTTAACACGGAATGGTGACTATGGCACTGGAATAAGTAAAATGGCTAACCTAGTCTATTGTTTCTATAATTTAATGGACAAAATTATATAACAGCCTTGCTTGACTAAAGCCATAATAGGTAGTGGAGACTAATATTTATTGGGCCCATCTTGAGGTTATCATGACATACTTTCTAGCATATACACACACACACACACATACACACACACACACATACATACTGTCATTATTGTTATAAATAACTCAAGGTAGTGAACAAACCTACTGTATTATGACTAGAAATGTAGGAGACATAAATGGTAAATTGACAATAAGATGAATGAAAGAAAAATAGATAAGTTATTACCTGTTATGTGCTTATGAAACTAAAAGAACTTGGAAGAATATAATACACATGAATGACGGTGGTAAGATACTGTAAAGAGGGTTAATAGATACATATGGGAAAGTGCATGAAAATATAAGTTAGTTACGACTAAATGTATATTGAAAAGTACAAATAGATATCATCTAGTATAGGTCGCCGTGAATGTGTCTTAAAGTAGGAATTTATAGCTAGGTGACAGTTGTCTGTTATGCTCTAATGAACGATGATAATTGGAGAACTAGATCATTTTGAGTAAAAACTGCACGTTATTTAAACAAAGGTGATCTCGGGGGAAAATTCTTTGGTCACATGACATGAGATGAGAAAGGACAGAAAAAATGTATGGAACATTCAGAAACCCAAGAATGAACAAGATGAGGATTTCCTTAGGAAAAAGTCCTGTTTGTTTTAAGCACTATTTAAACATAAATCCACTCATGTGCGCATTTGCATGGGATTGAATACAAGTCTAAAACCTGCTTGTTTTGGCCCTTTCTGACAAACAGTGGCAGGTAAGTGTGGGATTGCAAAAGTAATGCAAAATTCTGAATATGAGACAGAGATTATTATTATTTTTTTTTTATAGTTTCAAGAGTAGAACTTTTGAAAAATGGACATGGAAGAAAAAGAATAAAGTGAAACTAAAATGATGGCAGAAAAGATTGTATGGGGCCTATAGGGAAGAAATGGAAATAATTTAATTTCCTTATTGGATAAATGAAAAGGGGTCCTAAGGAAAAAGGATACAGAAGAGTGAAAATAATTGTGCTACAGAATGCAACCAAAGAATGGGGACAAAGCTAATAGGAAGTCTGAATAAGAGTGTTTGGTGGAAGGATAAATTGAACCAGGCTATGGATGAGAAATGAATGAATGTAGAAAACTGCCAATAGAAGAAAATATTTGTAGCTCTTGTGGGATTCTGGGTGCTCTCTGAGCTTGATTAATTCATTATTCAGTTGGTAATATTATCAGTGCACTGATGATGTTACCTAGTTGAGCAATGAAATGTCTGCAAGAAAACCATCAAGCTTGGAGAACACCCAGGACCCCACAACAGAGAAGAACATTGAAGAAAGGTTGAAAGGTATCATGTTTAGAAAAAAAGATAGCTTCCAAGAATATCATGAATAATAACAAGAAGCTATTAAGATTTAAAAAGGCAGATAAAAGAATCATTTTCAATTTTTTGATGGAAATAAAAAGATATTTTGGGAGTGTGAGAAGAAAGCAAACAAGAAATCAACCGATGAATGAGTGGAATGAAAAATCAAAGTGATGAAATAATTTAGGGAGAAGCTGAGATGAGACAAAGCTGGAAGGAATTTTTTGGGAGATTGATATGGGAGTGATTGTGTATGCTAAAGAGAGGAACAGAAAAAAATGCTATAAAGGCAACCATCCAGAACAATATGAAGAATACGAAATCATAAATGCTCTGAGAAAGTTGACAAATGGTAGGTTTTCAGGAAAAGATGATGTAATTGGAGAAAGATTAAAATATGGATGTAGTTTCCTTACGGAGTGGCTGTACGACTTGTTCAACATAATGTGTGAAGGCTGTATTGTGCCTGGCAGTTGGAAGAATGCTGTTATTGTTGCACTAAAGTAAAAGATAGCAACAGTGAAGACAAAGTATGAGAAGACTATCGTTTTAAAAGTTCCTGGGAATATATTTGACAGAATTTTGATTGAAAGGCTCGAGGTGGCATTAAGCAAAATTGTGTAAGGGACAGCTGTGGTTATTTATTTATTTGTTTCTTTATTAAATTGGTTTGCCAGCCATCTCACCACAAGGTGACTCTGGTTCTAAGAGGTTAAAGAGGTTGCTGTTGCAATGAGGCATGGCTGTTTGCCAAAAGGACATGTCACAAGACCATGTTTCTGTCCACACTGTTATATGAAAGTGAGAATAGGCTATGTAAGCTGAGTGTTTGAAGAATGAGGAACTTACTGTAAGTTCTGTAAGGTAACAGAGGGTTAAAAATTAAAGGTTGCTGAACTGATGCAAAAGTGACTGATGAGGAAAGAAGAACAGGGATATAGTTTAATCATTTAGACAGAACGAATGAGGATCAAATTGAAAAACAAAAAAAAAATCTTTTTAGTTTTGAGTTCTGTGATTATAATTCTCTATTTGTCATCTGTGTTTGTCTGGTTCTATTTATCTTTCTATCTATCAAGCAATCATCTATCTATCATCTATCCATATCTGTTGAGTGATGGCTCATCTTTTTGATCATGTCCATGTTACTGTGCCCAATGCAAAAATAAATCCCATTTATTTAAAATGGTTCAGAAGTTCCATTTCATCAACAGGAAAAATAGTTTCCACAGAATGGATTGCCCACAACATCGGGTTGCGTCTTTTCACCTTTCTGCTCTCCTGTTCCCCTTTCTTCTTCTTTAGCAAGCCGTGACACTGGTGGAACTCAACCAACTCTAAGGCTTGTCACATCTTCAGAAAAGTGTTGTTTTTCCATGCCTTTTGCATTATTGCAACTGACGAGTCGAAGACACTGTCTGATGTTAATTCTGCGCCTGGCTGCCAATTATAATCAGAGCTAGTCAAAATAAACAAATTAAACAAATAAACATGTCAAAACAGCTCAGACGTAGCAAAGAAAGAAGCCAAGACTGCAATCGGTGTGGCAGGAGAAACGATAGGGCTGCATAGTGTAAAACAATCTGTTGCATTTTTCACCTTTGTCAAGGAAAAGAGAAGGAAAGTGAAAGACTTGAGTTTCCTTCTTCTGCTGCTCCTTTCCATCATGTGTATATATTATATTGCCAAAGATGGAAAGAAGATTATATATCTACAATAGAAGAATGGATCTTGAAACTAATGTATTAGCAGAGATGGCGAAATTGGCTGCTTGCTTAGAGATAATAACTTGCTAAATTTCTTGCAACTTCGAGATCATTGTTGGATTTTATTGGTATCATATTATGATTATTATTCTGTTGGATTACGTATACATTGAGAGCTTCTGCACTGGAGACAAATTTCTTGTGTATTTAATCACACCAATATTATTCTATTCTATTCTATTCTATTCTATTCTATTCTATTCTATTCTATTCTATTCTATTCTATTCTATTCTATTCTATTCTATTCTATTCTATTCTATTCTTAGAATTAATAAGTGGGAGGGTACAACTAACCCCAATCTTGTTTTGGTGAATCTCCTATGATTATCTTGTGCCTGCTCTTGGAACAGAATACTGGATTCATAGAATATAGAAGAGGATAATAGGGATGGAAGGGACCTTAGAGGTCTTATAGTCCAGCTCTCTCCTCAAGCAGGAGACCCTATATCATTCTGGGTAAACTGGATAGTCTCTTCTTGAAAACCTCTAGTGATGGAGCATCCACAGCTTCCAGAGATAAGCCATTCCCCTGAGTCATAGGTCTTTGGCTTATTAATAGTGATTAATATTAATATTCATAAGTAATAAATAAAAGAAAATAAACGGAATAAAATAAATTAATAAACATTTATTATAAGCCAAATAAGTGTTTGGTTTATTTCACTGAGTCAATAAGTCTTGGGTTGAAACAGCACAGTATTTATCTCCTTGTTTTCAGTTAAAATAAACAAAAGCAAAAACCGTACGGTTTGCTAACTCCTTGACTTCACTGTCTGTCCAAAATGGTACAATGGGACAATATTGTATCCTGCTTTTCCTTATTATTTTGGGCCTCTCACTCACTACTAGATGATCACAATGCCTGATCCATCTGATCCAGTCCACCCTACCTGGACGAAGGGTTTGATGCCTAATGTGAAAACTCTTGATATGACTCGAACCTCTGCCACAAACAAAGGCAACGGAAACTTTATCCAGTCTCAGATGATCAAGGAAATAAAAATTTATACAGAATAGACTACCAATAAGGGCTATGATTATTTGAAACAGGCAGAACACTTGAGGCTGGGAGCGGGGGGGGGGCAATCTTAATTTTTACTGTTAAAAACTGGGGGAGGGAAACCCCACTGCCCTCCTGCTTTTTTAAAAAAAATGGTAAATTAACTTTAAAAATATGTTCTGAAGTTAAAGGAACTAGCTGTCATTTTGGACAGGTGGTTCTCGTAAAGAGGCAGTCTTTTACAGTGGAGTCTCAAAATGTCAAAAACTGCATGTCTCAGTGGAGATAAAGCTATAACGCAGGTTCAATGCACCATTTCTTCTGTTCTTTCTCAGAGGCTTTCAAACTCTCCAAACCAAGAGTAGGATTTAGGAGGACCAAAAGATTAAGAGGTCCAGTACCTACTTAAGTATTGTTTTACAGAGCTAGAATGCCTGCGCAAACTCAGTTTTACAAAGGTGCCTGTTTCCCCATGGAAGGATCATGTGGAATTCAGCATAAAGTTTGTGCATCACACCAATCCAAGATTCCATTTTGCTGTCCAAGAACAAGACTCCTGAACATTTTTATTTTAAATTTTACACAAATCCGAAAGCTTTAATTTTGCTCTCTGAGATTAGTTTTTCATGGTCAAGGCTCAGGGATTTAACTTTCCATTTAAAAGAGAAAAAAATATCTGCAATTAATGACATATTTTTGCTTAAGAAACTAATTTTTATTGTGCAGAAGGACCTTAATGGGTCTAAGCAAGTCTATGTATGACTAGTGTATATGCAAGGAAACAATGGATTTGAAATGTAATTGTAGGAGGTGACCAGGCTGAACCCAAGAAAGGGGTCAAATGTGTCATCAGTCATAAGTTCCTTCGTGCCCACAAGAAATCTAAGACTAGCCCACCTTGAATTTTTTTCACTGTTACCTACCACCAATTCCCCTTGACTGTTAGTAGTTCAGATTCTTATAGAGAACTTAAGCTTGCAATAAATCTTTATGCTCATATCTGGATTTCCTGATTTTTGTGGCATTTGACAATAACCAAATCATAATAAATAATATAAACACATGAAACTTCCTTCTCCAACATTTGGAGTCCCGGACTGTCCATTTTGACAATCAACATTTTTTCCAAAATTGTTGCCTGTGTAATTCAAAGGACAATGATCTTTGGGGGCTAATAAATTTTTGGAATTTGTCAAGGATGCTCTAACATCCATGGCTTATAATAGCTACAATCGCATAAGCCTAGCCAGTTACAGAAGATGTACTTACTAGAAGTCAAACGGAGGACTTCATTCCTCATTCTCTGTAGCCCAGGTTCTGTTCTTGTTTGTATCCAAGTGCCTTTTCTCCTTCTGGAGAAACGTCTAATGGTCAATATTGTATTTTTTTTAAAGAAGTGCACCTCATTAACTCTTTCCAATTGGTTAGTGTTTCACTTGGGATGTTTTTCAACCGGGTTGGTGATCAAGGGTGAGAACTGAAGATCAAGGAGTGGAGAGAGAAGCAACACTGAGTGTCCCACATTGATTTTAGCAATAGATTTTGATTCCACCACTGCCTGAGACTCTGACACCCTGAACCCAGTTGGAGGGAGTGCCTGTAAGGCAGCCACAGAAACCCAAGGCTGAAGGAATGCAGAACCTCTAGGATGCTGGAAGCAGGCAAGTACTCAATCTATCTGCGCTTGTTTTTTTCAGGGTTCATTTAAACCCATCTGTGCTTATCCCTCCATGTAAGATGCTGTAAGTGAACCTGAGAAGTTGAATTCCCCCAACTTCTGACAACAGGAGAGAGGCAAAAACTCCTTCAAGTCAAGCTTGATTCCTGGTAACTACACATCCATGCAATCCATCCCTCTTGGCAACAATAGGCTTTCCAATTTCCCAATCTAGTCTATAATCCAAGATTTCTTGGCAGTCTCCCATTCATGTGCTAATCCTAACCTCTCTTTTTTTTACATAGATTGTCACATGCTGCCACCTGCTGTGACCTTCTAAATAAAGAGGATGCTAATGGCTGATACTTTGCAGCAAACCAGTTTCCCTTTCATACATTATAAGTTACAGTCAGACACAGCAATAGCCTGGCGAACGGTAACAGAGATATTCCTAGGCACTCTGATTGCCCGTCTATTTCTAATTGGACATATTTAGATGTAATCCAAAAGCTATCACTGCCCAGACATAGAGATGTTCCAGGACTTAATTTCATAGGTGCCATTAGAAAAAAAAAGGATCTTGAAAGTTGATTTGAACTCTTGCTTTTTAGGCCTTGAAACGTTGACTTTTTCTTTGTTTTTGTTCAAGTTCTTTGCAGTTTAAATTATTTTCTCAGCATAGGCTTTGAGCTGGGATCAAACAGGCAGCAGTTAGGTGTATTGTTACCTTGATTCTCAGATGCAAAGGACAATGCCTGGATAACACTGCCAGTTCTTCTGTTCCTTGCAGTTCTGTGGTGGTTCAGAAAATCCCGTGAAAACATTTGGTGTGAATTAGCCCCAACCTGCTATTGATTTATGTCAGGAGTTGTCTTACAATTTGCCTTGGGAAGGTGATGCTGAGTTCCATCTACCAAGACCCTCTTGGGTTATTACTATTGTTGATGACTTTCCAAATAGAGATCGCTGACAAATGAGCCAGGAAAATCTTTCAACCAACATAACAGCCTCTTCTGGTTACAAATTACATTTCCTCCAAGCACATACTCAGCTCAAGTAATTTTAACCAATTAGTCCATACTAATCAATTAATTGTAGGAGGTTCTCTTAAATCTGCATAAATTGGCCATGAGTGAAATACCAGTTCTAATCAGTTGGTTTTTAAAAAAAAATGCAATCAGTGTCCTCAATCACTTTTTTTTCCAGTTCACAGACAAATCTGGATAAATTTTTCACACAGGCATTCCCGTGAGATAGACCTCTTTGTGTGCAGTTCGCTCCACATATTTTCCCACAATTTCTCCTAAGACATACATTTCTGCATATATTTGTAATAGGTACTCTTACTTTCCAAATTTCTAAAAAATATGGATTTCATCATACAATTGTATGTCATTTCAGCTCTAGGGTTTGGGAAGTGACAGAGATTGCAATACCAGGATAATGATTGCAGGAACTAGGTATATCTAGTCTAATGGGGGGGGGGGAGAACTAGGGGTCACACAATAGCAGTCTTCCAATATCTAAGGGGTTGCCAGAAAGAAGGGGGGGGTCAACCTATTCTCCAAAGCACCTGAAGGCAGGACAAGAAGCAATGGATAGAAACTAATCAAGGAGAGAAGCAACCTAAAACTAAGAAGGAATTTCCTGACAGTGAGAACAATTAATCAGTGGAATAGCTTGCCTTCAGAAAACCTCAGTGGAGGTTTTTAAGAAGAGATTGGACAGTCAATCTGTAGCAATGAATTATTGTAATCAATTGTGCATTATCTGAATAAGACCCTCCCTCCCTCCCTCCCTCCCTCCCTTCCTTCCTTCCTTCCTTCCTTCCTTCCTTCCTTCCTTCCTTCCTTCCTTCCTTCCTTCCTTCCTTCCTTCCTTCCTTCCTTGTCAACTACAAAGTGAAATCAATAATAATGCCAATTACAGAATGAAATCACTAACCAATGGAAACTTTTTACTTCTGACAGTTAAAACACCTGTCAAGATTCCTTCTAGCTTGTGAGATATTAATGCACAATGACCACCACGACCTCCAATGCATTTATGAGGGCTAGAAACTTTAGAAGAAGGAATTCTTGGTTTGCCTGGGAATATAAGAGTTCCCGGCCCAGGAGGCCTACTACACAAAGGATTGTTTGTGTTTTCTCTAAGCACATAGCCACCTCTTCAAAAATATACCGAATTCTTAAATACAGCTCCATCTTTCTCCCTTGTTTCTCCATTCTCGGGGAGAAAAGCAAGAATTTCAGTTTTGCCGAACACCATCTATATAATCTACATTATTAACAGGGTCTCACAAGACAATTATTTTTGGCGCAACCTCTGCGGAGGCAACCTCTTCGAGTCAAGCTCATTTATTCTGTGTTTCACTGTCCTGCCATTTCCTGCAGGGAGACAGGAAAAGTGAAACCACATGTTTGGAGGAGCAATATAGGAAATCCCACCGAAGACAAACTGCTGCTCCTTTCCCCTGGCAATTAGTCAAAACTTAGGCTGTATGCCAGCCCAGGTGTTTCTGACTGTGTATAAATTTGCCCAGAAACAATGAAAATAGCAGTTGATTGTGCCGACAGACTTTTGGACTAATTTCCGGGTGTTTGGCATTGTTTGGTGACTTCCTCACAAATAGCCATTCCGGACCCGCTCCGAGACCTTGAAACTGAGCTGCTTGACCTGGAAGTCAAGGCACTGTGTATGAGCGCCAGTGTGTGGGTGTGCATATAAATGTGCGTGTGTGTCTCCTGTCCACTTCTGCAACGTGCTTCCATCCCCAAAGCCCAGAAACCCAGATGTTCAAACTGAATCCTCTTTTGCAAAATTCATATTGTAATGAGCCAGAATTGGAAAAGTATTTGCACCTGCATGGGCTAAAGTTTCTTGGCAATGCGTGGAACATGATTATTATTGTTGTTTGCCAGAATGCACGCTCATACATACTTGGTCTGCAAATCCTGGAACTTGGAGACCTTTCCTCACATATCTCTCCTTGTCTTTGGAATTGAATCTGGCCAATTGGCTGCTTGTCGAGAGCATCTGGAGTTTCTCTCTCTCTTTCTCTCTTCCCCCCTTTCTTTTTCTCCTGTGCTTCCAAACCCATCCCTCTGTAAAATGTCAGGCTGGCTACAAAACTCCAAATGCTTATAAGTGCAGGACACAAAAGAAATAGGTTCAGTGTTCTTTTTAATGCAAATGTACAACACTTCATACCACATTTGTAGCAGTGCACAAACAGCTGCTTTTAAAAGGTAGAGTTTTCCAAACATTTTGAAGGATTTTTGAGGCCAAACAGACCCACATAATGTAACAATGAGGGGGAAATATGGATGTATGTATGAGCAAAGCATAAAGAAATTCCAAACAGAAATGCAGTTCCCCAATGCAAACAGGTTAATAAAATCAGTTAAAGTGCACACAAGCTTAATGGATGAATATAGAAAGTCAACTGGATAAACAAGTGCAATTTTAATGGCTGGTCGATAAAGCCAGAGGGGAGGTATCTAAGGGTAAGTTATTACAAATGTGCATAATCCTAAAAATAATCTACAAATTTGTGAGGTAAAGGAAAATTAATATGCTGAAAGTTGATGTGTATTATGAAGTGAGTAGACAAATGCATCAATTTTCTTATAATTGTAAAAGACATATTCTCTGATTGGTGTGTGTGTGTGTAGAAAGGAGAGGAAGCAAATTTTTAAAATCTGGAAGAAAAAAAAGGGAAATTTGATACTGACCAATTCATCTTTCACTGCTGACAAACTCTTACTTTCACTTGGCAAACATACAGCAAACTCAAGTTTTTTCAAATGTTTTCTGACTTATTCTTTTAAATTCCTAACAGTCGATAAGGAGCACACTTGAAGCAGATTTTCCCTCGCTGATTGCTAATCTCTTGATTGTTGTTTTTTCTCCATTTTGATAGCATAATACCTCCTTCCTCACAAATAACTTTCAAATTCAGTTAAACCTAAAATACACAAAAATGCATGATATCTATTTAATATGCAACTTGACCTGTACCTTGACCCTCACTATATATTAATTGGCTGGGATTTTCTTACTTTAAAGCATAGCCATTATAGATGTCAATAACAGAGCAGTTCACCACCTGTGTGTTATGATGTCAAACGCCAGGGAAATCAGAAGGTCCAGGCAGTTCAAATGGGTATGAAGATTTATTACCAGTTTAAGCTCTCTACAAGAATCTGAACGACTAATGGTCCAAGCAAATTAGCTGTAGGTAAGAGTCAAAGGAATTCAAGGTGGGCTGGATTTAGGTCTCTTGTGAGCACAAAGGGATTCATGACTGATGATGCGTTTGACCCTTCCCTTGGGCTCAACCTGGTCATCTCCTACATCACCATGCAAATGATGAGACTCGTATAGTTACATCAGACATCATGATATAACTGCATAATCACATTTGCACAATGACGCCGGGATGTATATGTTGTTTTTCTCGTGACATTGTGGCTTATTATGGACTGCTATGGCAATCAACTGGACACTTTAAGAAAGCCATTTCCAAGTCAAAAAGGCAACAACACCTTCAAGTTAAACTTGATTCCTGGTGATTAAATTTATCTTCCAGCCCTGGAATTTCCATCAGGTTTTCCATCTGAATACTAGTTGGGCCTGATCTAAGGCTTGCCATGGTTAGTGGCTACCTCTGAATAGTCCTCCCATTGCTTCTCAGAAACTGACAGTCCAATCCTCACACATCCTCTTAGTGAGACAGATTGTTCTACTTCTTTCCTTATCATTGTTTTTCTGTGTTACCTTTTTGGGGGAACTTTTTTTTCTTCTATTTTCCATATTCACACCTCCTGCTTATCATGGCAACATCTGGTAATGTGATTTGCATGCAGGGTTTTTTATAGTTTTTTTTTAAAAAAAACCTAAGGTATATTCAGTTTCTGAGAAACTTAATATCTCTATTTCATTTCTTTAAGAAAAAAAGGGCAATTTTTTTTCTTTCACCTTCATTTGGTAACTTTAGTGGATCACTGTTATAGCTCCTAAAATCTTTGGAGGCTATTAAGAAAACAGCTTCCCCTGAAAATTGCTGCCCGCTCCTGATTGTTTTATCCACTTTTTTTAAAAAAGGGTGATTGTGATGGCACACTTAGTTCCTTACACTGTATTCTGTAAACCAGCAAATGGTTTAAAATCACTTAAAATGTGTTGTGAGACCATTGTCAATTTGTAGCAATAAATTATTGTAATCAATTGTGCATTATCTGAATAAGACCCTTCCTTCCTTCCTTCCTTCCTTCCTTCCTTCCTTCCTTCCTTCCTTCCTTCCTTCCTTCCTTCCTTCCTTCCTTCCTTCCTTCCTTCTCTTGGCATTTTCAATGAAAACAGAACTTGAATTAAAACCAAACATACATAAAACAGGAAACAACTGCAAGTTTTCTTAACCTGATGTGTATTAAAGGCCTACTTGAAAATTGATTAAAATGTTAATTTCCTCAACTCAGGAAGACATTTATTCCACATTGGCTTCCTTCCAACTGTCCAACCAGTTCCACTGAGTGAACTGGGAACTTGGGGGAAACAAACATACTCTCAGACTATCTTCCTTGCCATTTAGACCAGAAAGAGTTAATCCAAGCAATAAGGTTTCTCCTTACTTGCATTTATTAGTAAGAAGGTTAAAGTTGCAACATAAGAATTCCAGCAAGTGCCCTACCTTCAAATGAGACAGGTTTATATAAGCAATTTATGGAGGCAAAACTCTTGTCTTTTTCCTCCCTCGTTTTCTATGAAGAGGGCTGGGAACTTGTGAAGGAGGGCAGTCTACATCACTTCACTGTTTTGATAACTGTTATTTCAATCAACATGAATGGTAACTCTCCCACCAACCTTTTCAATTTACTTACTCCAGAGAATGCATAATTTGATAAACTTCTGTCTGTGGCAGACAGCGCTTGCTTCCTGGAGGTCTTCGGAATGAGGTTCATTGGGCAGTGATTGGGCCTACTCTAATTCTGGGTTTTCTGCATCAAGCAGGGGATTGATTAAATAGCTTTTCAGGATCCTTCTGGAATTCCATACCTACTATCAAAATTCCATGAAGCAAAGGCAGAACCCCAAGTGGAATGAGTAAAAACTAAAAAGCCAATTGCAGGATCCAGTCTGGGGCAGTCACCAGGACCAGAGTTTTAGTCTTCTGAACTGGAGCCCATTCTCAGGGAAATTCTCTCTCACACAGATGGCATTTTTGTTTTATATCCAGTTATGATTTGTAAAAACTTTTTTAAAAAATAGTTATTGGCCAGTTTTCCACTCTTCTCTGGATCACCACCTTATTGAAAGGTTCAAGGCAGGGGAAAAGATGGCCAGAACTGGAATGAAGGCACTGATCCTGCATTTATAAATCGATAAAATATGGCAACTGTTCATTTAGAAAAAAAATGAACAGATTTTTCTCTGAAATGTGTGTTCTTGCAAGCAATTCCACCCCCCCTTGCCTTCTGTAACTTGAAGCAGATGTGTGTAGGAGGCATTCTACTAAAAATGTTCATGCATTTTTCTGCCCTTTCTCCTTTTGGAGATAGGCAAGAAACAAACAAGTTCATAGGCCAATGATCAAAATCTCAGGTAGGTCATCCCAATATTATGGATTTCCAGAGATTTAAGAGATTATTCACGGATCATCAGGAACATGAGACCACTTTCTGCAGTTTATATAGCTCAAGTTGCTATTACTGTAGCACAGTCAGAGAGTTTTGTGTGTGCTGCTTTGAAAGAGAATCCAACTGATTGATCAAGCTTCCAATAAAAGCTTGGGAACAGCCCTTGTTCCTTGTCAAGTTGGCATTAATTTGGAATATAATACGATATTAGAGTACTGTATAAAAAACAAGAAAAAGAACATTTTTGTGAAAATTATGGTGAGAAACTCAGAAGCAAGGGAGCTGTGCTACTTCAGCAAAAATCTTTGGAAGTATGTTCAATTCTAACCTTTGCTGGAGCAGACCATGTCCTTGAAAGTTTCCACAGCCTTAGTGTAAACCTAGTCATTGATTGTATAGCAGATTTTGCAACACATTAAAGGTAAAGTTTTCCCATTGGGCCGGACTCTAGGGCATACTATTCATTTCCATTTCTTGGCCAAGGAAGCCAGCATTATCCTAAAGACATTTCCATGGTCATGTGGCCAACATGACTAGATACACCAAAGGAGCACGTCATGCTTTCACCTCCCCACCAAAGTGGTACCTATTAATCTACTCACATTTGCATGCTTTCAAAGTGCTAGATGGGCAATGCCTTTAACTGCTGAGCCATCATGCCCTGTGATTTGATATCTTGATCTCAACACATTACTAGCTGATAAAAAGCCATTCTTGTAACTATCAATGTTCATATTAATAATAGCCAGGTAAATTCTCAACTCTATTAATGGCATGTTACTTATAGCTCAACCTTCTATATTCATTTGCTTTATAAAAGAGACAAAGAATTTCAGGTCCTCCAAATTTTGCTGCATTTTCAGTTCCTAACATCCTTCAACACTGGCCATGCTGGCTTGAGATTGCTGGGAATGTCAGCTCAACTCCAACATTTGGAGCACTAAGTGTTCCACAACACTGCTTGAAAAACAACTATTTTGGGTCAATTGTTTGATTAATAATGCATTAGGACAGCTTGTTTATTTTTTCTCAGCAGGGCTGTGGTCCTCCAACAGGAAGAACTGTGATAGATTATCTCTGAATATATACCATTACTGCAGCATCATACAAGCTGGGGGATGATACTTAGGGTTTACCCATGCTTTTAGGCAATAGAGACAAAATACACCCATTACTAGCTCTAATTTTTAATTTCTAAATGCCCTGGGGAGATACTGGATCCTGAAGATTCCATTCATGACTACAATATATTAACAAAATATTTCACAAAAGGTAAGTCCAGGAACAAAATAAGAATAGTTTGGACTTGATGCAAGAATTAGGACCTAACTAGTTGGGAGTCATAATTAAGGTGAGGTGCTTAGAATACATGACGACAGATTTGGAAGGAACTTTGGAGGTTATTTAGTCCAACCTTCTGCTAAAGCAGAAAACCCTATACCATACTGGACAAATGGTTGCTCAAACTCTTCTTTAAAACCTCCAGTGATAGAGGGCAAGCCATTCCACTAATTGTTCACACTGTTGGGAAATTTCTCTTAGTTCTGTGTTGGATCTCTCTTAAATGGGTTTCCATCTACTTCTTCTTGTCTTCCCTTGGGTTCTTTGGAGAAGTTGTCGCCCTCTTCTCTTGGAGAGCCCCTCAACTATTGGAAGAGTGCTCAGATTTGGACCACAATAACCCATAATTTCCACAAACAATCCATTTCTTCCATGTCATTCTGGAAACAAGGTGTAAGTCCTGCATACAGGAGTTGGCATGGGGCAGGTCATGGGGCAATTTCCATAACTCAATTGGTGTATATAGAGGTTTTTTTTCTACAGAAATTCTGGAAACTAGCCGTCTCAGAAGAGAGGAATAAATTGTGCTTGGCAGCATCATAATGCTGGTCCTAATTACTTTCTCACTGAAAGGATAAGAAAGACGTCCAAGCACAATTGATTTTTTTTTTTAAAAAAGATATTGTATTAAAGATTAATAACCCTCCTGGACATTACAGAACACCACCATCACCTTCCATCCCCCATATAATGTTCCAGAATTAGGAGTGAATCAAGACAAGTTATCATCAAGCTGAGTTGGTGATAAATTGGTTACTGCTGGAACACTGGATCTGGTCCTTAAAGTGGGTCAGACATTCTCTAAGTCATACAATCTATTCAGTCTAGGCACACTGCCTAGAGACCATCTGGCCTAAGGAAGTTAGAGAAATTGTATTAATAAACTCAAGTCACAAATATGTGTGAATGAGACCTTCGGGGACAACGGCTCTTAGGTTGTGTACTCCTACCTCTTTAAACAAAACAAGAAAGTCAATTAGCTTTGTAAATCAGGTGGACAAGCTGCTGCAAAACAAATAAATACAGTGTGCAAGTTAGACACTGCAGAATTTTCAGTGGCTTATCTCACTGATGCTTGCAACCTTTTCAAAAGCATTTTTGATGAGGAGTACCAAGGTTTTTTTCAAGTATGCTTTTTTTTGCTACCTCTGCAGTCTTCAAGGGTGTAAGATTTGGTGATCAGTAAAATTGTAGCTTTCATTCTTTTTTAAAAAAAATATATAGAAAAGTGATGAGTAGATAAGTGTAAAAAAGTAATGCAGCCCTTTTCCAGATGTTAGGCCTGTACACAATAAGAAAACCACAATGAATGTGATGGGAAGCCATACATACCTTCTAGCAACTCATAGGAATGCTTCTATGTTTGTTCCCAAAGGCTCTCATATGAGCAACATGGCTTGAGCCAGCCTTCTCCTCTCTTTAACTGAAAACTGTATTCTCTTTCCCTCCAGGAATCTGTTTTTCGTAAGATCCTTTTTGAAAAGTGGTTTACTTTTCCTGCTAAAGGGTGATTCAGTCAAAGTTTCATCTCTCCAAATCTCCTTGAAATAGCAAACTCAGGAGTAAGTGTGGAGAAGGTTGTTATCCCAATTGTACCACCACCACTGTCATCAAAAAAAGAGAAAAGAATAGGAGAGGTTTATAGCAGGCTTCTTGCAATGTATGGCAGTGAAAGTTGGACCATAAAAAAGGCTGAGTGCCAAAGAATTGAGGCCTTTGAACTCTGGTGCTGGAGAAGACTCCTGCGAGTCCCTTGGACTGCAAGGCGATCAAACTGGTCAGTCCTAGAGGAGATCAACCCTGACTGCTCTTTGGAAGGCCAGATCCTGAAGCTAAAACTCAAATACTTTGGCCACCTAATGAGAAGGAAGGACTCACTGGAGAAGAGCCTAATGCTGGGAAAGATTGAGGGCAAGAGAAGAAGGGGACGACAGAGAATGAGGTGGCTGGATGGAGTCACTGAAGCAGTAGGCGTGAGCTTAAATGGACTCCAGAAGATGGTAGAGGACAGGAAGGCCTGGAGGAATGTTGTCCATAGGGTCGCGATGGGTCGGACACGACTTCGCAACTAACAACAAATAGCAGGCTTCAGGGAGATACGAAATTTGCAGCAGTACTGAAAATTAGGCAACCCAGGTACAGAAACGGGGTGGGGGGAGTAGAAGGATTTGGGGAAAGACTCCATAGAAAGAACCATTGATTGAAACTGTTGATAAGGTAGAGTGCTGAAGTTAAAATTATAAGACTAGCACGTCACCATTTTAGACAGGCACAAGAGGTCAGAAGACTTAAGAATTCCTGTTATCTCTCTGTTGCAATCTAAAGATTGTTGGGATGTTTGCAGCCTTTTTTTAATCTTTGCATTTTGAATAAAAAAATATATTTTTTTGCCTCTTTTGACATATACTGCTCAAAAAAATAAAGGGAACACTTAAACAACACAATGTACTGTATTTAATAGTAGGATGTCTTATCTTGTGTTCCCTTTATTTTTTTGAGCAGTATATTTCCCCCCCCTCCCCAGTGATTGCTTAGGTATTGAGTTCATGTTTTGTTTTGACTGGAATATTAGGTAATTTTTAGAAGGTGAGGCTCTGCTAGAGGTCCCATTTGCCTATATAATTCCTTCCGTGCAAATATATCCAACACTGAATTTTCCAAAGAAGAGACTTACAAGATGCATTTACAAAATAAAAATAGTAGTCTGTCTCTCTATCTCTCATTTAGCTATCTCTCCTCTTCTTTTTTCTTCTTTTCTTCTTCTTTACTATAACATATCCCCCCCCCAAAAAAAGTCTATCTCCCATTTATAAATTCAGAACTCACACTCCTAATTTAAAAACAGGAAAATTCAGAGCATAAACACATCATTTAAGGAAAGAGGGGGAAAAAACGATCTCCCAGAGCAAAAGATGAAAAAAAAATAAAAGCTTTTGTTTTTATTCATTTAAAATTCAAGAAGAGAATGGTAACTTGGGAGAGTGTATTTTAATCACTTTTCCATTTTTTTAAATAAAATACATCTATCAGCAACACTGCTCAGATTATTGGAAATCAGAGGAATGCCACATAGGAATCTGGCATTTGGAAATTTTCCCTTCCCTTCTTTTTTCCTTCCTCCTCTTCCCTTCCCTTCCCTCCTCTTCCCTTCCCTTTCCCCCCCTTTCCCTTCCTTTCTTACCTCAAAATGCATCATTTCTCCCATTTAAATGTCATGTGAACAAGAACATGATATCTAGCTAAAATAAGGAAGATTATATAAGTGGCTGAGGCCTGCAACTTTCAATAGGTAAAGGTAAAGGTTCCCCCGCACATGCGTGCTAGTCATTTCTGACTCTAGGGGCCGGTGCTCATCTCCGTTTCAAAGCCAAAGAGCCAGCGCTTGTCCGAGGATGTCTCCGTGGTCATGTGGCCGGCATGACTAGACGCCAAAGGCGCACGGAACGCTGTTACCTTCCCACCGAAGTGGTCCCTATTTTTCTACTTGCATTTTTACGTGCTTTCGAACTGCTAGGTTGGCAGAAGCTGGGACGAGTAACAGGCACTCACTCTGTTACGCGGCACTCGGGATTCGACCCGCCAAACTGCCGACCTTCTGATCGACAAGCTCAGCGTCCTAACCCACTGAGCCACCGCGTCCCTTTCAATAAGCCCTGCCAAATTTTCTCCTCAGCAACCAGGGACATGGAAGGTGGGGGAGAAATGTGGCACCTTTCTCCTTAGCACGATTTTTCAATTATCTTCCTTCACTTCTTTCCTACAAATGGGATGGTTTTGAAATTGATTTATTCAGCCCAGGGTTGCCTGGATGCCTGCCTAAGATTCCTAAATCACAGTGTAAACAATGCACTAACATCTGAAGCAAAAAGGAAAAAAAGAAGGCATACTGAGAAACTGACTGGGTTCACTCATTTTTGCTGTGCCACGCTGTCTTGGTTTGACAGAATACATTGTCTGAATTCAGCATGTAATAATGATTTAATATGATACGATAGGCAGGTCAATTCTGTATATGCTGAGTCTCTCGGACGATAATGATGATGACGATGATTTAGGGATGATTTCACTTTGATCGGTGCTATTCTGTTTACTTTTAATTCTTTTGGAAAGACATCGGTATGGGTGTAGGCAGAGTAATGATTCAGATGGTCTGGGACATCTGTGGGGCAGGTTAAAAAAAAGGGGGTGGTCACTACTGCATGACTGAATCCATACTTCTTTTTAACAGGAAAACAGTGGCAGCGTTTCCACTATGTCAGGGGTAGGCAATCTTGGTTCTTTTATGACTCAGGGACTTCAACTCCCAGAATTCCTGAGCCAGCATAGCTGGCTCAGGAATTCTGGGAATTGAAGTCCATGAGTCATAAAAGAGCCAAGGTTGCCTACCCCTGCACTATGTGGTTGCAGATATCATCTTGACAGCAGATGCTCCTTTTTAGTTGGGTACTTTTATACAAAGTCAGAAGTTCAGTGGTAGAGCATCTTTGATGCCCATGGAAATTCTGGGGTTCTGTTCTCAGGAGCTAGATCTGAAAAAAACAAAACAAAAACCCTCCTGGGTCACTGTTGAGCCACAATCATTGACAATGGACCCATTCAGTTTTAAGAGAAGGGGAGAAGCTGGACTTTTAGCAGCTGATCAATGAAGTATGTCAACATAGACCTGGTTAAGGTGGACCAGAGGACTGACACAATATAAGGCAGTTTTCTTTGCTTGAATTTATATCACATATGGACAGCCATAAGCATATGCATGACGGATGTCGGCAAATGACAACCATGGAAATTGCTAGGCTGTGAGTTAGATCACATGCTGCTTAAGAGACAGAAGATATTTATAAGCTGGGAGTGGGGGGGGGGAAAGAGTCAGAAATGTGGCAGAAATGGAAAACTGGTAATTATCTTCAGGCCCCTGACGATAGACATAATTCTTGATCAGCTGCCGAAGCTCCAGCACCACATTGATTCTATTCTAAAACCTGAATTGGGTTAAAATGTGACAAAGACAGGGAGTCACCAACAATTATTTTCCAGGACTGATACAGGCAAACCAAAGTACTTATGGGATATTAAATTGGTGCCCCCAAAAGTCCAATGCTGAATCAGAATAAGGCATCTGTCAAATTTAGAAGTGGCTCTGTTTAACTGGCTTTTCGGAACTCTTGAAGACCATCTTGAACAACTGGCTCTTGAAATGTTCCTGGATTGATAAATACTCCACAATGCTCTTCTAGAATTTGGTGTTCCATCTTGCTTACTTGCAGAGTATACTGTAAAAACAAAATTCGGCAGTGAGTATATTTGCAAGAAGAGACATCTGGATCTGCCCCAGTTCTTTCCATAAAGATTTTTGCCTTCTTGAAAAGCGACATATTGGGGACATTTCTTAAGCACAGAAATGGGTTTACTATTTTTGGCATGGATGTCACATTTTAAAACTGGAGGTTTGCATGCTACTTCCAGCATAAATATTTTCCAAATATTTATTTGGTATGCCAGTTTAAACGCAACAGACCAACCGGTCTGCTTTGGCACATGGAACCAAGCTCTTTTCATCTGTTTTCATTCCGTGTGATGTTCCAAACATTTTACATAACCCGCAATTATTGGATTGAAAACAAAAAAAATTCCAATAATTGGTTAAACGCATGATTCATATATCAGTATCTGCTTGGCTTTTAGCTGTAGAGATCTCCTATCAGATTTCCTTCCACAGTCTTGCACTATAATATCATTAGAAATTTCCCCAAAGCTTCTATATGCTTTCCCCAAATTCCTTCCATTAGTACTGATAGTTTTCTTTTAGCACCTGTTGCACCTGGTGTCATCTATGGCCTTTCTGAGGGGTCCTCTACTTCTATGGATTAGATTGCTGATCTAATTCCCAAGATCAGAGAGCTCCAGGTTTCTCCTGGAAACAGTGATGCATTAAAAAAATCCCTTAGTTGGGCAACCCTTTGGTTTCCTCTCTTAGAATACAGGGAGAAGAGCTACCAAAAGGGAGAAATTCAGTAGCGAAGCAAGAAAAGGATTGTCAGTCTGAGAACCAGAACTCCTTAGAGTAATACCCTACTCCCAAGTAGAAACACTCCAAAGAAATCTCAGATATTCTACCAGCTGTATCTTGATAGATCTTGGTGAACCTTGAGTATGTCTAGTCTAATGAAGAGAAGGATGAGGGGTGACATGATAGCAGTGTTCCAATATCTCATCATCAACTGCCACAAAGAAGAGAGAGTCAAGCTATTCTCCAAAACACCTGAGGGCAGGACAAGAAGCAATGGATGGAAACTAATCAAAGAGAGAAGCAACCTAGAACTAAGGAGGAATTTCCTGACAGTTAGAACAATTAATCAGTGGAACAACCTGCCTCCAGAAGCTGCGAATGCTCCAGCACTGGAAGTTTTAAAAGAAGAGACTGGACAGCCATTTGTCTGAAATGGTATAGGGTTTCCTGCCTAAGCAGGGAGTTGGACTAGATGATGATGATGATGATGATGATGATGATGATGATGATGATGATCATCATCATCATCATCATCATCATCATCATCATCAAACCTGAGGATAAAGTGTCTGGAGGCTAAACCATATAATGGACATTGAAGGAACTAGATAGGTCTAGTTGAAGAGAAGACTATGGGTGATATGAGTACTGGACGATGATTAAAGAGAGATCCAGCATAGAATTAAAGAGAAATTTCCTGACTGTGAGAACAATTAATTAGTGGAATTGCTCACCTCTAGAAGTCATATCTGCTCCATAACTGGAGGTTTGCAACAAGAAATTGGACAGCCATTTTTCCAAAATGGTATAGAGCAGAGATTCTAGCCCAGATCAAGGCATGGATCTGCCATAAAGATTTGGTCCAGATTCTCTTCAAAGAGAAGATGTTTTCAAAAGAAGATGCATGGCCACATAAAATTTATGGGCTATACTATGTTCTCTCTGTAAACATGTTGGATTAGAATTAAGAATTTACTATATGAATTTCATGTGCTCAAGTGCTGTCTGTTCAGCTGGCCACATATTATTTATAACCATGTGCATCTATTATCTCAGTAATCCTTCTAATAATGGTATAATGTAGACTCAGCATTGTTATTCTAGCATTAGGCTGTTCCAGACATCATTTTGAAGGGAGTTTGAGCAGCTTCCAAACATTGTGATTTAAGCTAACTTTGAAAAAAAAGCTCTCTGGCAGGCTATTCCAGCTTTTGCCTTGTTCTCTAGTCCTTAGAAAATATATTTTGCAGATCTGATCCAATCCAACAGAAATCTTGGTATGATTTTGAAGGTTGCATCTCCTGGAAAACTCAAAATGCATCTGGAATCTGGCCTCCATGTTTAGACTGATGTTTTTAGCAGACACATTTTGGCATTTGTTTTTTTCCCCACCGGTCTGGTACTGAGGACACTTGGAATGTAACACCTTCATCGGATGCCAGGCTGTTGGTCAAAATTTTATCAGCAAAGAACTGCTACTAGTAGAATTTCTTCCCATGATATGTGAGGCACTCTGATGATTGGTGCCATGACTATGTCAAAGATGGTTTTGAATCTACTGAATCTCACTCCATTAACAGGTTCTGCAGCTGGGCCAATGCATTTCAGTAGAGTTGGTCAACAGTCTTACCCTATAGAAGCAAACCTTAAGGGCTGATTTGCATGAAAATGGTGGCTGAAGGATTGATTGATTGATTGATTGATTGATTGATTGACTGATTGATTGATGTTTGATCACACAAATCAAAAGAGTGGATTCTGCCAAACTAATTTTTACCCCCTTTCAATATTTCTAATACCGTCTTCTCTCATTTGTCCTTCCTAACAACAAACATCAAGGGCAAAGGCTAGATTACTTGCAAATTGAAATTAGACAGAAGTTTACATTCCATAAGATTGGGCTGCATGTGGGCCTAATGCTGAAGGCTGCTCTGAGTGAAATCAATCGAGAGTTGA
Source organism: Vipera berus (assembly GCF_964194415.1). Lineage (NCBI taxonomy): Eukaryota > Metazoa > Chordata > Lepidosauria > Squamata > Viperidae > Vipera > Vipera berus. The sequence goes on along the minus strand of NC_138211.1, from coordinate 15,777,482 downwards.
TTCACCCTAACAGAATTCCATGGGCATAAGAAAATGTTTGAAGATCATTGAAAGAATGAAGATCTGCAATGAACATCTTCTGTGAAGATCTTCGATGCATTTTGGTACAAGGAAATAGAATTCAATAATCTGTCAGAAGTCTCTGTCAAATTTGTGAGAACAAAACGTGATTGCATGACTTCTCTGTTTTTTTTCCAGAGGGACTGTGGGAAGCAACAGACAATTTTTTTTCAAAGAGAGAAGCAATCTAGAACTAAGGAGAAATTTCCTGACACTGAGAACAATAAACCAGTGGAACAGCTTGCCTTCAGAAGTTGTGGGTGCTCCATCACTGGAGGTTCTCAAGAAGAGACTGGATAGATATTTGTCCACAACAATATAGGCTCTCCTGCTTGAGCAGGGGATTGGACTAGAAGACCTCCAAGGTCTTTCTAACTCTGTTACTCTATTATTCCATTAAATAATTCTCCTGTAATTTCATAAGCCGACAAAATTGCTGTGGAAAACAGCCGTGGAATTTCTCCACTGTCTTCTTCTCCTTTGAATACATTCTCTTTTCTCAAACTGAACTAGTAGCGAAAAAAAATAAAAGTAGGATAGGTTTTCTGTCATGCATTTTAAAAACATCCTTCTCTGGCTTCCTACGTGAGCTTATAATACTTTGTAATTTGGTCTGGCACTTTATTTTCTATTTCATTCACCTTGGCTTGGATTTCTCATGCCTTTGGAAACCATGCACATTAACTGAGAAATCTGGAGAATGATCATCTTCACAAGGCAGTATTTCTAATAATATTGAAGTGACAAAGCCCTGACTTTTGTCACATGTTCTCGATAATCTCCATTCTATTTTAACTAATTTATTATATTATATTCGGGCACAATTGTTTAATCTGTTTTTAATTTTTGTATTGTATTTTTGGTATTTTATTGCCCTGTACACCGCCCTGAGTCCTTCGGGAGAAGGGCGGTATATAAATCAAATCAATATAAATATAAATATACAAATATTCCAGAATAATAAAGTTGGAAGGGACCTTGGAGATCTTCTAGTACAAGTCCCTGCTCAAGCAGGAGACCCTATGCCATTCCAGACAAGTGATTGTCTAGTCTCTTCTTAAAAACCTCCAGTGATGGAGCACCTATAACTTCTGAAGGCAAGCTGTTCCACTAGTTAATTGTTCTCACTCTTAGGAAATTTCTCCTTAGTTCAGGTTGCTTCTCTCCTTGATTAGTTTCCATCTATTCTTTCTTACCTTGCCTTCTGGTGCAAGATAAAAAGAATCTTTTCTCTGGAAAATAGGTTGTGTCAGTCCCTCAAATATTAGAACACTGCTATCATGTCACCCCTAGTCCTTCTTTTCACTAGACTAGACATATCCAATTCCTGCAACTCTTCTTCATATATTTTAGTCTCCAGCCCCCTAATCATCTTTGTTGCTCTTTTCTCTGCTCTTTCTCAACATATTTTTTTTCTAATACGGCGACCAAAACTGGATGCCCTATTACCAAGTGTGGTCTTACTAAGTCTTTATGAAGTGGTACTTGTATTTTATTTTTACATTCTTTATTTATATTCTTTGGTTTATGTGTTGGTGGGACAGCTGTGCTGATAATGTAAGGAGTTTTTCTAATCTCTTTATGCCTTGCTTATTGATTCTGTTTCACTGGTGGATGAAGTGACAATGTGGGACTCCGAGGACAATCTGTTTTCCCTGGTGGAATGGAGATTCTTGCTTTTCGTGAGAGTTCCTCCTCCTGCTTCTGAAATAGTGACTCTTGATGGATTGAGCTGGATAAATTGCTATGCTTCTCCAGATGCTCCTGCTTAGGGAATTGGTTTGGACTCTCAACAACACCCAGCCCTCACCAGCCATACACAATGCTTCTCAACATCTGCTCAGATGGTGCTGAAGTTTTTCCCAGGTTAGGATTGGAAAGCTATTCTTTAGATTAAGGAAAGTGTCAGAAATAATAATAAAAAAAGATAAAGTTGAATCCATTCTTCTAATGGCTGACATGAAAACTGGAATAGAAAATTAATTTTTTGGCTTCTTTTGACACAGTTCACTCAGCTTTCACTTTCCTTACCAATTCACCAGCTCCCAAGTAGACTGTTGGTATTGGTTTTTTTTAATTTTCACCCAACCAAACCCAGGAGTGATAATGTTGCAGATAATTGTATTTTTAATTATAATTTCTTGGTGCTTGGTGGTCAAAGATGGCATAATTAGAATAGCAGAATAACAGTCCAATCCCCTGCTCAGGCAGGAAACCCTATATCACGGGTGTCAAACTCGCCAGGTCAGGTGACGTGTCGCAATGTATCACAACTTTTTTTGCATTGCCGGAGCTGGGGTGGGTGCGGCCTCTGCATGATGCAACCGGCTCGTGGGCCGGCAGTTTGACACCCCTGCCCTATACCATTTCAGACAAATGGTTGTCCATCTCTTCTTAAAAGCCTCCAGTGTTGAAGCATTCACAATATTCTGGAGGCAAGTTGTTCCACTGGTTATTTCTTTTGTCAGGAATCCTCTCCTTAGTTCTGGTTGCTTCTCTCCTTGATTAGTTTACATCTGTGCTGGGCCAGTATATGTTCAGTTGCTCTATTTTATATCTAGTTTAGGAATTAAGAACTGTGTTAGTGTATTCAGCATTTATAGGGTTAATACTAGAAGCATTGTATGTAAGAACATGTAGCATTTACAGGGTTAAACGTTATTTCCTCAAGAGATGCCTTATGGGAATGGTAGTTTGACTGTTTAGTGAATACCATGCTTACCTAGTTAAGTGGGTGGAGTTTAAAGTTTTATAGCAGGATTTCTTGCCTTTGTCTTTGTACTATCTCTCCGGATGAACCCTGGCGTGGCGGGGGATATCACGCTCCAATCTTCAACATGTAACTTTGCACAGGATGGAAAGTTCATCATTTTTTCACCTAATGAGATGGGTTTCAATTTCAACCTTGCATTCCAGATGGACCAGTGCTGTAACCGTGAGTTATTGACATTGGAAGCATGTGATTAAAGTTATTTGAAAATTCCTATTTCATTTGAGTTTATTCTGGCTTTTTCAAGAGGGATCAGCATTCACATCTCTACAACATCCATTCCTTCTTGTCTTACCCTCAGGTGCTTTGGAGAATAGCTTGACTCCCTCTTCTTTGTGGCAACCCCTGGGATGTTGGAAAACTGCTATCATGTCACCTCTAGTCCTAGACCAGGGGTGTCAAACTGCCAGCCCGCGTCATCCGGAAGCTGCGCCCACCCCATTGCCAGCAATGGCAAAACCGTCCCGATACGTTGCGCGATGTCACGTGATGTCATGAGGTTGACATGTCTGTCCTAGACCCTACATGTTATCTCTAGAATACAGATGGCATCACCAAAGGGATTGAGTCAGAATGCTCAGCCCTTTATTTCATCAGAGTATTTTCTCTAGGGCTTAAATAGATGTGCTAAATGTGTCAGAAGATTAATATCCTATTCATTGTACCTCCCATCTGGGCAAGGTTTAGTCAAAAGGTTGTCAGTTTAGTTTACCTAAATGTAATTTCTGAAGTCTTCTGATTTTGTGCCAATCCGTTGCCAGTCCTAGGAAAGACTTTTCTTTCCTTGGACCGGCAACTGATTGGCACAAAATCAGAGGTCTTCAAAACTAAGTCTTTGTAAACCCAAACCAACTAAACTTTTTGTCCATCTCGCTTATATTTTTCCAACTTTTCAAAATATAATTTTAATTAAACTCACCTCACATTTGACTTATAAGACATAAGCTAGGATAGACAAAAGAAAGGGACAATGGGCTGGAACAAATAACTTTCTAATTCAAACTTTTTCAAGGTCTGGCACGGTCCATCTTCCTAACCCTTCCCCAAAGGTATTCCAGGAAATTAGCAATACTTTTTCTTGTTTTAAAGTATGTCAAACCTTGCCAGTCAATTCCAGCAGTAACTATTTTAGCAGTGTATTAAGGAGAGGGCCTCCTGCATATGCCCTACAAATTGCCACTTCCACTTTAAAAAAAAAGGGGGTTGGACTAGAAGACCTCCAAGGTCCCTTCCAACATCATCATCACCACCACCACCATCATCATTATTCATGAACTTGTTTCAGCCATTGTTTGAAGAGGTCTTGCAAGGTAATTTTCCTTTTTTGCTTGAAAGCCAGCGCATATTTTCACATTGCTCCTCTTTCAGAAACAAATAAGAGATACAGCAATTTCCCATGTTTTCTGGATTTTTTGAAGAATTGGCTAGCCACTTTAACAGGCATTCCTGGATTTTAGTTATGAAAAACAGGCTTGGATACTTAGGAAATGTTTAAACACACCCGCTTACACACTTCTTCTGTCTTTAGCTTTAATCCATTTCTCTCCAGTTAAGCCTGCTCCATCCACCTGGTTTCAATCATTTCAAGGAGAGTGCTATTTATTATGTGTTTGTCTGGGTCAGTGTCAAAAGCTACAATGCCTAACCATTCTTTTCGGTTCATAGGCACATCAGAAATCCAGGTGGGCTTTAAAGAACTCCAGAGAATCAGCAAGAAAGAATCTATTTATTACTTGTTTGGAAATTGCCAAAGAAATTGCCAATTAAGGACAGAAACTGACAATATTTGGCAACGTTTCACCAATTGCAAGAAGAGGAAATATCAGTATTAAGAGGAGAGAAAGATCAGAGTCAAGTAACCAAGGTTAAATTACCTTTAAAAAAAAATTAAATAAAAACGTCTGGAATAACTTACAAAACACTGGCTGCTCTGCTGACCTTATTCCTACATTCTTCCTGTTCTTCTCTTCCCTGGTCCACCTTTTTGTTTGTTTAAAAGTCTGGGTAAAGTGAAAACCTTTTTCTCAGATGTCTGAGATACAGGTGTCCTGATATGTGGTCATTTGTGAGTCTTAAGTTTTATTTGGCAAGAGTACAAGAAATCAGACTTCCCAAAGTGGATGAAAAATATGCATACATTCCTTTGTCTTCCTCCCTGATAAATTATTAGTTTGCAATTCCACTTGTGGAAGTTTAGAGGAATTCTGGAGGATGGAAATTATTTCAAGTACAGGTGGGAGGGCGCTGCCAATTTCTCTTCCCCCCCCCATGCATTTGATAAGGGACATGGTGGCTCAGTGGGTTAGGATGCTGAGCTTGTCGATCAGAAGGTCGGCAGTTTGGCGGGTCGAATCCCGAGTGCCTGTTACTCGTCCCAGCTTCTGCCAACCTAGCAGTTCGAAAGCACATAAAAATGCAAGTAGAAAAATAGGGACCACTACGGTGGGAAAGTAACAGCGTTCCGTGCGCCTTTGGCATCTAGTCATGCCGGCCACATGACCACGGAGACATCCTCGGACAAGCGCTGGCTCTTCAGCTTTGAAACGGAGATGAGCACCGGCCCCTAGAGTCGGAAACAACTAGCACGCATGTGCGGGGGAACCTTTACCTTTACCTTTATGCATTTCATCCCATACCAAAACTCTTCCTATGGTTTTTACCTGCAGTTGGTCCATTGGAAGGAACCTTGGAGGATCCTGAGTAAGTTTTATGGGCTTCTATTACGTCTTCTCTATGTTTATTTTTAATTTAAGGATTATTTTCTGATCTGGCATATTTCTAGGACTTTGGAGGCCTTCTAGTCCAATCCCCTGTTCAGGCAGGATATCCTGTATATTCCAGACAAATGGCTATCCAATCTCTTCTTGAAAATCTCCAGTGATGGAGCAATCACTACTTCTGGAGGTAAGCAGGTCCACTGATTAATTGTTTTCACTGTCAGAAAATTTCTCCTTAATTTTAGGATGGATCTCTTTGATAAGCTTCTACTCATTACTTCCTGTCCTGCTGTCAGGTGCTTTGGATAATAGGTAAACTCTCTCTTCTCTGGGACAGCCCCTCAAGTATTGGAAGATTGCTATCATCTCAGCTCTAGTCCTTCTCTTCATCTCAGGCACAAGAAATCGGGAGCCAGGATTAGATCTGAAATGAGTACAAAGTTATTCAGGATAGCCTCTAAACAAGAATCTGAACTACTAACAGTCAAGACAAATTGGTGGTAGATAAGAGTCAAAAGAATTCAAGGAGGGCTGGATTTATATCTCTTGTGGGCATGAAGGGTTCACATGCTTGAGCCCTCCGTTGGGCTATGCTGGCTCAGGAATTCTGGGAGTTGAAGTCCATGAGTCATGAAAGAGCCGAGGTTGCCTACCCCTGGACTAGACATACCTACTTTTGTCAATTGTTCATTGTATGATTTATTTATTATTATTTATTTATTAATTTAATTTGTATACCGCCCTTCTCCCTAGGGACTCAGGGCGGTGAACAGGGCAATACATAAAAACTAGATACAAAAATTAAAATTATTAAAACATGATTAAACAATACCCATAAATTAATACAAATTTAAAATTAAAGTCATTTCCCACCCCGTCCCATCAGGCCAGGCCAGCTTGTTTAAAGAGGTAAGTTTTAAGATCGCGCCGGAAGGAGCGGAGATCGGGCGCCATCCGGAGCTCAACCGGAAGATGGTTCCATAAATCCGGTGCACCCACAGAGAACGCTCTCCCCCTGGGGGCCACCAGTCGGCATTCTTTGACCGGTGGCACCCTGAGGAGGCCCTCTCTGTGGGAGCGTACTGGGCGGAGGGAAGTTGACGCCGGCTGCAGGTGCTCCCCAAGGTATTCTGGACCCATGCCATGAAGGGCTTTGTAGGTCATTACCAACACCTTGAACCTCACCCGGAAGACAACCGGTAACCAATGCAGCTCGCGGAGTAAAGGTGTGACATGGGAGTATCGGGAGACTCCCAGTACAACTCTCGCGGCTGCATTCTGCACCAGTTGGAGCCTCCGAGTGGTCTTCAAGGGTAGCCCCATGTAGAGAGCGTTGCAGTAATCAAGACGAGAGGTCACGAGCGCATGAGTGACCGTACGCAAGGCATCCCGGTCTAGATAGGGCCGCAACTGGCGCACCAGGCGAACCTGGGCGAAGGCCCCCCTAGTCACAGCTACAATATGATTTAGCTTCAGACCTCTAATCATCTTTGTAATTCAACAATTACTTTTTAATTTTTTAATTACTGAAATAAGCCAATCAAGAAACAAGAAAGTCATAGTGGAATAGAGGAAGGGAAGGAGAAAATGATCCCCTGGAAGTGAAAATCTGCAGGAAACCTTAAAGTTCTCTCCCCGTGTGTTGAACACTGAAGTTAAATCACTGCAGACATTTAGTTTATAGCAAAAAGGCTGATATTATCAATAAGAATCCATGGGTTTTATTTTAGTGGGTTCTCTCTTTGTGTAATTTATTATACCATTTCATTTAATTGTGTGTGTTTTGGTTATTGGTTTTACAATTATTGAATAGGGCAGGGCTGTGTGCAATTTCAGTTTGGAGAATACATGCCAATTAGATTGACTCTTTGCATGAATTGATTTTCTGAATCAATTGGATTATTTGATTCAGATCAGATCACCCACTTCAGTAGGAGACCTCTGAATAGATCTGACCATCTGAATTCAGAAAATTGAATTCAGCTAATTCGATTTTCTAAATGAATTCAGCTAATCAGATCACATTAAGGCTCTGAATTAACAATATGATTTGGAAGTGACCTATACATTCTTAGCTTGTTAGTTGATGAACCATTAACTCACACATCCTTGGCATGCAACCTTTGGAAAAAGGTAAATTAAATACCAGCATCCTGGGTATCAACCAGGTACCTCCTTAAAATGTAAGACGTTCCGAGTAACACAGTATTTTGTAGCATTGCTGGAGTTATTGCAGGAAGCTGCAATTTCTTGATGTATTTTGAAAAGTTTTTGGGCATAGTTCCCAGTGCCCCGATGACAATGGGTATCACTGTTACACATTTCATCCATAATTGCGCCATTTCAATGGCCAGGTCGCGATATTTCATATTTTTTTCTAGTTTTCTTCGACTCTGGCATCTCCTGGTACAGCGATATCAATCAGCTGTATGCTTCGGTTCTCTACAACTGTAATGGTGTGTCGTGTTCCAAGTGGTGATCTGTCTGTATTCAAAAGTCCCACAAGATCTTCACTCGCTCATTCTCAACAACTTTTTCCACCCTATGTTCCCACCCTATGTTTTGGACACAGGCAAGTTGTATTTTTTACACAATGCCCAGTGGATTAATTTAGCAACTCGGTCATGTCTAGCTTTGTAATCAGTTGTTGTTGTTGCTGTTGTTGTGGTTATTATTATTATTATTATTATTATTATTATTATTATTATTATTATTATTATTATTATTATTATCTTGCAAGACTGATGATATTCTTTCAGTTTCTCTATTTCAAAGAGTCCCTTTGTGTCAATCAGTGGACATCTGAACTTTCAGAAACGAAAGGAAAACACTCTTAAGGCTGAATCTAAAGTTTTTAGGATCTGATCTTAGTCGGTCACCAGGAGCAGAGGTTTAGTCTTCTGAGCTTTCCTGGATCCTGGATCACATCCTCAGGGAATGTCTCTCTCGCCATTCTGCAGGAGTCCGTAAGCTTAGAAGACTAAGCCTCTGGTCCTAGTGATCAATCCAGATTAGATCCTGCAACATTATCCTGGAAATACATACATACATACATACATACATACATACATACATACATGTGTGTGTGTGTGTGTGATCTGACCTTTTGGATGAGTTGTGTCTATATATTAATGTTACAGTACAGAATAAAGAAACAATACAGGAATGGGCAGATGATGGTTAATTCCAGCCCACACTAATGGATAATGGCCTGAACTATCCTGCAGAAGGAAATATTTCACTTTCTCCACTGCAGCTCATGTAAAATCTCTGTTTGTTTTCTGCTCACCAGGTCAAAATCTCTGGAATTGTCTGTTCTTTTCTCTATTCCCATTGCGGCTCCCCACTGTAAAATGCTGTAGACCCACACTGCTTTTTGCTGCTATTATTCCCATCCTGCGCATTTCCTTGGATTACCCCAGAGACGTGTTGATCGCTCCAGTTTTCCAGAAAGGCTGTTGTTTCATTAATTATTTTAATCCTCTGTGTGGGCTTGTGCAAGGGCGCACAGGTTGTGTGGTCCAGAAAACAACTTCAGCATGAGACTTCTGAAAAACAGAAAGCTGCATTGTTCAAGGGTTTGGCGCTTGTTTTCCATTCAACCTTGTGTCTCCCATTTATATAACGCCACCAATTTCTCATTAATCTATTCAAACAGGCTATTTTTCCCCCTCCAAAGAAACAGACAGAAAACATCTGCATATTGAGTCATAGTAGCCTAACTTTGAGTCTCAAGTGAGACTGGCAATGCTCATTTATTACAACAGTGTCAGCTTAATTAGTTTGACATATGATTTGGACATGGTGGGGGGTGACGGTAGCTTTGGGATCTTCAGGACAGAAAAAAAAAGACTTTACAGGAGAAAGGAAGGAAAAAGGGAAAGGGAAGATAGGTAAACTGCTGAGGTTAAAAAGAACATAGAGCACCCAGATTAATAGAGTTGTTTAAGTGAGATATTAAGTATTAAGCCATATGGTTTATGTTTCTGTCCTCCTCTTTTGCTTCCTACTTAGGCTGTCATGCTTTAAAATGATTGTTTTGATTCCTAATGCCTTAATGTATCACTCCTCTCTGTGCATTAGGCTAATAACTTGATTCCCTTTAAGGGCTGTGTCACAATCCATTACTCTCCATTTGACCGGATATATGGAAGCATATAATACAATTGGAAGAAGAAGAAGAAGAAGAAGAAGAAGAAGAAGAAGAAGAAGAAGAAGAAGAAGAAGAAGAAGAAGAAGAAGAAGAAGAAGAAGAAGAAGAAGAAGGAGGAGGAGGAGGAGGAGGAGGAGGAGGAGGAGGAGGAGGAGGAGGAGGAGGAGGAGAGAGAAGAAGAAGAAGAAGAAGAAGAAGAAGAAGAAGAAGAAGAAGAAGAAGAAGAAGAAGAAGAAGAAGAAGAAGAAGAATCATCTACCAAATGAAGTGTTTATGAAGTCAAAACAAGCTGAAATAACTGGCTAAAATCTCAAGCAGCTGAACTGAAGTCTCCTGTGCATATGTGGAAATGACACCCATTTTTCATGCTTGGGAGGAAAATCAATTTACAGGCAATTTTAGGACACTACAAGCCACTGACAAGTGGTAGCATCTGGCTGACCTTGACCGAACCTTTTACAAGGTTGGACCTGCTTAATATTTGGATAGGACACCACTAGGAAAGCTCAAGGCTGTGAATTAGAGTGAGGGATGGAGAAAATGTTCTGGAAGAAAATGGTGGCAGATATTTCCAGCTTGCTAGCAAGAAAAGTACATAGATATGTATATAAAGTCACTATGAGTAGAGTTCCCAATGCAAAGTTTTATGGTCCACAATTTCTCCATGAATTACTAATTTTTATATTTTATTTTATTTATTTTATTTTATTTTAATGTTTTCACAGAGCTGCCCAAATCAAACAATGTGATTCTGTGTAGGCTACGTAAAAAATATAGTACATTTACACTATCAACTATAGATTTGTTAGATCCCTTTTCCCCCCAAAAAGCTCAAGACAGTTTTGTTGGCTATCTCCTTTCATTTTTATCCCCAAAACAGCAACTTGGTAAGGGTGTTTCATTCCATTTTGGTCCAAACTTATATTTCAGTTATAGACTCATTATAACATATATATAGCTCAACAAAGATTGATAGAAATAAGCACTTGTTGTATGATTGGAAATTTCACATTTCAAATTTCACTGCTGTACCCTCATCCCCCTAGGATGGCAAAACATATTGCAGATACGAAGAACCAACCAGCATTTAATTTGGTGCATGAAAAGTGAAGAGTTACTTTTTCTTGATTTTTGAGCTAATACTCTGACTATAATGGTTTTGCAATTTTCAGAGATTTCTTTTCCCCACTTCTCCAAACTTGTCTTGAGGTTTTCCCTTGAACTGCTCTTGGAGACCACATTGAACTGAATTTACAATTAGAGCTGGTGGTGGGCCTCACTGTTGATGCAGGTGTTTTATTTATTATATATTTTATTCAATATGGATGTTGCCTCACTCCAAGCAACTCTGGGCAGCTTGCAACAATAAGACTAACAAAATACAGAACATTTAACCAAAACAAAAATAGCTCCAAGATAAATCACAAGATGGCAATCCAACAAAACAGCAAATGAAACATTACAAACAGGAGTGGTCCAGCCACACCTACCCTAAGGTCTGGGTAAATAATCAGGTTTCAAGGCCTTCCAGAATGTCATCAAGGTGGGAGCCTCATTCCAGAGAGAAGCCACCATTATAAAGAAGGCAAACTACCTGGATCTCAGAACATGATGCTGTTTGGTCAAGGGAATCCAGAACATCTCCCCTCTGATAGATCATATTGGATGAGCATAATTCATGGATGATGGGTTTTCTGTTATAGATCTTTCCAACATCCTGAAACTTCCTTGCCTGTCTGTACTTCCCAAGAATTCTGGTGTCTTCCTTTGAGAATGAGTAAAAGTGTAGGAAAGCAGGTTTACAGCAGGCCGCTGTAGATATGACTCTATAGGCTATACAATGTCTGAAGGGGCCGTGATGGGTTAAAGATGCTGAGCTTCTGAGCTGGAAAACTGACAGTCTAGATTTGAGAGCTGAGGGCCATGCAATGGGATGAGCTTCCGTTACTCAATAGTAGCAACTGTGAGAGGGATCTTGGGAGTCCTAGCGGACAATCACTTAAATATGAGCCAGCCGTGTGCTGCAGCTGCCAAAAAAGCCAACACAGTGCTAGGCTGCATTAGCAGAGGGATAGAATCAAGATCACGTGAAGTGTTAATGCCACTTTACAATGCCTTGGTAAGGCCACACCTGGAATACTACATCCATTTTTGGTCACCACAATGTAAAAAAGAGGTTGAGACTCTAGAAAGAGTATAGAGAAGAGCAACAAAGATGATCAAGGGACTGGAGGCTAAAACATATAAGGAATAGTTGCTGGAATTGGGTATGTCTATTTTAACGAAGAGAAGGGTGAGGGGTGACATGATAGCAGTGTTCCAATATCTCAAGGGTTGCCACAAGGAAGAGGAAATCAAGCTATTCTCCAAAGAACCTGAACTCAGGACAAGAAGCAACAGATGGAAACTAACCAAAGAGAGAAGCAACCTAGAACTAAGGAAAAATTTCCTGACAGTTAGAACAATTAATCAGTGGAACAACCTGCCTCCAGAAACTATGAATGCTCCAATACTGGAAGTTTTTAAGAAGAGACAAGACACCCATTTGTTTTCTGCCTGAGCAGGAGGTTGGATTATATGACCTCCAAGGTCCCTTCGAACATTATTATTGTTGTTGTTGTTGTTGTTGTTGTTGTTGTCACAGCTCCTGCCAACCTAGCAGTTCAAAAGCATGCAAATGCCAGTAGATAAACAGGTACCACACTGATGGGAAGGTAACAGAGTTCCATGTGCCTCAGTGTAGTCATGTTGGCCACATGGCCATGGAGGTGTCTCTGGACAACACTGGCTCCCTCTGCTAACAAACAGAGATGAGCACCACCCCCTAGAGGCAGAAATGACTGGACAGGGGAAACCTTTACTTTTATATATACAAAGTCCCTCTTTTAACCACCTTATCAGAGCAAAAATCCCACATTCCATTCTGCGGCATTCATGTTAGAATCCAATTAACATTCCTCAGAGTGCCTGAAAAGTTACGCCATCTTTTCTAACATTCCCTATTTCCACAGGCAAGAGTAAAGAAGTGCAAAATTTTGCCAGTCCTCCTGGGTTTTCAAGTGGTATGGGAAAAGCAAGATTATTGTTATTCTCTGATCACATCAATTTTTTTACAATTAGAAAACAAAAGCGCTGCATCTTGGTGGCACAAAGCTGAAAGGTGTGACGAGTCATTCACAACATTAAAATGACCAACAGTCCTCAGGGAGAAGGTATGTGTTTGGCATATACTGAAACAATTCAGACAAGATTGCAGTCGAGAAAGTGTCAATACCTAATGTGACAAAAATGGGTTTTGGAATATAATTTATCTTGAGATTTGCCTTTATGTAGGCTGGGTCTTAAAACTCTGATGTCTCCTATGGGAAGAAGAAATTCTGAAGATGCGATCTTGAGCATTTTTACAAAGAGGTAAATCAACTGGGCTTACGAAATGCAGGGTGGTGTGTCTAAACATGCTTAGTTGCAACTACATACAGATCAATGGGATTTATTTCCATAGAGCATTGGGTAGTAAGAGCTAAGATCAGAACTTAAGAGAGATTCCAAGCCACTGGGGAAAATTTCTGACAACTTTTATTGTTTGGGTTGATAGACTACCATTAATTTGCCTTCATTCCCATCATTTTATCTGAAACACATTTTTTTGTCCACCCAAAATAGCTTTTAGTGAGATAAGCTTCGCATGAGCTCAACTGCCAAATTAAAATAGGGATTTTTGCACTGGTTCAATTTCCAGTACACTTATTTAAAATTTGCAAATAACTACTGAAAATGAAAAAAGAAACGTCTTGATTATATCAGTATTTAGTATTTATTATATTTGTATACTGCCCTTCTCCCAAAGGACTCAGGGCGGTGAACAGGGCACATATAAAAATACAGAATACAAAAATTAAAAAAGAATTAAATAGGAGCCAGAGCTAAAACAATAGATAGTAATATAAAAATCCGCAATAAAAACTCCACACATCCCCCATCAGGCCAGGCCGGCTTGTTCAAATAAGAATGTCTTCAGGCCGCGTCGGAAGGAGCGAAGGTCGGGAGCCATCTGGAGCTCGACCGGCAGCTGATTCCATAAAGCCGGAGCACCCACAGAGAAGGCCCTCCCCCTGGGGGCCACCAGCCAACATTCTCTGACCGGAGGCACCCTGAGGAGGCCCTCTCTGTGGGAACGCACAGGGCGGAGGGAAGTTGACACCAGCAGCAGGTGATCCCCGAGGTACTCCGGACCCATGCCATGTAGGGCTTTGAAAACCATTACCAAATTATATTTATTATATTATTTATATCAGTTACAAATGGAACACCGTTAAAAAAAAACAAAGCAAAGCTGGTTATATTGTGGAATTGGAAGGGACCTTGGAGGTCTTCTAGTCCAACTCCCTGCTCAAGCAGGAGACCCTATACCATTTCAGACAAATGGCCATCCAGACTCTTCTTAAAAGCCTCCAGTGGTAAGGCACCCACAACCTCTGAAGGCAAGCTGTTCCACTGGTTTTTTGTTCTCACTGTCAGGAAACTTCTCCTTAGTTTTAGATTGGTTCTCTCCTTGTTCAGTTTCCATCCATTGCTTCTTGTCCTGCCATCAGGTGTGTTGGAGACTGATCCCCTCTTCTTTGTGGCAGCCCCTCAAATATTGGAATACTACTATCATATCTCCCCCAGTCTTTCTTTTCACTAAATTAGAGACATATTTAATTCCTGCATCCGTTATCTCTAGGGTCTTCAAATAGGTTCAGTCTGTAACTTCATAGAGCAGGGGTCTTCAAACTTGGCCCTTTTATGACTTGTGAACTTCAACTCCCAGAATTCCTCAGCCAGGCAAACTGGCAGAGGAATTCTGCGAGTTGAAGTCCACAAATCATAAAAGGGCCAAGTTTGAAGACCCCTGTCATAGAGGATGTGCTTCTTCTTTTGGATTGCAGTGTGATTGCAGGAAAAGATTTGCCTTATTTAAAGAGTTACAGGTATATGCTATGTGTGAATTGCCCCCAAATCCTGATATCCTGGAAGTGAATTCACACTTACATGAAAGCAAGTCTCTGATTTATATACCTGTGAACTAAAAACAACATCAACGCTTTGTGGTGGTGGTGGGGGTGGGGGTGGATGGCATTTTGTGACATAGAAATGAATCAGTACAGATATGCAAATGAAATTAATTTGAATATTTAAAGTATGGGGCTTAATTTAGCCAGCTTCTAGTATAATTTATGCAGCTTTCTTTTCTAGTTATATGGCCTGCCTTTGGCTTCTCTCCATGGCTTTCTCCTCTCCAGTTCATTCCCTGGCACTACAATGAAGCTTATAATAAAAAGGCTTCTTTTTAAATGAATCAGGATAATTCTCTCCTTGTTATGTTTTAGGGAAATTATTATTTTTTGGGGGCGGGGGGAGGGCAAAGAAAGTAGGAAGAAAAGAGACCAAGAAAAGGAGGAAAAATTGAGTACAATAAAGGGTGGAATGGTGGGAGGGAGGGAGAGAGGGAGGAAGAAAGGTGAAATAGAGGCAGGGAACAAGGAAGGAAGGAAGGAAGGAAGGAAGGAAGGAAGGAAGGAAGGAAGGAAGGAAGGAAGGAAGGAAGGAAGGAAGGAAGGAAGGAAGGAAGGAAATATAACAGCTCTGTTAGCACTCCATTTAGTTGTGGGTCCCAAGTACCAACTCCAATCTTCTCTAGCTTCTTTATCCAGCTGTTAATGTTGCCCCCAAGGCAATGTAGCTCTCAGCCAGGAAGATTTTCTGCCCCATGTCTCAGAGACGAGCATTCCTTTTTTTAAAAGTTTGGTGTATAAAGCACAAAAATGTTGACATCACGTTTCACCAGGCAAGACGCTCCACTTGACATTGATTTGATTTCCATTCTCTCATGAATAAAATGGAAGAGATCTGTTAACCCTGACCTGGCTCTTAGAGAACTCACATTTTAAGAGCTGGAATAATACCCTGAAGCAAAGTATTTACAGGAAGAACATGGACAGTAGCTCCTGTATAATCTCTCAGGCTATGAAATATGCCAGCCTTCTTATCTAAGGCTCCATCTCTCCCTCCTTCCTCCATCTCTCCCAATTAATGTGCTGCTTTCCCCCCCCCACTCTCTTTTTTGCTTAGTTGTGAAGGATGGGGAGTGAAATGAAAAACAATAAAATAAAAGGGGAGGTTTGAATAGCTCCTTCCCAAATCTGCATTGGGGAAATAGAAAGAATGGGGCTTTCTTTACTAAACATGCAAAGGTTGGTGGGTTATCTATCTGTTTCTCTTTTATAGGAAAATTGCCCCGTGCAAACTTACAGAGTTGTGCAGCTCTTTTCTACGCTACGTTAGAAGTCCACAGCATTTTAACATATCTTGCAATCTTGTGAGGTCCAAATCAAGAGTTGTTCCACCAGGTTCCACAGGGAAAGAATGTTGTGTATGAATATCTGGTTTTCTCGGGGACTTCTCGCCTGCGAGATCAGTCAAAGAAAGCTTTTCAATCCCTTGTGATTTATTTAAAATCTTCTCTGAGGAAGACATTTTAAAAATGCCCCTTTTGCAAAGGAACAAAGAGTGACTTTAAAGTAGGATGCAGGTTTCTGAAGAACACAAATTCCAATGCCTGCTTTGATTGAATACTGCCTTCTTCCAGTGAGGGCTTCCTGATTCTTGAAGATAAAATCTGAAAGTTGGAAAAACCTCCAAGTTTAGATTTCTTCTCAAATGAGATGGTAAAAGTTCCCCCCGCACATGTGTGCTAGTCGTTTCCGACTCTAGAGGCCGGTGCTCATCTCCGTTTCAAAGCCGAAGAGCCAGCGTTTGTCCGAGGATGTCTCCGTGGTCATGTGGCCGGCATGACTAGACGCCAAAGGCGCACGGAACGCTGTTACCTTCCCACCGTAGTGGTCCCTATTTTTCTACTTGCATTTTTACGTGCTTTTGAACTGCTAGGTTGGCAGAAGCTGGGACGAGTAACAGGCACTCACTCTGTTATGTGGCACTTGGGATTCGACCTGCCAAACTGCCCACCTTCTGATCGACAAGCTCAGTGTCCTAACCCACTGAGCCACCGCGTCCCTCACTGAGATGGTAGGGACTGCCAAAACCTCTTTGCTCATACTCCCTAACTGTCTACAATTTCTTTTTTTCCTCTCATTGGTTCTCTGCTTTATCTCTTCTGATCATTTCTCTTTCTTTGCTTCTTTAAAGAGACTCAAGGCCTCTGTTCTCTCATTTCTTCCCCAGAGTTCCTAAACAAGGGCAAGTTGGCTCTACTGTTCAGCCTGGACACTGGTCCAACTAAACACAAGCTAGTCAATCTTTTGAGGCTCCCTTGATGCTTTTTTTTTGGGGGGGGATGAAGGCCATACTGGGGTTAGGGGATAAGCAAAGATGCAATATAAGACAGATTGCATCATGCATATGGCTGAGAACTGGATTTTCTGTGCCCCCAACCCCACCCCCAATATTTAGAGTAGGCTGCAACTCTTCCTGGGCCAAGCTTACATTGTGATTGCTGTAATACAACACAACTCTCAGAGAACCTTGTCAAAATTAGTTCTCATCAAACTTCCCATGTGTAACAAATTGATCCATTACGGCATTTACCAGAGGAGGTTAAATATATTGTGTGAATGCAGCCAAGAGCTGTCCTTTGTTTCCTGAAAATCAGTGATTGTATAGAAATTTAGTATAAAAAATTATAAAAGAAATAGAGGGGAAATGTATGCCACAATTTACAGTCATTTTGCTGAATTGCAGTGGTGCAGAAGGAAAGAAATTTGAGGCATTGCTAAAAGGAGTTATGAGAACTCCAGGTCTAAAGCAATTGGACAAGTTATCCTTCCGAGGTAATTCTTTTTTTTAACTTTCTTTAACCTGCAATGTTTATTTATTTATTAAATATTTATGCTGCCCATCTTCTCTTTAAGGTGAAGAGTTGCAGAAGTTGTAGTTAATAATGGGGAGATGTAAATGGAAAAGGCAGGATCCCCTCCCCCTCCCCCCTCCTCCTTCTTTTGGAAGGTTGCACTTTCTTTTAATGTAAAACATCCAAGTAAAACCTTTCAGAAATTTAACATTTTGACTTTACCAGATAGGTAAATATTTGCTAATAATCCTGAAAGAGAGGCTAGACCATGGGTAGGCAACCTTGGCTCTTTTATGACTCGTGGACTTCAACTCCCAGAGTCCACGAGTCATAAAAGAGCCAAGGTTGCCTACCCCTGGGCTAGACTGACAATCTGGGCTCAAATTGTTTCAATGAATTTCTAAGGCTGTTGGGTTAACATCATCAAAATGGTGAACAAAACTGGGCAATCAAAGCCTCCTTTTAAACGTGTGTTGCCTGTTTGCTTTCTTAGTTATACTGTTATTTTGATATTCATAAACATAGACAGAGGGTTGGTATAGGAAAGTACAGAGACAGCCTTGAAAAGAGTATACCGTATGGCAACCATTGCAAAAACTATCACCTTGGAAAAGATAGGACAGGTGAGGAAGAAACTCAAGATTGACCTTTTTTTTGACTCTCTCAAGTACAGGGAAGGGAAGGAGGGGAGGAGGGAGAAAGAGAAGTAGAGAGGGAGAGGGAGAGAGAGACCTATCAGACATTCAAGATTCTTTTATTAGGTCAATAATAGTGAGTTCTAGTATATCTTGTTGGTATCTGTTTCCTGACTTGGTCTATTTTGCAGGTCTTTTGTCTGGCATTTAAGCAGCACAACACTTTCCTATTTTTCAGCCTAAGAGCAGGAGATCCCAGAAGCTGCAAAATTGCCAGCAAAACAAGTATATCTAACCTATGACTTAGGCAGACAAATTCCAACTACTCTTTTCTTTCACATTTCAACATGCATATATGCACACCCTGCATGCCCCTTCCTCATAAGCAATCTACCTCTTATTTCATTTCACTTTGGAATATAACTTGCTAAGGCACCATCCATTTACAGTGAGTACAAGACAGCGCATCTGAAAGTCCCTTATTTGGGGACAATGATGAATTATTCCTTTCCTGTGGAGAGCACTTGATTCTTCATCTAGAAATGCACCCTCTTCCTTTAAAAGACCGTCTCTCTTTGCACTCTCGCCTATGTGAACTTTTGAGCCTGACCAGTTCTTTCTTCAACTGTAATCATTTGGCCTCTCCATCTATTGAAGTTCTCCAGAGATATGGCCATCAACAGCCCTCCCAATTATCCCTTTCCCTTTGGGCATCACCTTTTTTAAAAAAAACCCACTGAAGTTAGCCTGGGAAAGTTATCTTGGTTACCTGGGCTATGGAAGACTCAGCTGGCAAGATGAGGCTTGTCACAATTTCCCATCAGGATAATTGTCACACTTTCCCAATTATGTTAGCAGAGAGATGCAGATGAGGCAATAGCATCCTTCTGGCTCCCCGCTCAGCTGCATCGTGGTCCTGGGTGACAGAATTCTCTCATCCCTAAACCTGAGCAGTCAGCAAGCTTTGGCTGCCCTCATTCTGTCACTCCTAGGGCACGATAATTTTTCGCATTCAGACATGCACAACAACTAGCATTAAGAGATCTCCCGTGACTTGGTGTCACATATGGATGAGAGATCTGGGCTGGGGAAGACCCTCTCGGTCCCCTGGTGACAAACGAATTAAGCAGCCAAAAATCCAGCTTGACTCTTTCTATTTTATTATTAATAGGTTTTGTGTCTTGGACTCCAAAGGGGATTGTCCTCGCTTTGAATTGCGATAGGAAAAGCATTCAAGCATTACTTGATATAAATGGCAGGAAACTTGGATGGAATGGCTAACGCTCCACTAGACAATCTGAGAGGCTTCTTTGCACAGCCTCTGCATAGCAAGTTTAATGTCCTGCATGTCAATAGGTTTCTATAGAGGAATCAAACATTTGCCTAGGATATCTTGAGGAGTTTAATATTGCTCCTGTTAAGATCCAATAACAGAATAACAGAGTTGGAAAGGATCTTGGAGGTCTTCTAGTCCTGCTCAGACAGAAAACCCTGATGATTCCAGAAAAATGATTGTCCAATCTCTTCTTAAAAACTTCCAGTGTTAGAGCACCCACAACTTCTGGAGGCAAGTTGTTCCACTGATTAATTGTTCTAACTGTCAGGAAGTTTCTCCTTAGTTCTAGGTTGCTTCTCTCTTTGATTAGTTTCCACCCGTTGCTTCTTTTTCCTGCCTTCAGGTGCTTTGGAGAATAGCTTATAGGAACTCCTTAGATATTGGAAATGTGCTATCATGTCACCCCGAGTCCTTCTTTTAATTAAACTAAAGGTAAAAGGTAAAGGTTCCCCCGCACATGCGTGCTAGTCGTTTCCGACTCTAGGGGCCGGTGCTCATCTCCATTTCAAAGCCGAAGAGCCAGCGCTTGTCCGAGGACGTCTCCGTGGTCATGTGGCCAGCATGACTAGATGCCAAAGGCGCACGGAACGCCGTTCCCTTCCCACCGGAGCGGTCCCTATTTTTCTACTTGCATTTTTACGTGCTTTCGAACTGCTAGGTTGGCAGAAGCTGGGACGAGTAACAGGCGCTCACTCTGTTACGCGGCACTTGGGATTCGACTCACCAAACTGCCGACCTTCTGATTGACAAGCTCAGCGTCCTAACCCACTGAGCCACCTCCAATTCCAGCAACCATTCTTTATATGTTTTAGCCTCCAATCCCCTAATGGGAGGCAGATTTTTTTTTAAAGGTAGCAATAACTATGGAAAGGAAAGATGAGACTGTTTCAAGGTGCAGAATCTGCCCAGAAATTTCACTATAATAGCTTCTACAATCTCTTCTCTCCAAAAGTTCAGCAACCCTTCTAACTTTCTATAAAGCTTTGAAGATGTGGTTTCCCCCCTCCACTCCAAGTGCCAAGATAACAACCTACAGGTAGACTTTGTGCATTGCACACAAAACACACGTAAAAACAGCAAAGGTTCAATTGCACCATCCCAACTGTTATCTTAACTTTTTCTATCATACCTTGTAAACACACCTCTGCATCATAGAATCCCTACCTCGTTTTCCACTCCAGGAAACATGGCATAAAGCTTTGACTTTGCATGCTCCTGTGTTATTATAACACATCTGATTATATCCATTCACAGTTTCCAAGACTGTGCAGCTCTTGTCCACAAAAACATGGCCCAACTCTCTCTGAAGCCATTAAAACTTTGGTATCATTGACCTGAAATGTTACTGAAAAGGCATGCAAATTATGAATCTGGATCTTAATATTGCCTTGTTTTCTTCAATGACCCAGATTAAGCAGATCAAGTGACATTGATAGTCACACAGACATAAGACACACACACACACACAGAGACACAGACACACAAAGACACAGACACACACACACACACACACAGAGAGAGAGAGAGAGAGAGAGAGAGAGAGGAGAGAGAGGAGAGAGAGAGAGAGAGAGAGAAATATGGGCACACACACATATTTTCCTCCTGATTTTAACATTTAGAATCCATTGGGGAAAATACCGGGCACATTAAGACTTCAGCTGGACTGTATATGCTGTCTTGATTT
This sequence comes from Vipera berus, assembly GCF_964194415.1. Lineage (NCBI taxonomy): Eukaryota > Metazoa > Chordata > Lepidosauria > Squamata > Viperidae > Vipera > Vipera berus. Next base: position 15,756,281 of record NC_138211.1, on the reverse strand, counting down.
ATTCAGCAATTCCAGTCCAGCATTGCTCTCTAACACAAGAAGTATTAGTAAACTGGCTACAGTCATTTGATAGCTTTAATTTCACAATGGATCATGCTTACTATGCAATAGCCATAAGCCAAACCCTATTTTCATTGACATTTGCTGTTTGGAACAATGGCTGGGGAGGGTGGAAACAACACAATGGCCTTTTGTGTTTCTTCATGCTCTGTGTGTCTGTGTGTCTGTGCACGCATGCACATGCACACATGCTAAAGTTCCTGAATCTCCCTCTTTTCAGAGGTTTGGCTTTAGAGGGCTACGTTGGAGGATGAAATCTGAAGAATTCCTGCACAGATGAGAACTGATTAAAAAATCCATGAAAAAGATAGTCCAGATGTGTTCACTTGGTTGTAGAGGGATTCCGTTTGCACAGCACTTCAGTCCTTTCTCAGACTGACACCACTAAGTTGTAGGGGGGTAGAAGATAGAGAGACATCCAAAGAAACTGTCCAAAAAGATGGCAGTTCTGGTCTTGCCTTTATTGGAACACCTGCCGTGAATGCCCCTGGTAAGACCCAAAGTGCAAATTTTCTAGGGAAAAAAACCCAGCACTGATTCCAGTATTCATTAGACAAATACTTCAAGAAAAATCTTGTTCCTTGGGAAGTGTGTACTCTAGGTAGAATCTGTCTGTTGATGTGGTCCCATCAAGGAATGACAGTATATGGACCAGTAAGGACAGGGTGCTGTTGGATGACCCTTTTACCATCAGCCTTGTCATTTTACTGTCCAAGATCACAATAATCATTACAAGATTGTAACGAGGTGAAAAAAAATCCTCTTTCACAAGGCCTTTGGAATAGAGGGGACAGCAGTGCGTAGAAGTGTTGCCTGTCTCTTATCTTGACTTTATTAGATGCACTGTGGTCTTATGCTTGTCATAGTGTAATAAGTGTAAGGCACATAGAAACTAATGATAGGTGGCATACACATCCTTGCAAATAAATAAGGCAACTGGAGGAGATCCATGGGAAAACAGAATGAAGGAGTTCCTGTCCAAAATTTTAAATAATTTTAAGGAGGCTTTCAACCGGTTGATTCTAGGAGCCGCTGCTTTATTCCAGCCAACTGCTTCTTAAAGTGATTTCACCCCAATAGGCACAACTACAAACCCTGGTCCATTTGATCCAGAAACAGGAAATGTTACACCTCTCCTTGACTAAGAAGGTTCATCTAGCAGGATCAAGAAGAAGGGCCATCTCTGTGGTGGCTCCCTCCCTCTAGATCAGTCATGTCAAACACGCGATCCGTGGGCCACATCCGGCTTGCACAGTCCACTCCCATCCCAGCCCCACAAGGGCAAAGCAAATCCTGATACGTCACAATACGGCCCGCGATGTGATTGGGTTTGATACCCCTGTTCTAGAACATCATCCCTAGATTGGCCCCACTTCGACATTCTTTTACAAGAATGGGATGGAGCCCATCAAGTGGCTTATTGGATGGATGGATGGATTGATTGTTATTGCCAGGGGATAGTGAGCTATTGCTTTTTATTGCTTCTATATTGAGTTATTATCTTTGTAAGCTACCCAGTGTAAATGAGAATGAGTTGGGCCACCATATAAATTTACATAAATAAATAAATACATAAATGCACAAACAAAATGTGAAGTAGGTGGGTTCCTCCAGAGGGAGGCAAGCAAGACTAGTGGTGATATAATAAGCAATGCAGTCCCTTCCCTTTGTTTAGAATTTCAGCAGGGTGGCAAACCGATAACAGTTGTGGAGTTCATTAAAAGGAAAATAAAAGTGTTAGCAGATATATTGTGGCCAAAGCTTTTAGGGACTACCACCCATCCTTTTTAAAAAAAAACACAAAACAGTAATAATGGGAATAATAGCTATCCTTCTCCGAATGTTCTTAGTTCTGTCAAAGTCGTCACTGGCTGAGGAAAATAAATGTCCTCAATAAAAATGGGAAAACATTACAAATCAACATCTGCTAATCCACAATAAGTCTAGTCGCTTCTTAAAGGTCCCAGCTCTCTTAATTTGGTTGGTTCTAACCCTGAAACGTGATGATTCACCTTTTGAGCTGAAATAATTAATTATAAGTAATAAATATTTTATTTGTAGTGAAATAATTATTTTAGCTTGTAAAGGGGAGGTAAGAGCACTGGGTGCATCCAAAAGCTAGTCACGTGGGATGTGAACACTTGTATGTATGGGAGAAAAGTAAGTGCAAATCTGAAACATTAGCAAAATGTCTGACACCCACCCATTCAATTCCCATTCGTTTGTAATAATCCTGTAAGAAGCTAATTTGGGATTAGCTTCTGTGTTCACCAAGGATTGAATAACAGAATAACAGAGTTGGAAGGGATCTTGGAGATCTTCTAGTCCCACCTTCTCCTCAAGCAGGAGCCCCTGTATCATTTCAGATAAATGGTTGTCCAGTCTCTTCTTAACAACGTCCCGTGTTGGAGCAGCCACAACTTCTGGAGGCAAGTTATTCCACTGAGTGATTGATTTAACTGTCAGGAAATTTCTCCTCTGTTCCAGGTTGGTTCTCTCCTTGATTAGCTTACACCCATTGCTTCTTGTCCTGCCTTCAGGTGCTTTGGAGAATAGGTTGACCCCCTTCTTCTTTCTCGCTGCCTCTTAGATGATATTGGAACCCTACTATCATGCCTCCCTTAATCTTTTCATTAAGCTAGACATTGATCAAAGGATGGTATACTAAGAATGAAATTCTTGCACATAGGATATCAGTGCCCTGTTGCCAGATCAATAACCTCCTCCTTGTAATCCTCTACTTCTCTTTTATCTGATTCGCCAAATCTCAATTGTTCACACGTCCGTTTTGTTTGAAATGTGCCCTAACAGAGGATGCTTGAACATTTACTGCCCACATGGCATCTGTTGTTTGGCTGAGTCCTTTGACAAGCCAACCTAATCCAACAAAGCAGGAGAGAGAAGGGGAAAAAATCCCAATGAGTTAATTAAGGGTGAATTGTCTATGATTTCCTTTTACCTTGCATGCTCTCCCTCTTTCCTGCATCCGTCTATGCAATCCAGCTGCCTTTTGCCCCTCGTGCCAAAATGATTAATGGGAGGAGCACAATGAGGTCAATTAGCTGGGGTCCATTGGAAGCTGAAAGGTGGAGCGTGTTGCTTTATTGAACACTCCGTTTGCACTCCAAACCCTGACCTGGGCTGTGGTGATTTATTACCAGGGCTGCAGCCTGATCACTCTACCTTCAGCCCCTTACCTTGGCTCCAGCAATCAGGGTCTTTCAGTCGATTTTTTTTTTTGGGGGGGGGGAGGGTTGGCAGGGGAAATAGAACTCTGTGTCCAGCCTCAAGAGAAGAGAAAGAGACAAAAGCAGCTGATTATTTTACATTGCAAAAGGACCCATTTTCCTTGGTCTTCCTAATGAGAAATTGGGCTGCACCTCCAGGAAAATGAGCCTAACTCTCATTCTGGTGTGCCAGAAGGAATCGGGATAGCAGAAATAGGAAAAGTAGTAGGATTAAAGGACAGATCTTGTGCCCAGGGCCTGCTGAATAATGAAAAGGAGGCAGGCGCACTACTATAAATTTTAATACAGTGCTTCCAAGGCACTAATGCTGTGATCCTTCCACTGTTTCCAGTTCTCCAAAGAAAATCTTAACGTTTTAATTTTTTTTAAAAAACCTTTACTGGAAATCCAGTGGGCAGGTCCTCTTTATATAGACAGAGTCTCAGGTTCAGGTTTTGCCCCTTTCAATTAAAAGAATCAGGGAAGAGACAGTGTGAAATACTCTTAGTTGGAAACTATGCAGAGCATCTTCTAGCCAGTTTATACTGAACTAAATGGAGTAAGGAAACAGCACAGAGGTGGTGCAGTGGTTAGAATGGGGTTTTCCAGGCTAATTCTGCCCAGAGCAGGAGTTCAATCCTAACCAACTCAAAGGTTGACTCAGCCTTCCATCCTTCTGAGGTCAGTAAAATGAAGACCCAGATTGCTGGGGGCAATATGCTGACTCTGTAAACTGCTCAGAGAGTGCTGTAAAGTACTGTGGAATGGTATATAAGTCTAAGTGCTATTGCATTTGCTATTGCTATGCCTCCGAAGGCATGAAAACTGGGAGAAAGTCTATCAGTTATGATCTCTCTTTGCTCCGTGCATGCCGATTCTGTGCTCGACCATTATTCACTGACAATGCTCTAATCCCAAAGCTCTCGTGGCCGATAGCTGCAGCCTGAGGTCTTCATGCATTGAAGGGAAAGGTCTAAACAGAAAAGCTTCATAGAATTTGAACATGCTTTCACACCTTCATCCAAATGGACAGCACAACCACGGCAGCGTTCTGCAAACTCAAGGCACATCAGTGCATGTCAGTCTAACTAAATGAAGTTCCATTTGCAGTACTTAGTGTTCTCTGATAAGATTAAAGCTGGCAAGAAGACACTTACATTGGAAAGTCTTCTTAGAATCTTTGGACTTCACGCTATTGATGGAAGTGCCTTTTGATATACAAAAAGATCAGATTGTTTCCTTGCACATTTTATGTGCCTTAAACCAGATTGCTTTAAGCTAAAACACTTGGCTGCTTTATATCTTAACTATTAACTTGTCTGCAGGACATAAAGTGCTATGGAATCACAGATATGATCTAGTTTGTTGTTGATGAAAGGACGCTGAAACTAGGATTGGAAGCCCTTATTTTAGTTCATCCAAATCGTAATCACTTTCTGTTTGAGGAGTCCTTTTATATTCTTCTCCCAAGAACCGAAACGTTTTTTTTCTCTCTAGCTACTTCTCCTAATTTCAGATTCCTTTTCATAGGGAACTGCTGTTCTGTTTAGTTCTCTTCCTTTGAAGGGCTCATGGGTGGATTCTTACTGTCGGGAAAAATCTCTTCAAGGCTAGATTTTTTTTTATTTTTTTATTTTAATTCCATTTATATCCTGCCCTTCTCCGAAGACTCAGGGCGGCTTACAAGCTTAGCAGTAGCCTTCATTCTATGTATATGCCTGCTTATTAGGGCTTTCACACACACCCCAAGCGGCATTATTACAAAGTCAGCTTATTGCCCCCAACAATCTGGGTCTTCATTTTACCTACCTCGGAAGGATGGAAGGATGAGTCAACCTTGAGCCTGGTGGGATGCGAACCTGCACTAAGATATTAAGCGCAGTAGAAAATCTGCAAAAATCTGCAAATATCAGTGCATCTCATGATTAGAACAATCACGAGTCAAGCTGGATCCTGATGTCGCTCTAATCCAGGGGTCTTCAAAATTGACCCTTTTATGACTTGTGGACTATTAGTTGCTGGCTGCTGAAGAGACTGAATCTTGCTTCAATGTCACTTAAATTCACTGACTCTGATGTAGCATGATTTCTACTAAATAAGATTTTCTTTGATATGGTTTAAAGAAAGGGAGGGAGGGAGGAGGAGGAGGAGGAAGAAGAGGAAAAAGCAGGAAGAGAAAGAGAAGTCAACTTCCTTGATGTTATCTCAGTTCTGGTCTCAATACAACCCCCCCCTCCCAATTTAAGGATAAATGAAAGGGGAGAGTGCTTTGAGCAGGAACTGTCCAATGGGTTTTTCTGCTGAAGGTGACAGCTGAGATGGCATGCTGTATTTCCTATTCATTCTTTATTGCAGACTGTGGTGCAACTTTCACCACTACGCTCAAAGATAAAAGGGGCTAGTTTAGAGGGTGTAAAACAGGGTGTACAATCCACCCAACTCCCTCATCCAGTCCTTAGCCTTTATGTCTTGTTTCTCCTTCAGTGTCTGCTTCCTGCCCACCCACCCCCATCACTTTTCATGCTCAACTAATTGATAAATGGAAAGTATGAAGGCACACGCCAACATTTTTTAAATCAAATTTCATTATCATAATGTGAAAAATAGAAGAAAACAGTCGTGGGGGGTGAGGAAAGATCTGGAAAATTATGTTATAAATAGAATAGCTCCATGTCATTTGACTCAAAAGTCTTCTTCCTCACTTGTTTGTCAGAACAAGTGAGAGGACCTTATTCTGCAGTATTTGACATGTTTGCAAAGAACATATATCAGTGTCTGATGGCTGCAGACCAGGCATAGATTAAACTCCCAGTGGTATGTAAGAATCGTTTTAAGTCAAGCCACATACCCCAACATTTTCTGCTTGATGTAGCCTACATTTAAACCTAACGGTAGAGCTGGCTCTTAGATGGCTACTGGCCATCCAATTGTAGGAAACGACCAGGCTGAGCCTAAGAGTAGGGTCAGTGTAGGGTCCCTACAAAAGAGACCTAACTTCAGGTCCCCTTGAAGTCCGTTGACTCTTATCTGGAGTCAATTTTCATTGACCATTAGTAGATCAGATTCATGCAATAAACTCACAGTGCTTTTGAATTCTATCCTGGCTCCTAGTTTCTTGTGCATGACACTAATATCTGTAGCAGATGCAATGTTGCAATGTTGATAGAACTGTGATACCAAAGGCAAATAGAGATGTTACACTTGCTGGACTGAAATTTGTGAAGTTTGAGTCAAAGGGAGATGGAAACCTAACTAGAATTATCAAAGAACAATTATTCTTATGTCTTGAAATTTGTCATCCTGTAGACAGTTATTAAACTACTATACTTTTGTTTTATTTTTTTAAGCTGCTTTTCCATCTGGCAAGGATGGGGAAGAAGTGTGTGTGTGGGGGGGAAGGAATCTGTTTCTTATTGGCATGATTTTTCTACTCATTATAATTCCGCACCCAAAGTGATAACATTATCACATCTTTTAAGTGGGTGACTTTTGTGCAAGTGTAAACATATTTCACGCTGCAAATATGTTTTGTGATATAAGGATATCACTCAGAAGAAAAGCAAGCTGTGATCGGGGACCAGAATATGCATTTTTCCTAGCAGGTATGCTCTATAGATCTAGATGGCAATTAGCACCTCCTCTTATCACCCCAATTGATTTTGGTGGGAATCCTGGGGAGAAAAAAGAAAATCAAAACTATTTCCCCACATCCCAAAGAAATATCTTGGCTCCTCAAGAACGGCACATTTCTGCTGCTTAATGAAGTGTAAGAAACTCAGCACACCAGAAGGATTTGAAATAACATTCCTCTTTCCCATTTGGGGTTAAACTACAATCCAATAGCAACTGAGAGATTATCCGAGAAGATAAAGAATTGTCCAGATTCCTCCCCCTTGTGCAGAGAAAAAAGAACTTGCAATTCATCTCTTGTCAAGGCCCATCCTTTCCAAGATTAAGACTCTTTTACCTCAAAGGTGAGGGAGAGGCGAATCATTCAAATGTAGACTTTGCTGGGCAGGCTCTGCCGCCATGTAGCGCTGTGACTTAACTGTAGCTAGGTATAGAACAAGGTGGGAATTAAGCCTTTGAGGCTCAAGATCTGCCAGGCTAAAGACAAGCTATTATAGCTTGTTTAACAAATGTTGGTTAACATTTATCATGGCTCGGCACTTTCGTCCAGAAGACTATTTGAAGAAATGAGTTAAGGTTTTCCCAACAGAACTGATCACCGAGTCTCCTATCTAGGAAGGGCTAAAAAAATGCTAGAACAGGGTTTCCCAACCTTAGTGACTTCAAGACACGTGGATTTCAGTTGGCTGGGGAATTCTGGAACCTGAAGTCCACATGTCTTAAAGTTTCCAAGGTTTAGGAGATCCTATGCTACAGTTAGGACTTTGCCTAAAAGTAGGAGCAGAGTACACCTACCCTTTTCCTACTGTTGAATACCTCTGCATGTTCCTTAGCATTGTCTCACTGTCTACTATTCTGAGCTTGAACTGGGTTTGCCTCGTGCCTGAATGAAGCAACAAAGTTTGCCATTCTTCCCCTACCTCGAACATTTCTGAAAATGGTAGATGCCACTTTTGGATAATACAGATCCATACACACTTAGAAAAGAATGCTTGTTAAAAAAAAACCTAGGCTTTTCCACAAGGTTTTGTGTGTGTGTGTGTGTGTGTGTGTGTGTGTGTGTGTGTGTGTGTGATCAGCAGAGAATCACCAGTGCAATAAATAGTACTTATTAATAATAGATAAAAATACTTCCAATTAATAGTTCTTTGTTTTATTATGAATTGCATTGGTTTTTAAAATTAATGTGGATGTTGCACATTGCCTCCGCTTCTGGCAGAGTGAGGTGATAAATAAATGTTGTGAGTAAACAACCAAACAAACAAATGTATTTTTATGCCTGCTAAATGTGTCAGACATAGGCAATGAGTTCTATAGTTCCCCACTGGTTTTCCCCATCTTAAAAGTCTCTAGCATGGTCTCAAAGGGTTATGCAAACATCTTCGATTTTATAGTAGCAAGAGAATGCCGGGTATGATCACATGTTATATGGCATTACTTTTCAGTGTATTCATTATCTTGGGAACAAGCCCTCAGCTGGTGGAAAATAACAGGGCCCATGGGGTTAGAGGAAAGGAAAAAAAACACAGAAGTATAGCTCCATTGGTTCTCCAAATTCAAGGCTGTTTTTTTCCTTCTTCTTTTACTTGAAATTAAAATGAACTTTTTAAAAAGGGGGAAAATAGCATATGAATAAATAAAGTGGTTCTCTGATTTCTGGAAGGTTGAATTTTCATGAATTTCAGCCAAGTTAGGATAATGAGAAAATGGAGTAACAGGTACTGGGGTAATGTGAAAAGAGTAAGTGTATTTTCTGATGACAATTTTTTTCTTTCCTGTCGCACAAGTCTTCTGCTTCAAGGGGAGCCAGGACTTTAAGCTTTTGTTCTAGTTCGTTTTCCAGGCATTAGAAGAATTGACGTGTTTACTTCTGAACAAGTTGAAAGCCAATAGTCTGGTCAATAGAAGAAGTTGGAGATCTCGTAGCCAATTACAGCTCAGTTATTTGGCCAATGACTCTTTGCCCCACCCTCTCAGCTGTGCAAGGAGTCACTTCTTTCTCCCAAAGAAAACAGTGTGAGAAAGTAATTGTGTTTTCTCCACCCACTATGGAGACAAACATCCTGGCATGACCTTTCTATATTATGACCCCCTTCTCCTAGTCCAGGGGTGGGGAACCTTGGCTCTTTTATGACTTGTGGACTTCAACTCCCAGAAATCCTAAGCCAGCCATGCTCAAAGTGGAAATAATAACAATTATTAGTTATTGTTTATATTATTTTGTAAAAGTAAAAAGTTGAGGTTTGAAGTTGACACTCGAATTTATTGCACCAAAGGAAGTCAGAAGCCAATGCCTTCCCCCCCACTTTTTCCTCCCTTACCTCACTTCTGTTCTCTTTTCCCTTCCCCATCTTTTCCACTATTTACTTTTGTATTTCCATTGTATCGTATATTATAAACTAATAAAGCTTTAACAACAACAACAAGAAAAAGAAATAATAACAATAACAATGATACCTCTAACACCATCAAGCATCCACGTCTGCCAGATCCCAGATCCTTGGCGAAACCTTGACTGACAGTGCGATAAACCACAATAATAGTTTGACTGTTATTCTTTTTTCTTTTGCAGCAATAGAAAGGGGATACTCTTTTTCTTTATAATGGATCCCTTCTACCAAATGGTTCCCCTCCCCCAAAATTATGTTAGCCTTCATCTCTTGATCTTAGTTTGTTCAAGGATCCCCCCCTTTCACCCAAGCAAAGCCAGATCAATAGAGAAAGTGTGGTATGGTGTTTGAGGTGTTGAGACCTTTAACTAGGGCTGAGTAAAGGCTTGTTCAATTCCACCCTTAGTCAGGAAAGCCCATAGGTGCCCCAAAAGTGTTTTTCAAAAGGCAACTGTTTTTCCTTGAAGACATTTCGCTTCTCATCCGAGAAGCTTCTTCAGTTCTCAAGGATCAGCTAAAATCACTTTTCTTGTGGGAGGCTGGCTGTTATGTGATCCAATATCAGCAGCCTAAAGTTGAGGAGATGGCTCTGATGGCTGAATGTATCTTATGAATATCCCTATTCTTATAAAACCAGTAGCCAGGTCCAATTCAACAAATGGTTGGGTAAAGGGCTTTTTTGGTGATCAGAGTATTTTGGGGGAAAAAACAAAAACAAAATATAGGTAATATCTGGCTCATTCGTGTTTCCCAGCTATTGTCAACTTAATGGACACTCTAGAGGGCATTCGTAGGGATTAATTGATAAATTGATAAATATTTGGTTTGTGTGTCCGTGTGTGTGAGAGAGACAGAGAGAAAGAGAGAGAGAGACAGCAAAACAGGTCTATATAATAACATATGTACTGTATCTTTTTCTATTATATTTCACGAGTTTTTCTGAGAACTCTTCAATTTTGAGTGGCTGTCATCTGCTAACCACCATATTCTGGCCATCTCCCAACACTATTTTTTTTTTTGCATGTCCAAATTGTTCTCTCTGCCAAAAGTGGTGAAGAAAGAACAAAAGAAGTAATTAAGGAGAATGTTTAAAGGATTCAATTAGCATATCATAATTAAAGCCCACTCAGGAACATAACGAACATTAAAAAAAAACATGCCACCTCTTTGGCCAATCAGGGCCAGTATCAAAAATACCTTCCAATAAACAACAGTCAGCTGAGTAGGTGGGTGCCTGAATGGTATAAACTGTCCATTTTGCCCTCCCCATGACCAGCAAAACTGGAGGTTGACTTTTGTTTCCTGATCTTGGGGCCAACAGTCAGCTAGTTTGATATTATAATGATATGTTGGATTGACCTTGGGAGGCTGGGAAAAGAGCCACAACCAGCGATAAGTTGAGACGACAGGCAACTTGGTGCACAAAAGGAATGGGAACATGGGAAACATCTAAAAAGCGACCCTCCTTAATTTCTTGGCTTGTAAAAGGGATATATATTTTCAGACTTGCAAGATTCTATAAAGTAGTCTTACAATAAACTAGAATTAGTCCATCTGGTCACGCTTCCTGTCTGGGCTACTAGGCTAAGCTGACATCATTTGTCTCCTCTTGTCTTTACAACCCAAGAAACTCGAATCTGAACCCTGTCCCTCTTTCTTCTAACAATGGTAATTTTCTCCTTTTCTCCTTCTTTTGGATTTACTGTATAACCTTTGCTCTCACTGAGCCTCTTCCTCAATTCCTTTCCATTCCTTTCTTTAAAAAGCCTGTATCCGCAAATCCTCTTTTGCTAATTTATTCCCCCCCCCGCAAAAAGAAGGAGAAAAAAATGACCCTATCTATCTATCTATCTATCTATCTATCTATCTATCTATCTATCTATCTATCTATCTATCTATCTATCTATCTATCTATCTATATATATATATATATATATATATATATATATATAAAGGAAAGAAGTAACAAGCAGGGGGGAGGAGGGGGGTGGGGCGGCCAGTCTTCTGACATTATGGTTATAATTCAAAATTGCACAACCCACAAGCCCGCAAAAACAGAGCATGTAATTACACACTTACTAGAGGTAACAGCAGTGCTGATAATTATTCTTTACACAGGAGAATCCCTCTGATATCCCAGAGTTAGGAAGTGGGAGCTACAATATCTTTAATACCATCCTTGGAGACCTTTGCAAGCATAGGAGAAGTATGAGGATGCACACAGGGTCCATAGCAATAACTTCGCTCCATCTGAATGTCAGAGGCTTCAGTGCAGTAGAAATCAATAGTTTCAAGTACATTTTTTTTAAAGGTACAATATTTTTTATGAGTCTAACCGGAGATAGTGCAGCTCAGGCAGAGGTATGAAAAATGCACAGAAATACAATTTTTGGGGGAGGGGGAGGGGGAGGAAAGAGAGGGAAGCCTTTTTTTCTCTCTCTCTCTTCTTTCCCCAACACATTTCCCAAGCTCAATCATCCCCTCACCCTTTTCTGATCTCAAACTGGGTTTGGACGAAAGAGAAGCCCCAGAATGTGCTAACTAAAGCAGAGCTTTCGGAAATTTCTAAGTGTTTATTTGGAAGAGCAACACCGATCGAGGCAGCCCTCAGCTGAGGAAGAGAAAATAAGGCAACCGGAGGAAGAAGAAGAAGAAGAAAAATAAAGAGGTTGGAAAGACGTAGAGTAAGAGTGAATGAGAAAGCCAGAAGAATGGTTCACAGTGGAAACAATTAGTTGTTGTTCTTGTTATTGCCAAGCACATGGGAAATTTCAGAGGGCGTTGGCACTAATCTGGAATAGAGGTTCCTAAGCTGATCACTTAAATATAGGGAGTTTCTGCGATGTCATCTTTATTAGGTGTTGAAATTGGCTTTGCAAATTCTCCATTGTTTCTCTCCCCCCACAAAAGAGATTTTTGTGCTTGAGGATTTCTGTGGAATTTCTTTTGTTGTTGGAGAGGACAAAGGTGCTTCTGTTGAAGTCCCCCCCCCACTTTCTGTTGTATTCCTTTGCATTTATGTTTATTCTCTTTCTTAGCTACCCACACTTCCTGTTCTGAAAAAGACCCAAGGGAAGGAATTCCTCCTGATCTCTTCTTATAGGATGGGATCAGTGCTTTTTTTGTAAAAGAAAAAGGTGCTGGAACTCACACACGTCATACAACCCGCCTTGCCTACCCTACAAGGTTCCATCCAAAAAAGGTGCCGGAACTCCGTTCTGAGTGTTCTATGAGAAAAAAAGCCCTGGATGGGATCATTAGATGTCAGCCATGGACATTCCTCAAAAGAGGGCTATCTGGCGCAAGACTCAGCATCCACACTTCCTCCTAAACAAGTTCAAGAAGATCACTTTCCACCCACAACAATGCCATCAAAATTCTCTTTTCCTTTGAACTAAAACTCAAAAAGCATCTTCATCAGATTGAATGTTTTTTTTAAAAAAAAAGCAGGATACTTTCTCTCGGTAGCACCCAGAGTTTTCTTGTTGAGAGCCATCCAGAATAAGTCTTCCATCTCTTGTTTAGTTGATTATATTAGATTATAAAAATCATCTGTGTATGCAAAAAATGAGTTTTGTTCTGAGCTTGGAACAAAACAGCTCACTCAAGCATTTCTGTCTTAATATATTTTAGCTATATTTTATTAAAGCAAAACTCAAAATGTTTTTTATTGTTCCAGGCATTAGAAACAATAGGAACTTGATATGAGCTGCTTTCTTTTTTTCCGTTCAAGGCCAGAATCGGTGGCATGTTCATCTATGCTAAGAACATTTGAATGATCAAATTTCAGAGGAAGAATGATTAGTATTTTTTCCTATGAAGTCATTTTAACATTTAGATGGGGTGGGGGTTAGGAATGGGTAAAAATAATCTTCTTGGCCAATATTTCTACAGGCATAATAACTCCATCTGCTATCAAAATGAAGCACAGACTTAACATGACTCTTTTTCCAAACTACCTATCAAGCCTAAACTATAAACAAAAACAGCAACTAATGTGGGTTTGCTCACTTGGAGAGGATGTCTTGGGATTCCATACTGTACAAAGCATATAAAAAAAGAGAAAGTCAAAGAACACAAGGCAGACCATGACGAAGATGGAGAGACCACATCAAAAGCACACTATAACAATGGTTGAGGCCTCCAGAAGAGCAAGAACCAGAACTTTGTATCTCCCTTGACACCTGGAGTGGAAGAAGAAGAAGAAGAAGAAAAAGAAGAAGAAGAAGAAGAAGAAGAAGAAGAAGAAGAAGAAGAAGAAGAAGAAGAAGAAGAAGAAGAAGAAGAAGAAGAAGAAAAAGAAAAAGAAAAAGAAAAAGAAAAAGAAAAAGAAAAAGAAAAAGAAAAAGAAAAAGAAAAAGAAAAAGAAAAAGAAAAAGAAAAAGAAGAAGAAGAAGAAGAAGAGGAGGAGGAGGCAGGAGGAGGAGGCAGGAGGAGGAGGAGGAGGAGGAGGGGGGGGCAGGAGCAGGAAAGCCTATCAGGCATTATAAAGCAATATTGCTGACTGATTATCTCAATTTACATTGATGTTGCTTATAGGGATTATTTCTAGCTGCAAAAGAAAAAGGTTGCTGATGCTTCTTAACTGCATAAGTAATATTTAACAGCAAGACCTAAAAGCATGCATAGACTGCTTACATGCTTATATCATAGTTCAATAGAGTAGATCAATCCCAAATAGAATTTGGGAGGGGGTATTTTTCAATATAATACCTTGAAGCTCTTGAACTTGTATCATTCCCGTACAAGTTAGGCTGGGAAAACTTTCTCTAAAAGGATTCACAAGTCACAAAAACCAGAGCCTGATGCAGTCCTTAGAGCTGGCTTGGTATGTTTCGCATTTAGGACAAATTATTGTTTTGTTCCAAACAAAATTTTCAAAATCCATATTTGATTGTTCACACTCAAAACAAATATTTGCCGATTGAAAACTATGAGGTTGAAATGTTTTGTGCTTCCATACTAACATCAGAGGAAGAATGGAAAGAAAAGAGAGAAAATATTATTTTCATTTCCTTATTTACATACCTAACTACATACATTACATGCATATATACACATGCATCACACACAAAGGCACACACTTATTCATACACATATGTACAATGCCCCTTCCTGCCATTAGTGCAAAATTCTAGAATAGTGTACATTTTTTTAAAAGGAAAGCTATGAATCAGCTGGATTAAAATTAGACTCCAAATACATCTATAAAACAGCCTTTTTTTGCTCCTTTGCTGGCTAGAATTTCACAGAAAATCTAAAATCTTAAAAGAGTTTACCTTTTCCCTCTAATTGCTATATTTGGGGCTGAAACACACAAGAGTGTTAAGGTGACTTGAGATCAATTGTTCCATAGCAAGGATGCCTGTGTTCTTCCTGGTTATATTCTTAGTGTTTTGATTCAATGAAGATGCAAAGAATCGTAGATTTTTGTGCAATGGTCAAATGAATTGTTATACAATACTGGAAGGATAAACTTACTTGTGTTTTTTTACATCAATGGACTGTTGATAGGCATTTTTCAGCTATGCAGTTCCTTTCCCATTTCAATTTTGTTGAAAGTTACAGGAAAAAGTCTTCAAAGCAAGTTGCATCTTTTAAAAATATTTTGTTTATGATAGTCCCTTCTTTTTTTGCTGTTTCCTTATTTTTTTTCCTTGTTAACATTATTGTGTCTGTGCATAAATATGAGTGTGTCAGTGTTTCTGTTGCTTTTGTTGCTGCTGTTATTAGAGCCATTTGATACCATTTAAAATCCTACATTTACTTGTTGAGAATTGGTTCTGCACTCATTCGATACAATTTTTCATAACAATATATGAAATTGGCTAGGTAGCATAATATGATATTAATTATTAATGATTCAAACATCTCAACAGCAAAAGGAAAAAGAAATGAAATAACTTATTTCATTTAGGATACTGCTGTTTTGTTGAAAGAAAGAAAATTGTGTTTCAGTAAACATTAAATGTCAGTTTACATTACAGAACAAAAGTATTTTTCATGTAACATTATGTCCCAACACAATGACTTGATTTTCCTTTTCTGAAAATAATATAATTTTATGTCAAAAGAATAGTGGAAAGAGCATTCAGGTTTCTTACATACCTTTTCTAAAAAGATGATTGCTACTTTGAGTATGCTTTCATCACTTAAAGACAGCTATTAATTTTTTTTCCCTCCAGAATAATTTATTCATTCATATGACGTCTTAAAACATTTCCACCAAATAATTCATTACTACAACTTCGTGTGATTAATTGATCGGGAATTCTAGGATTCTTACCCCTAGGTGTTAAACATGTAGCACAAAAAAAGAAAGAAAGAAAGAAAGAAAGAAAGAAAGAAAGAAAGAAAGAAAGAAAGAAAGAAAGAAAGAAAGAAAGAAAGAAAAACAAAAAGAAATTAAAATGGATTGCACTCAAAGCCCTAGTGACATGGACTGGAAAAATTCAGTCTTGGTAGATCATAATTTAATCTATTTTAACTTTTGTATGCTGTATTTTAATTGCCCTGTACACCACCCTGAGTCCTTCGGGAAAAGGGCGGTATATAAATCTAATAAATAAATAAATAAATAAATAAATAAATAAATAAATAAATAAATAAATAAATAAATAAATAAATAAATATGATGGATATTTGTTGCAGCAGATTTTAACTAGTCTTCTGCTCTTCCACAGAGGAAAGTAATATCTATGATTCAGGTGGATGGAGGCAGCGTTTACCGTCTAAGCTTCAGGAGTGTGCATTTTTGCAATGAGACCCAATCTGGAGTAGTGGTGAAGGTGTCAGGCAAGAACTCACACAAGAAGTCAGGAGACTGTAAGTTCTAATCCTATCTTGGGCATAAAGCCAACTAGGTGACCTTGGGCCAGTCCTCCTCTGAGGGAGGCCAAGACACAGCCGTTCTAAAATTTTGCCCCCAAAACAGCAGAGGCTTATCCGGGCAGTCTCCAGGAGTCAGAGTTACCTCAAAAGCATTTTTTAAAAAAAAATGTATTACCACATGGCTGTTCCAGGCAATGCCAGAAAAGATGTCATGTCTGCTCTAAGAGCCAGGTGCTGTTATTTATGCCAAACTCTGTAAATATTAAAATCAAACACGCAAAAGACTTTTTAAAGCAAGCGTCTCATTTGGTCCAATCTAACATATTTCCGCAAATCCTCATCATCTTCTGGAGATTTCCTGGATTAGAAATTTGTCCTGGTGAGTCAAAAGAGTGAGCCTTTTTTGAAAAAAAAATCATGAAGAGGTAATTTTGTAATTGTACATACAATCTTCCTCTTTTGATTTCCTTTTATTCTTTTTTCTGCACTTCTACTTCCCCCCCTCTTCCTTTCTTTACTGGGGAACAGCAGCTTCACTCTACTATTGCCCTTAATTTGTTTGTTAGTTTTTATATTCTTTGTAAAACTATCATCTCTGTTTGTTTCTCTGTCTCTCTCTCTCTCTGTGTGTGCCTCTCTGTCTCTCTGATCTATCTATCTATCTATCTATCTATCTATCTATCTATCTATCTATCTATCTATCTATCTATCTATCTATCTATCTATCTATCATCTATCTCTATCATCTTCTATCTACCAGTACTTTAAAGGAAATTTGTCCTGGTGATCTGCTACTTGTCTAGAATTGTTTGTTTGTTTGTTTATTTATTTATTTATTTATTTATTTATTTATTTATTTATTTATTTATTTATTTATTTATTTATTTACTTACTTACTTTTAAAATTTATTAACCACCCATCCTGCCACATGGTAACTCTGGGCAGCTGATAATATTAAAAGTGTGATCGGTCACAACAGACTTAAGTTAATAGGACACTTAACATGTTCCTTTCAAGGAACAAAGAACTCACTAACTGAATACATACATACGTGTGTGTGTGTGTGTATAAAGCAGATTTTTGAAGTGATAAAGAAAGCCAAAAAAATATCATGCATTTGATTTTGGGAAATCAAAGCAACAAGAGAAGAAAGTTTTTTTTTCCCTTAAAACAACAACAACCCAAACTTATACTAATATTATCTTATAATGACAGCAAAATCTCAGCAGTTATTTTTATAGAAGGGAGCCAATTTACTGCTTAATACAAAAAGCCCGAACTCTGTAATAATGTTGTTTAGACAGTGTGGCTGATTGAACATCAGTGCTAAAAAGAGGCATATTGCTTGTGGTAACAATTACATTGTTAACTTATTCTTTCATTTCTGCAGTGCCCCCTATTGACATGACATTGTAAACCCTAATTTCACTATGTTTTTGCCACTGATAAAATGCTCTAAAATGCTCTTTTAAACTCCATGCATGTCAAGGATCTCTGCAGCAGGAAAAGGATTCTGAAGAAGACACAAGGAGTCTTCAACACATAACCATTTGTTTAGCGACCGTTCAAAGTTACAGTGGCATTGAAAAAGTGACTTATGACCATTTTTCGCACTTATGACCATTGCAGCACCCCCATGGTCACGTAATCACAATTCAGATGCTTGGCAACTGACTCCTATTTATGACAATCCCCTTTTGTGATCTTTCTGACAAGCAAAGTCAATGGGGAAGCCAGATTCACTTAACAACCGTGTTGCTAACTGAACAACTGCAGTGATTCACTTAATAATGAACAACTGTCTTGCTTAGCCACATGTGGTTGAAATTTTAGGATGAACTGTGCAAAGAAGTGAACAGGGAAAAGTCATATTAGGTGATATGACTTAGAATGGGCAAGATAATATTGCTATGGCAGATTTCAGATGGAACAGTTGTATCATGATTAATATGCAACATTACTTAATAGGCTAAGTAAATGTTTCTCAACACTGGTTATTTTAAGATGTGTGGACTTCAACTCCCAGAATTTCCTAGCCTCCCACGCCATCTGGGGAATTCTGGGAGTTGAAGTCCACACATCTTAAAGCTGCCAAGATTGAGCAACATTGGGCTAGCTCATTGAAAAATAGTGTTTATTAAATAAAACACCTTTTTTGGTCAATCATTGTAAGTGGACTTATGATTACTTTGAATTTAAGTAACAGTACGAATTAGGAATTGTAAAAACTATTTTAACAGCTAACTTTCCTGTTCTATCTCAGAGATCTGCTATGGGTCCAAAACAATGGTGTTTTTCTTATTACTATGCACATTGATGAGCAATTTATTAATTAGATTAATCTGTAATCCAAAATTAGTTTCATTTAATGAGAATGGATATAGCTTTGTAAGCCAAATAAAAAAATCTAATAAATTGTTAAAATATAAGCAAGAATACCAATTAGTAGCCCTACTAAATGCAATGGTTTTGTTTTAGTTTTTAAAGCTAGAATATATACATAAGGTAAAGGTAAAGGTTCCCCCGCACATGTGTGCTAGTCGTTTCCAACTCTAGGGGCCGGTGCTCATCTCCGTTTCAAAGCTGAAGAGCCAGCGCTTGTCCGAGGATGTCTCCGTGGTCATGTGGCCGGCATGACTAGAAGCCAGAGGTGCACAGAACGCTGTTACCTTCCCACCGTAGTGGTCCCTATTTTCCTACTTGCATTTTTACATGCTTTCGAACTGCTAGGTTGGCAGAAGCTGGGACAAGTAACAGGCACTCACTCTGTTACATGGCACTCGGGATTCGACCCGCCAAACTGCCAACCCTCTGATCGACAAGCTCAGCGTCTTAACCCACTTAGCCACCGTGTCCCTTAGAATATATACATACATTGATTCAATAGACTACAGTTGAATAATACCTAACTTAGGATATTCTAGCAGCTGGCAGAATCCAAGTAACAAGAAATATATCTGTCCCTCTCTGTTTTTCCCCCCCTACTTTTTGTACATTCTGTATTGTATATCACAAGAACATTGGATTAATAAAATGCAGAGTGATTAGCAACTGCCTTTACAGATGTACAGAATGAGCACAAGAACAGGCAAATCATGGCCATCAAAGTCACCCCTCCATTCAAACAGTCACATGTCCTCAGATGTATCTTAGTTACAGATCTGTTGTCAAAATCATGAATATTGCTCTGCAATATACACTTAGATGATGAAACTAGGACAATGAACAGTGAGAACAATTAATCAGTGGAATTACTTGCCTCTAGAAGTTGTGGGTGTTGCAAAACTGGAGGTTTTAAAGAAGAGATTGGGAGAACATTAACATTTGTCTGAAATGGTATAGGGTTTCCTACCTGAGTGGGAGTTGGGGGTGGGGTTGGACTAGAAGACCTCCAAGGTCCCTTCCAACTCTTTTATTCTGTTAAATTGTAAATGTCTTAGTCTCCTAGATGGCTTTTCCTGGACCTGGATGATAAGCAGGCTCAGGCCTGGTTGGAGCTTGGATGGGAAACCAATAGAGAATCGGTAACCTAGATTGGAAGATGGGAGGGGGGGAGCATTCCAGAAAAAGGGAATGCAAACCTCTTCTCTAATACTTCCAAGAAAAAGACCTGGCCGTATCTATGTAATCACCAGGAGTCAAGAGCTTAACTTGATGATAGGCATATTTACTTGGTTAGAACTTGCTGATGAGCTCGCTAACAATACTTTTTTTACAATTGTTTTTTCTACTTTTTTCCTCCTTTGGCAGGTTATTATAAAATATTGACTTTGTTATATTTTGGGACTGGGGTTATGCTTCTTCTCCTTTCCTTCTCTTTTGTGCAAATCTGTTTTCGCCACAGGAGCCCCCGCTGTCTCTCCTGGCTACAAGTCTACTTACTAATTCATCGATTCGTCTGTAATGAGGCCCCCTGCCAATGTTTAAATAGCATTCCGAACAAAGAAAAAGGCAATGCTTCTAAAACAGCTGCTACTCTCCATTCCCAGCATCCTTGTTTTTTGTAATATCCAGTAATCTATTTCTTCTCCCCCTAAAGTTACTAATTTATAATTTAGGTGCAGCTTGATAATTAATTGCTTGCAGAGGTGGGGTGGGGAAAATGAAAGGCGGAGATAGAAATCCTTTGCTCTTGAGTGGACAACATGATAGTAGCAACAACTTTGGAAGAATTTGATGTGGTTGTAGGAGAACAGCAGACAAAGCCTGGGGGTGGAGTCAAGCAAGTAATCAGCCTGGAGTTGAATTCAAAGGAGTTAATTTCACCAACCACTTGTCCATAGTGGGTAATGTCAAATGTTTCCATCTCCATACATATAACAATGGGGAGGGGGATTCATCACTTTTGTTCTCTCTCCTCTCTCATCATCTATCTCCCTACCTACTTAAAATATTTATAGGACCACCCAACTCAACCAATGTGGCTCTAGATAGCTATCAAAAAATTCCACAAAACCAAATGAAACGAATACCACCACAATACATAAACTTACAAATAATGATGAAGCAATAAAACAATAAAATGGTACCCAAACAGGACTAATACTAATAGCACTGTCTATTATCTATCTATCTGTCTGTCTGTCTATTTTTATACAAATTTTATTGATTTTCTGATATTACATTCACATATTTGAAAAGGAACATGGTGGCTGGGTAGTAGTAATTCAATTACATACCGATATCATTAGTACAGATTTCAAATTGCTACCATAAATATTTCCTCTTTTTTCCCCCTTCATATATACTATCTATTTGTAAATTAAAAGACAAGTTTTATCCTATCAATCACATAGAAAATAACTTTCTTACATTTATCCATAGTTTTTAGTTTACACATATTCTAGTTGTTTTAACATACAATCTTTTAGACAATCAATGACCTAATAATTTTTCAATTTTAATTTCCACTAACATTTAGATTTAACGTTTGATATTTATCATTCCCAAGATTTTTAGTATACTCCCAATTCATCTATCACCATTCCTCACAAAATCTAATATTCAAAATACACATCCCGTTTACTTAACTTCTCACCCTCTATGTCAACAAATTAAGGATACAATATGATATCCTTCATTTTTGTTAATTTTCAGGTTTTTTTAAGTAGTAATCAAAATTTCTTTTTATTTCAATATTTAATACTTCCTCTCTTCCTCTTTGTATCTGCTATCTCTTGCTTAAACTGATAATTTTCATTTTTAACATTCCATATAGACCAATTTATTACTTTCAACAATACGTTTTTAGCTTATCTACATTATTCACCTTTACATGACCTTTATGCACAAATCAGTATTCAAATTAGCTATTAGTATTTATACTGCTAAATTTTAATGACCAAAATTTTTTCTTTATCTCAGTTCATAACAATGTCTTGTGTTCAACATACATGTCTTATCTATTTAAGTACCTTCGGTTTCAGATTTTGATAAGATGGTCGAAACTCCATTCTTCTTAAGTCTTATTCTAGCTTTTTTTCTTTGCCAAATCATCTTCCATGTCCTTGTTTTTGGGTCATCGAACCAATCTACTTGTAATATCATGTATATTAATTGATATTGGCAAAACCATCCAATCACCATTTTTTTGAGAGGACTTGTAGGTCTAGTGGGTCATCTCTTTATTCTTCCATATCGACGTAGTTGTTCTGAATTGTTTGTCTTCTCATCCAACTGTTCTTTTTCTAGATCCTCTAGTTCCTTCTGAGTTGTATAAGAAACCTTTTCCTTTTTCCAGGTTGTCAATGTCTTTTCTGGATTTTCAAATATCAATATTTGTTTAATAGTAGATTCTTTTGTCATGGTACTTGAATGTTTCATTTTTTCTATTGTATTTTGTATAGATGGTTCTTTAATTGTGGTCAAAGTTTGGGCTTTCACATCTGGGCTGTCTTCTTGTTCCTTCACATAGCCTCTTAGTATTTCATTGGTTGTGGTAAGAATTTGGATGAGTGTTTTCAACATAGTGAGAGTTTGTTGATCTTCATCTATAAATAAATTTTGTTCCTGGTCTTCTTCCATGTTGGTATTTTAAACTAAAGGCTTTACATTTAGAAAATCCAAAAGAATGAGGTGTTTTTTCTAGATAGGGAACTCAAAGCCTTTCACAGCTGTTGTTTCAAAGTTCTCAAGGTTATGTATCTTATCTATTTCCCTGGGTAGTCAGCCAGGCCCCTTTTAAAGTTTCCCTTTGAGTCCCAAAGTTGTCTTAATCTTTTCAGTTTTTCTTTTTTTTTTCATAAGAAAGAATCCAGATTTCCAACAGAAGTAGATAATGAACAATAGGAAATAAAAAATCTTTCAATCCACATGCTTTGAGAAATAAAGTTCCAATTGGGATTCAGTTACTTTTTCAATGTTTAAAACGCCCCTGGGGTATTTAGTCGCCGCTCTTTCTGGAGGGAGGGCTGAAATCCCCCTACCCTCACCGCAGAGGGGGAAAATGCTTAACAGCTTAAGGAGGTACAGAAAGTAATTAGGGTGTAAAAGAGGTAGATCTCACCCATTCTCTTCCGCACTGCTTTAAGAGGTGCCTGGTGGAAAATGTGATTTTGGCTGTTCACAGCCTAAGGATGAGCCATAATGACTGGTCCTTTCATCTGCCAGTTTGGAGGGATCACCAGGTCCAACGGGAGAGTTGCGGCTCTCCTGCGATCCAGTTGGTTGCCTCTTCAGGGTGAATATTGGCCCTTTTTAAGGCCCCCCAGAGATGCAAAACTGGATGGGGGAGAGACAGCAGGTCTCTCAGCCATCCGTAGCGGTTGCGTGACAAACTGAAAGTCTGTCTGTCTGTCTGTCTGTCTATCTATCTATCTATCTATCTATCTATCTATCTATCTATCTATCTATCTAATCTCTCTCTATTTCTATTTCTATCTATATCTTTATCTATTTATCTGTCTGTCTGTCTGTCTTTCTGTCTCTGCTTCTGTCTCTCTCTTTCTGTGTTTGAAGGTTGCCCAGACTAGAACTAAATAACCTCTTAATTGGTGAGTATCAATTGGCAGTAGTGAGGATGGCTGACGCAGTTGCTAGACTCAAAATATAGAGGCAGGTGTTGGGGAACAGTAGCAAGAGAACACACTTCCTGTTTCCATGCTATGCCCCTGGACCATCTGAGCTTATCTGATTGGCTACTGTGAGAAGTAGGCTGGAGTCTTCATAGACCAACGTTTTAATTCATCCAGGCTTTTCTCAGACTGTTAGATGTGATTGCAATTAATATAGAAGGCTGCACATCAAAGACTACACCTATGGGACTGACAAATCTTACCTGGGCAAAGTTCCTGATTTTGATGGTGACATTTCTCACCTCCTTATTTGCTTTACTGGCTCCTGCTTCCTGCCTATCCTCTAGCAACTGACTCTTGCTCAGTCCTGACAGTTTGCAGTGGGATCAGGCTGAACAACGCAACAGGCATGCTAAGATCTATAAACTTACCATGCTGCATAATCATTCATAAGCCCCATTGGCTATCATAGGACTTTATTTCCAAGTGTAAAACAAGCCTCCAAGCACTGGCTGCAAACCTCCCTGAACAAAAACAGCAACAAAGCCCCAGCAAAATCATGCTAGAAAAGAAATGAAGGTTAAGCTACAGTATATTTGCAGGGGAAGATTTATGTGTGTCTTTGTGCGTGCAAGGATGTGTGTGCATGTGGGCTTCTGTTTCCATGGAAGCACCGGCATATCCCAAGTGAATTTAAGAGACTGCCAAGCACTCTGTGAAAGTTGAAGTGCTTTCTTTATATTTCCACATACATTGCACAGTGAGGGAAAGGAGGCGGTGTCAAGAGAGAGAAGAAACACAAATAAATAAATATAATAAATATAATACGCAAATAAATAAATAAATAAATATCGCTGCTGGGCCAGGTTTAACAGTTATTTTTGATGTACAGAGAGGCTAGTCCTAACATGATCTTGAGGGGAGGGGAGCTCTTGAATTATTTGTAAAAGGAATAGAATAGAATAGAATAGAATAGAATAGAATAGAATAGAATAGAATAGAATAGAATAGAATAGAATAGAATAGAATAGAATAGAATAGAATAGAATAGAATAGAATAGAATAGAATAGAACAGAATGTGTTCTAGTCCAACCCCCTGCTCAGGCAAGAAACCCTAAATCATTTCTGAAAAATGGCTGTCTTCTTAAAAACTTCCAAGAGTTGGAGCATCCACAACTTCTGGAGGCAAGTCGTTCCACTGATTAATTGTTCTAAGTGTCAGGAAATGTCTCCCTAGTTCTAGGTTGCTTCTCTCCTTGATTAGTTTCCATTCATTGCTTCTGCTTTCAGGTGCTTTGGAGAATAGGTTAATGCCTTCTTCTTTGTGGCAGCCCTTGAATATGGGAACCCTGCTATCATGTTGCCTCTAGTTCTTCTTTTCATTTAACTAGACATACCCAATTCCTGCTTGCTTCATATGTTTTAGCCTCCAGTCTCCTAATCATCTCTCTTGTTCTTCTCTGCACTCTTTCTAGAGTCTCAATATCAT
The DNA here is from genome assembly GCF_964194415.1 of Vipera berus. Taxonomy (NCBI): domain Eukaryota; kingdom Metazoa; phylum Chordata; class Lepidosauria; order Squamata; family Viperidae; genus Vipera; species Vipera berus. The sequence continues at coordinate 15,731,639 of NC_138211.1, read as the reverse complement.
TCTTTTACACTGTGGCGACCAAAGGTTTGGCCTTACCAAGTGGTACATGATAATCATGTATAGGTAGTAGATGAGCTAGCCCTGGAATTCTATCTGCTCACACAGGTTTTGACATCATTCTTGGCTATCCTACTAGCGTTTCAGCTGTAAATATCTGTCACCCAAGATCTTCACATTTACAGATTGCCTGTGTGGGAAAATTGCCCCTCTAAAATTATTGCTTACCTGGGTTAGAAGGGGAAAAAAATACTGCATGGGCTGTGCATGGTTTACAATCAATACCGCCTGTTCTTGGAGTCTTGGCTCCAGAGCAATTTCACCGAACAAAAGTTTAATTGACCCAAAAGAGAAACTTGCTGATTTTCAAAGCTGTCAGCCCAGCAAGGAAAATAAACATTCTTTAGGTCAGCTTCCATGTTATTTCTGTGCTAAAGATTTTTCTGCTTGGTTCTTATAGCCATTTACCTCTTGCAGTGCGTTAAAAATACAGCCAGTGCTTTACTGTTTGGGAATCCATTCTGCGCTCAATATTTTCTAATAAAATGTTACTTTAAAAGAGGGGGAGAAAAGAAGGAGGCTAGGAAGCTATGATTGTAGGGAGTGTTTATAGGAAAAGCTTTGGAGAGTTTTGTTTCATTAAGATGCTAGAATAATTTTGGTGCTGGTATATTTAGTCTATGTCTTTGGCATGTGACCTTTGACCAACCAAAAAAGCCAGGCTGTCAAAAGACTGTCCACACATGGTTTACGTTTTAGACAGTTTAAAAGAGAGAGAGAGAGAGAGAGAGAGAGAGAGAGAGAGAGAGAGAGAGAGAGAGAGAGAGAGAGAGAGAGAGAGAGAGAGAGAGAGAGAGAGAGAGAGAGAGAATAAAGAAAATGATGGCTATTTATCCCTTTTCCCCAAATCATTGTTACATACAGAATAACAGAGTTGGAAGGGACCTTGGAGGTCTTCTAGTCCAACCCCCTGCTCAGGCAAGAAACCTTATACCATTTCAGACAAACGGTTGTCCAATCTCTTCTTAAACACCTCCAGTGTTGGAGCACCCCAACCTCTGGAGGCAAGTAGGTCCACTGATTAATTGTTCTCACTGTCAGGAAATTTCTCTTTATTTCTAGGTTGCTTCTCTCCTTGATTAGTTCCTATCCATTGCTTCTTGTCCTGCCTTCGTTTGCTTTGGAGAACAGGTTGACCCCCTCTTCTTTCTGGCAGCCCCTCAAATATTGGAATACTGCTATCATGTCACCTCTCGTCCTTCTCTTCATTAAACTAGACATACCCGATTCTAGCAACATTTCTTCATATATTTTAGCCTCCAGTCCCCTAATCATCTTTGTGACTCTTCTCTGTACTTTTTCTAGAGTATCAACATCTTTTTTATATCAGGGCAACCAAACTATATTTGATAAACTATACAATGTATAGTTTTCCCATATCACACCAATGTACAGTTTTCCCACATTATGCTATCTGTTAAATACTTTTGAGGACAAGTGAATGACCCCTAGATATTTTCATTTACGGTATGAGGAAAACATATTTTCTAGAGATTCCCTTAACCTAGCCTATCCAATTTGTATATGCTCCAGACAACTCATAACTCTCAGAATTAGCTATGATGTTGGCTGGAGAATTCTGGCAGTTGAGTTCTGGAGTAAAAAAATACCTTTCTCCAATTCATCCAGCTTAGCCCCAAGGGGTCCATGAACATTCCTCCTTTCCTTGTCATGTCTTACTTCTACCATGTGCATCTGAATGCTGTCTAACATTAATCTGCAAATTTTACATACAAAACAGTTCTGTAGAGGTGAGTGCATAGCTGATTTTCCTAACTAGAAAAACAGTTGCATATTTATTTATTTTTCTCGTTGATCTCCATGAAGTTTGTAAGCATAAGTTTCACATTACCTGAATAGGCTTCAGCTGGAAAATCCATTCTTGGTTGTGTTTCCAGCACAACCTTGGTTGCTATTTGTGGTTACTTTAGTAACCCCAGGGTAGAAATGCTTGGGGTGGGGGCTGGAGATAGGAAAATGATGACCCATATATGATGAAGTAATCACCCAAATACGGAGACTAATATTCTTGCCTCCAACATTGTGATACAAATGCACAGTTGTGGGATTTGTGTGATGATATCATTGTGGTTTGTGTGGGTGGGTGTTTGTGTGATCAATGGTTTGTTGCAGATGCAAATGGTGCTGAAAAGCTGTGTAGATTTACACAGGTCTTCTACAGGGATATATACAACTCCAATTTGAACGGACAAATAAGAGAAAAGAATAATATGGCTTCTTATCTGTTGTATTTTGGAGTATCCAATTAAGCCAGAGGAAAGCTGGAAGAATTCCAGTTTTTGTCTTTTGGGACTTTCTTTTCCATTGTAAGAATCTCGAACTTGTTAGGAGATTTCTTGAACTTTTCTTATGGCTGGAGAAGCTCATCCTTTGACAAGCTGCAGTCATTTTGCTCCTATAACTGAAGATGTTGGTGAGAAGACTAAGTGTTATCCTGTTATCTGTTTACTTCTGTCCCCGTCAGTGGACAGATTCCAGATAAAGGAGTGGACAAGTAAAAAAAAATGAAACTTAATTTAAATTTAGATGTATATTTTAATTATTACTAATAAATAATAATAATGAACGCTTACAGTTTTTCAATTATATCTAGAAAAAATATATAACATTCCTATTATATATTTTATTGCATCTGAACTTAGGGTTATAATAAACTGATTTGATATCTTTATATATAACTATTATATTTACAGTGACAGTAAATTACGGGTCCACGAGTCCAAAGGAAAAGCAATTGGATGCACACTAGCAAAGTAAACATCAGGATACAAATCGCTTGGAATGTCTTTTTTAAATTCTACATCATCAGAAAAGAAAAGATCATAGAACAAAGCTTGACATTGGTGTCAGTCTCTGTGTGTTTCACTAAACATAAGCGCCTATGGTATTTGTCCTTTCTGTGATTTAAAATGTCCTTAACATATTTGAGGTTCTCTTCACTTTCAGAAGAGAATCTTTGGAAGCCCGGATTGCTAATGATAGCAACACTGTCGAGCAAAATGACCAAGATTGATGTCTTCAAGTGAGCTGTTGTTTTGCAGTTTAATGGAAATGTCTGAATTCGTAAAATAGACTGTGTGCTATGGTGAAGGTGTGGACCCGGGCAGGCACAGCTTTAAATCAGTTTTAAATGAATTTGAAGGTATCTGTGGGCTTTGAGAAGCTTAGTAAACGTGTGTGGGTGTTGAGATGATGATGGTGGTGAGATGTTTGGATGTTGACCGTCTCACTTTAAACTGTTCTAGCTTTTAGGTTGGCCTACCTCTCCTATGAGGCTCCTGCTAAATGGGACATTTTGTAAAACTAAATGCAAGCAAAGACCTCAATGTAAAACCTTTGCAGTTCTACTGCAAGCTGAATTCTTCTTGGCTTTTTTTTTTAAAGAAAAAGCTTAAAAGGCCAAGTGGTCCTCTGGGCTTCATGCTAAGGTACGTAACCAAAACACATTCTGGATGTACTTGTAGTCAAGTTCCAGTAATCTTTTCAATAACATGAAAGGAATGTCAGATCTCAACATTCTTTTGGAGAAAGATGAGGGTAATATATTTTTAATCATGGATTGGGAATGATAAAAATGAATAAGTTTGTCACATATGCAGCTAACTAGGGCAAGAAACCTTTTTTAAAAAAAAGTTTGTTTATCATCCATAATCCCAAATCTTGTTCTTCTTCTCTTCCTCTCTTAAAGAGGATAGGAGTGGTCCTTAATTAGATCAAACAGTCTCTACACAGAGATCCACACAGAGAACTGGCTGTTCACATATTTGAATCCCACCACTGGATAGAATCAAGATCATGTGAAGTGGTAATCCACTTTACAATGCCTTGGTAAGGCCACACTTGGGATACTGCATCCAGTTTTGGTCACCATAATGTAAAAAAGATGTTGAGACTCTAGAAAGAGTGCAGAAAAGAACAAACAAAGATGATTGGGGGGCTACAGGCTAAAACACATAAGGAATGGTTGCTGGAATTGGGTATGTGTAGTTTAATGAAGAGAAGGATGAGGGGTGACATGTTAGTAGTGTTCCAATATCTCAGGGGCTGCCACAAAGAAGAGGGAGTCAAGCTATTCTCTAAAGCACCTGAAGGCAGGACAAGAAGCAACAGAAGGAAACTAATCAAGGAGAGAAGCAATCTAGAACTAAGGAAAAATTTTCTGACAGAACTATTAATCAGTGGAACAACCTGCCTCCAGAAGCTGTGAATGCTCCAACACTGGAAGTTTTTAAGAAGAGACTGGACAGCCATTTGTCTGAAATGGTATAGGATTTCTTGCCTGAGCAGGAGGTTGGACTATAAGACCTCCAAGGTCCCTTCCAACTCTATTATTATTATTATTATTATTATTATTATTATTATTATTATTATTATTATTATTATTATTATTATTATTATTATTATTATTATTATTATTATTATTATTATTATTATTATTATTATTATTCTTTTATTCTTAAAACATTTAACTCAGTCAACTGAATACTCAAATTGACTGGCACTAATGATTGACACGGGTTGCTGCCAGCATCCTAGGTATCAACCAGGTATCTCCTTAAAATGTAAGATGTTCCGAGTAGCGCAGTTTTTTGTAGCTTTGCTGGAGTTATTGCAGGAAGCTATTATTATTATTGTTATTGTTGTTATTATTATTATTATTATTATTATTATTATTATTATTATTATTATTATTATTATTATTATTAATGCCTGATTGCAAAGCAACTCTAAACTGTTAATCAAATAGGATGTGATGGAGAAAATCTGGACCTCTTACCAATTGCTTTCAGACTAGCTGGACTGGAAACTGTATTTAGCTGGGGTTGCTGTAAGATAGCTTTGCACTTAAGGCAAATTATCCACTCAGATCCTATAGGACTTTCACAGATCTTCTTGAGTGATGAAGAAGCTGACAGTGAAGTACACAAATGTTGTACTACAGTATTTGCCAGTAGAAGTAAAACATTCAGTGTTATAGTTTTGGGTGCTGTTAGCCAAGCTGAAGATAACCCCATAATTCTTAAATTATGCAACAAGTTAATGGTAGCACAGAAAAAGGCTGTATCTGCCATCTCACCTGACAGACCTGGATGTGAGGACCAGAAGGTTCTGGAATACTCACATTATAAACAGATCTAGACAGAAATCACACAAGAACATTTTGAAAATCTTTGCTATCAGCATCAGAGAAGTATTAGTTCATGCATGATAAATAAGACAGTTGTGGAGATCCGTTTGGACAGAAAAGCTGTGTCCAGCCAAAGAAAATTATTTAATGCTGTTAAGCTATAAACTTCAAAGATCTTCCTCTAAAGGTTTTAAAAATTATTATAAGACTGGAACACTGAAGAAGCACCTGTCATATCTTGAGACATCGGTCTTGGCCAGACAATTTCTTCCTGCCCTTCTTTCTTTGGATTTGTGCTATTTTGGTTACACTGCTTCTCAATCAATCACCTTGATCATAAGTTGTAGGATGTGTTCAGGAACTGAACACATGTGAATTAAATCCAACTACGGGTGACAGCAGTACCTGGACACATCTGGGATTTACATGCAAAACATAAGCTCTTCCAGTGAGCTATAGATCACGCCAATTATTTGTGGACTCTATCTCACACTCAGCCTACACATACGCAGAGAGACACGTGTGTAAATTGACTACCAGTATGCAGAAAATAAATCCCTTACCTTTTTCATTTCCTGTTCTTTCCAGAGTGATAAAGCAGAATTTGCTTCCAAAATTTCACAAGAGAAGACAGTTTTGATTCTCCTGGGTGGGATGTGGTACTCATTAACTCACATAGTTACAAGATGGCCAGGGGGCATGTGTGAAAGTCATGGCTTTTATTGATCAATCCTCGTTCTCATTTGATTCTACAATTGCACTGCCATCCTTAGCTGAACATCATGAAATAAAGGATCATAGAACAAAACCCTGACCGTCAACACTTAGATCCCAAAGGGAAGAGAGAAGCAACCTATGGGCAATCAGGAACTGAACCAGCACCGCTACTTTCTGCTGGAAGGGAAAGGCGAAACAAACTCTGCAGCCAGCAGCATCTTGTTTATATCACCTTGGAGAGTTGATAATGTTCTTATCGCTGTGTCCAAAACTCAGCAGTCTAAACATTTCACCTAATTGTCTCCTCCTGGTAAGCAGCAGCCCTAGTGACATTCCAAGGTCTGACCTTTGCCCTAGGAGCGCCAAAACAGGGACTGTCGGGAATCCCATAGTGTTATGTATTAAAGATTTTTCTTTAAAAAGAGGCCACCGGGTCAAGCTCCTGCCAGAGTTTTCAGTAATGATCTTTATCTAGCACACACTTTCCTCTCTACGGTTTTGATTTGTTGTGCCACCACCAGCACTGCAGGGTTGTTAAAAGATGCACAGCACCACAACGTTGTTAAGAGATGCATTGGTCTCAGCTTCCAATTTCCAAGTGAAATTTATCACCCCAACTGATCGAAAGCTGGGGAGCAATGCCAAGCCATATTTTCATTCTTACTTTGCATGATATTTATATTTATTAGATTACAACATTATTCACTTATCACAAACCACTCTTCTGATGGAGCTGGTACCCCTTATAGAAGTTCTTTTCAAAATGGCTGGACTCTTCAATGAAAAGAATTCTTCTGAAGCAAATTCCCATTCTCAGGCAATCTTTTTAATACAACCTAAGGCTAAATAATATATACATATACATATACATATACATATACATGTATATGTGAGCTGCATTGGCTTCCGGTTGCCCTCCGGGTGAGATTCAAGGTGCTGGTAATGACCTATAAAGCTCTAAATGGCTTGGGTCCGGATTATGTAAGGGAACACCTGCTGCCGGCATCAACTTCCCATCGTCCTGTGCGCTCCCACAGGGAGGCCCTTCTCAGGGTGCCGGCGGTTAAGGAGTGCCGGCGGGTGATCCCCAGGGGGAGGGCATTCTCTGTGGGAGCGCCTGCCCTTTGGAATGATTTACCGGTGGAACTTCGGACCGCCCCCGATCTGCGTTCATTTCGCCGGGATCTGAAAACCTGGTTTTTTGATCTATCAGGCCTGGACTGAAGGGGTTTTAGCTTTTAATATTGTTTTAATTGTTGGGCTTATGTAATTTAATCTATTTTAATTTATACTATTTTTATATTATATTTTATGCTGCCCTGTAAACCGCCCTGAGTCCTTCGGGAATAGGGCGGTATAAAAATTTAATTAAATAAATAAATTAAATATACATATACATATACATATACATATACATATACATATACATATACATATACATATACATATACATATACATATACATACATACATACATACATACATACATACATATATATATATATATATATATATATATATATATATATATGTTTTCTGAGGTTTTCGCGGGTGTTTGTATGTGGATCTTCAGTCATTTGGGTTTTTCCCCGCGTAGAATTGAAGGTGTAGGAGCAACGTTTCGACGGAATCCCATCCGTCATCCTCAGGCTGGTGGCTTCAGCTTCCTTCTTCTGGGAGAAGCATGTGGTAGTGGCTGTTTGTTCCTCTTTTATATATATATATATATATATATATTATATATATTATATATATATAATGTTATACAGTCCTCTTTTATATATATATATTATATATATATAATGTTATACAGTGGTACCTCGGTACTCATCATTAATTGATTCCGGAAGGCACAATGATTACCAAAAATGATGAGTACCAAGTAAATGTTTCCCATAAGGGATAACAAGGTGAGTCTCTAATGGCAGCCAACACCAACAGGTTGTAGCTTGTATGTTGAGTACCAAACAAACAATGAGTACCAGGACAAAATTTTCACATCAAAATGCATTGAGTATGAAATTCGATGAGTTCCAAAGCAGTTGAGTAGCAAGGTACCACTGTACATGTATAAAACGGCCAGCTGTATGCCATGTATGAAAGTAATTTGTTAACAAAGTTGGAGTAGGGGTTGTTGGGGTTTTTTGGTCAATTTTAAAAAGATTTTTTATTATTTAAATATCAGGGTAATTTAAGAGAGGCGAGAGAAATGTCATTTTAGTCACCATGAGCGTTATGTTGACTTTCATGGGAAGAGTGGAAGAACTCAAATACTGCAATCATTCTGTAAGCTTTCTTTTTTTTAAAGCTTACAAATCTGAGTAGAAACACCTATTTTGTCTTGACAAAAAGTTACCATTACAGAAATTACGTTCTGAGTAATCCAGGGACTTTTAGAGGATTCCTTAGGAAATTTCCAGGACAAAGACTCAGAAAGGAGTGAGGCTTTATCGTAAGATTCTATGGACCTTCTCATTGTCGGTAACATAAAACTCCCTCATCACTTCTGCATCTTTAAACTACTATTACAGTACAGGGTCCCGACTGAATTCTTTACTAGCATGACAGAACAAGTGGTAGAAGTTTTGTAGCTGCTATTTTTCAGAGATTATATTAATTATCATTATTAATATACCCCTGGCCATATTTTGCTTAATCCTCACCCACTTCTGCTTTAGCATGTAGGAAACAGGTGCTAGAAATGTAACTACCTTAGACCAGACAACCTTAGACTAGACTAGACTAGACTAGACTAGACTAGACTAGACTAGACTAGAATAGAATAGAATAGAATAGAATAGACTAGACTAGACTAGAATAGAATAGAATAGAATAGACTGAGAAGAAGAAGGAGAAGGAGAAGAAGTGTTATTTTGAAATAAGGGAAGAGGAAACTAGCAGAACACTTATTACAAAAGAAATATCCATTCTCCCCACCTGCTCCTTTGCCACAGATCTCCTTTTTCTTCCCCAGGGAAGTTGGCTTGTTTTGTTCATCTGCCTCTCCTTTTGTCTGAGCAAGTGTACCAAATGCATGTGATTTATTACTTGTAATTATAATAATCCATGAATGTTCAGCATCTTTCCATTCAAAATTAGTGGTAACCAACCATTTTGTAAAAAAAAAATCATGCCATGTATAGATGCTATGAAGAATATAAGGCAAGTAATAGAGAAGTCATGTCATGCCCAAAAGTTTTGCATGATCTTTATATATCGCAAATGTTATCTAAAGCTACACAGAGAATCCTATTTCTTGTTCAAAATCTTGTTGAGCTTCAGGCTAGTACTATAAACAAGCACACACAGTAGTGAAACGTCAGTACTTTAATCTGAAAAACAAACAATTACCACTTTAAAGGAGCTTAGAATCTTGTATTAAACAATAAAAAATATAATGAAACAGTACAAAAAAATACCAAACTAATCGATGCTAAATTAATCCCCTGCCGTCATCTCTTTCAATGTTCAAAAGATAATCTTTTTTAACTGGCTGGTGTCAAAACACTAAGCAGAAAGAATAAACATTACTGGACTATAACAACTCATCCATATTAAAGAGAAATAAATTCTTGTACTTCCCTTGTTCAGTTCTTTACTTTACTTTGTGTGCACTTATGATGAAAGAAAAGAAAGAGAAAGAAAGAAAGAAAGAAAGAAAGAAAGAAAGAAAGAAAGAAAGAAAGGAAGGAAGGAAGGAAGGAAGGAAGGAAGGAAGGAAGGAAGGAAGGAAAGAAAGATCTAAGCAATCCCTATAAGGAGTTGGAAAGCCATCAAGTCACCTTTCCTTTTGAAGACCCTGAAGCTCAAGAGGTAGGAATCAGGATGAAGCTATCAGTCAAACAAATGAAAAAGAAATAGCCTACAAGTCCTCAGAAAGAAATGCCTCATATAACACACCAGACTTGCTTTATTGCAATTTCAAAAAACCTGCAGATAATTCAGAATAAATCATCTCAGCTCCTAATCTTAGCCAAACATATGGGATCACAGAAATCTACATCTTCTTTAGAATCTTTCTAAGCTGTTATAAAGTCTCATGCGGAAATGTTTTAAAAAGGGGAGCATTGTTTCCACAGGATTGTCACCCAGGCTATTGTTTTGACCACGAGCAACATTTATCTCACAAATGCCTTGATGAGTGGTCAATGTAAAGTAGACACTGTGGGAGCTAGGAATATTTCTCCAGCAATTTCCCCCAAGCCCCAATCTAGTGTAAATCATCCAGAGTCTACCAACAGAATAGATCTCCTTTCAAGATACCCGAGCTGTTGGTGGGAGATGCTTTATTTCTAGAAAGGGAACAGTTGAAGGCTAGAGATTCTGACTACACCTCATGCAATTTAGCATCTATTTATAACTCTCTTTTAATGGGCTAGTTCCTCCTGTGCCGAAAGCCTTGTCTTTCTACTCTCCTACATGCGGAAAGTGAAAATAACAAACAGTGATTGCCAAAGTGGAAGGAGGAAGAGAGTTGTAACCTCAAGGGAGGGCATTGAAAAGAAAGAATTAAAAAAAACAGATTGTAACTGGAGGATAGGACAAGCAAAATCACAAAACGTTAATGGGAATTTTCAGAATTACATAATCACAGGTCAGATTCCCAAACAAATGTGATATCCTTGATTGGAAAAGGAGCAAAAGATGCAACAAGCAATTATTGTATGATGCTGGTTGTGAGGAAAACCATCAGACAACATTTTCAAGCAAGGGTGAGAGGAAGGAAAGAGCTTGAAATATTTGCTTTGATTAGAGGAAGGCAAGTTGGCGGTTTGGTTTCTTTCTAACAAGACCATTTTGATGTTCTAGGACCTAGGTGCCAGCATGAAATTATGGTTAGGGCATTTCTCCCCAAAGAGAAAGCCTTCAAGTGGATTGGATTATAGCTCCTATCAACCCCAGAAACCATCTGAAGACAATCCTCTCGCCCAAAAGAAAACCAGATTGTTAAGCCTTTTGCAGCCAGAAAATTCAGGAGACAAAAACCATTTAGATTACTAAAAAGAACTTTCTTGTTAATAGGATAATTTTGAAAGCCCGTCAAAGTAATTCCCCAGCTCAGCTTATACCTAGCGTAATGATGGTGGAATTGTTCTGAGTCTCCTCCCTTTGGTTGAGATTCCTCTTTTCCAATGGCCCTATTTCCCCCCCCCTTATGTTCCCAAGACCTCCTAAACATTCCAGTTCACACAGACTAAGGTGGGCCTGTGTTGCAGGTCCTACATTAAAAATGATGGTGCATAAAAAGCCAATCTATTTCAACCTTCTGTTTTTAGAAAAGCTGTGATGTTCAAGATCTCCTTGAAATAGGAAAACCAGGAAAAGGATCTTGAAGTTGTTCATCGCTAACAACTAGAAAACAACATCTTGCTTACTCAAAGCAATTTGGCACTACAGTTATTTTGGCTTTTTATTTATTGATCCAGAGAGGCAGTAGTTAAATTATAGACTGCCCAGAGTCATTTGATTTGCAAGATGGGCGGGTATATAAATTGGGCAAACAAACAAACAAAGTTGCTGGGTTAGGGAAGTGCACATTTTTAATCCTCCTTAAACATGGAGGTAGGCTTGGGTGACTTCGATCTGTTTGCCATACTTGGATCAGGTTGATAGTTTTAGAGTCCACACAACCTTTGATGAAAGAGGTTTAATTTTGTAATGGGCTGATTAGAGATTTCTTATTGTTGTTGTGAGGGCTATGCCCTTATCCTGGATAGAGACGTGCGTGTATAGGGTAGGAATAAGTGGGTAGAAGAACCAAGGACATACCTAACTTGCTGTAAAGCAGTGACTGATTATGGATCTCAGGCTTCTTCTAGCACCCAAGCTGTGAGAAAACAGTAAGCATACTTCCATGTATCCTATCATGAACTGCTTAAATACAGGGCAGGCTATTCAGTCAAATAACATAGTAATAAATATACTCTGGTATTATATAGAAACACTATACTGCTAATAGTAAAAGTTCCCCATCCTTCTTGGGAATTGTTGATTATTTAGCATTTGTCTAACTCATGTCAAGAAGTTTCCATGTTCAGTTCTTTCACAGTCATTACATTTCCCAGATGCTCCTAGAGAAATTCCAATTAGTTTTTTTTTCATGAAGGCGGTAGGCAATTATTTCAAACAAAGGTAATGACCTCAAAGCTTTACATGGACAATTTTACCCAATTCTTTTTAAAAGCCATTGGAAATGAACTAGAACCTTTTGCCTTCCTGTCCTTCCATGTTCAGGTAATAAAACTCTTCTATTTCAATCAAATCAGGAGACAAAGAAAGAAATCTGTAAATTTGAATAAGGACACATCTAAATATATAATGTAGTTGTGCTCTTCCTCCCATATGGAGAGAATTAACGTCCCCTCCCAAGTGGGAAACAGCTTTATCTGCATCTGCCTTGGTGTCCATTCCAATCCACCCCCTTTTAAAAGGTGGCTCAAATGAGATTTTTCAAGGGGAAGTCACACCCAGTAGTTAATGAATGACTTTGGGGGATCATGAACTTAAGGGCCTCCAGGAAGTATGGGAAAGGCACAGAGCTGGGGGAAGAAGGGGGAAAACGAAGGTTGCCTTGAATCTTAGGACCTGAAGGCTCTGCATTTACACCAGCTTCTCTTTCTGACCTTAAGTGGCCCCACTGGGATGTTGCTACCTATCTTAGCAGGACTTAATGCTTAGTCATAAATCTAAAGAGAAAGAGAGGAGGAGGAGGAGGAGGAGGAGGAGGAGGAGGAGGAGGAGAGATAGGAAAGAGATGTGTCTTGTGAATGCTGAAGTGTCAGCAAAAGCTCTTTAACTCCAGCTTCATAACTTGAGAAATATTTTATCACCCTTTTGGAGCTGAACATCTGAAAATCAATAGGACTTGAGAGCCAGCATTATTGATCGGCGAGCCGAGATTGTATTGAAATATTCATGGCAGTGAGTGTGCTGCATGTACATGCTGCACATTGGGGTGTCTGTGTGTCTGTGTGTCTGTGTGTGTACGTGTGCCCATGCGTGGGTATCGAAGGCAGGAAGGCAAAGACAAATGCATTTTAATTTAAAATAGATTAAGTTGACTGGGCTGCTTTGGAAACTCTGAGAGAGATTGGCTGATTCTCATGCCTCCCAAACAGGGCAGAGATAGATGTGCATTTGTGGTTTTGTTTTTGCTTCCTGAATTGGCAAAGGCATTAGAGTCTGGGTCTGCGTGGGGGTGGAGAGGAAAGTCTGGGAGATCTGATAAAATTAGCACCACCCTCTCCAGGGACTTTGTGGTGCTGCTTTGTTTGTAAAGCCAATTTGGATCCCCGCCTCTTTGATCTTCACTTTCAGTATTTGAGCCAGGACGTTAATATCACTCATTTCACATGAGATTTGGGATTCAAGTTTCTTCAACATACTAAAAAGCAGCACATTAGACAGGGAATTGTTTGCTGGCCGACTTAGAATCTCAATACCCTTGATACTAATTTGATGTGATGCATTTCACCAGATGTGTCTACCTGAGCAATGTTGGATTCACAGGAGAATTGCCTCACTCCAGAGCAGATATTAAACCTGGCTCCTTGTTCTTGCAGCCTTTCCTTCCCTTCTCCCTGGCACACGCTCACCTTTCTAAAAGTGACTGAATGAAAAAGGTCTGTAATACCTTTTTACACAGAGATGTGGGAGCTTAACAAGCATCTGAAGGCAAAACCCGGCACCACAGAACAAAACAATAAGTGTAAGTGTGTGTGTGTGTGTGTGTGTGAGAGAGAGAGAGAGAGAGAGAGAAAGAACGGAGAAAATACGCCTTCTTTAACAAAGAGATGAAAGTAAAAATATCTTTTAACTCAGCTATTGCAGGTGGATGAACTAATTGTATGTAAGTAAATTCAGAGGAGGAACCTTTGATCTGACCACAGGACTCACTCCAGGCCAAGCTGATTAAAAAAAAAAAAAGAAGGCTGCAAAGAGGGAATGAAAGCAGCCTAAATCGGATCTTGTCATTAGGTGACCTCGAGATAAGCAATCATTGACAGGAACCATTATGTTCTCCCAGTGGATGTGATTATTGCTACCATAACTTCTGCGTGGAGTGCTCCGCTCCATGGTATATAGACTGGTGCTTTTTGAATTAGAGACAGTGGATTCAGCCCACAGCTTGAGAACTTGAGTGCAAAACCTCACTTCAAAGATTCTGCATGCTTCATGATACTTAGGGTTCTAGAAATTAGACAGCAAATATAAAATAATAATTGCAAAAAAACCCCACCCCACATTAAATAGGACTCATTATATTGCCTCTGAGGACCATAGATATATATTTTCCCCATTCCCACACATTCTTACTTACTTTTAAAAGAACCACATAAATTCCCTCCAATTGTCTGGGGGTTCCCCTTGGTGGGCTTTGAGATTGTTTGCTGCCCTGCTTGTGCTGGACAGACCAAGGACGTCCAACATTTTTTGGGCTGAAGGTTTCACTTGGCGTGGGGGTGCTGGATCAGCACCAGAATTTCTCTTTCCTTTTCATGTAATGGAAATTCGACCCGGTTAACATGCTGGCATCCTTTGCATTCAACGATTTTCTTCTTTTCTTCGCTCTCAAAGTGAACGTTCGGTTATATAAGATACAAAAAAAATATTTTGCATGTTAAAGCTTGTAAAAGTTGCTGGTATGGGTGTCTGTTGGTCAATCACTTCTGTTGATTTCACAGTGAGAAAACCTTCAAAGTGCCTCTCAGCCCATAAAGGTCAGGAAATCTCTCTTTAATCATCATCTATTCTTTTGAAATTCAAAGCTTCCCAAGATTGCTCTGTTAGTTCCTGGCCCAAACTCAGGCTGACTTTGGGCTACGGTGGGACTAGAACTCACAGTCTTCCAGCCAGTGGTGACATTCAGCTGGTTCGCACCACTTCGGCAGAACCAGTAGCCAATTTTTTTGTTGCCCAGGCGCAGAACAGACCTCTGGAAGCGGCATCCACACAGAGAACTTCTGGTTCACACATTTGAACCCCACCACTGCTTCCAGCCTTAACTACCACACCAAACCGGTTCTGAATTCAGTACAGTGCCAGAAATTCAGAATTTCCGTGTCATCCTTTCCTTCCTTAAACCCCCAAAAGCAACATATATTTTCCATTCGACGTTCTGTCTTGGGAAAGCTTTTGTAACTTGAATCCTCTCAGCCAGACCTAGCTCTTGGCAATCTTATTTTTTAAAAAAAAAAAAAATTACATCCTACCGAAAACAAAACAACACACCCAAGGCACAACTCACAAACATGAATGGTAAGGTGATCAGCTATGAAAAAGTGCTTTCAACCTGACTCCGGTACTTGCAATATTTTCTCAAAGTAATCTTATAGAGACCTGCTAACTTATATATTTTGAGCTTTTTTTTAATGGTACATTATATAAGCCACTATGAATTCATCAGGATGACATGTCATGTAGCTAGACTGAATACTAACTATTACCAGATTTTTTACTTTTATGTTCTTCCTGAACGAATTCAGGCAGGGTGTACTACGATAAATGACAAGTAAAGATATGTTGAGTCAATCTTATAAAGTACATCAGGGTGCAAACAATGGGGGTGGGATATTCCTACAAAGTTTAAACATATATAGCATAACAGAGCTGGAAGGGATCTTGGAGGTCTTCTAGTCCAGCCCCCTACTCAAGCAGGAGACCCTATACCATTTCAATCAGCTGTCCAGTCTCTTCTTAAAAGACACCAGAGATGAAGCATCTACAGCTTCTGAAGGCAAGGCATTTCACTGGTTAATTGTTCTGACCATTAAGAATTTTCTTCTTAGTTCTAGGTTGCTTCTCTCCTTAATTAATTTCTATTCATTGTTTCTTATCTTGCCTTCTGGTTCTTTGGAAAACAGTTTAACACACACCCCTTTCCCCTTGTTTGTGGTAGCCCCTCCAATATTGGAATACTGCTATCATGTCTCCCCTATTCCTCTTTTCATTATAGTAGACATACCCAATTCCTACAACTGCTTTTCATATGTTTTATAGCCTCCAGCTCCCTAATCTTTGTGCTCTTTTCAACACCCTCCAGAGTCTCAATATCTTTTTTTATATTGTGGTGACCAAAACTGAATGCTGTATTCCAAGTCTATCTTACTAAGGCTTTGTAAAGCAGTAATAGAACACCACATAATTAATGCAGCCTAGGATTACATTGGCTTTTTGGGCTGTTGCTACACACTCTTGGCTCATATCTAAGTGATTGTTCATTAGGATTCCAAGATCTCTCTCCCAGTCACACAGTTACACAGTAAAGGAGCCCACGGAAGGCATTTGGAGTTTGAATTTTTTTTAAAAAAAATCTAACGAGGGCAAATTGTAGCCTCAATTTAGCTACCAAAACCATTCTTGCAGTACATAGGACTCTGAATCATGCCTTCAACATCTAACAATGTTGTGTTATTTTTTTTCAAGCAATAGCAATAGACATATACACCACTTCACAGTGCTTTAAAGCGGTTTACAGAGTCAGCATATTGCCGTCAACAATCTGGGTCCTCATTTTACCAATCTCAGAAGGATGGAAGGCTGAGTCAACCTTGAGCATGTCAGGATCAAACTGCTAGCAATGGACACATTCTAATCACATTCTAATCACTGAGAAGGAAGGAAGGAAGGAAGGAAGGAAGGAAGGAAGGAAGGAAGGAAGGAAGGAAGGAAGGAAGGAAGGAAGGAAGGAAGGAAGGAAAGGAGAATAGCACTCAGACTTATATACTGCTCAATGGTGCTTTACAGCCCTCTCTAAGAAGTTTACAGAGTCAGTATCTTGCCCCCAACAATCTGGGTCCTCCTTTTTCCGACCTCGGAAGGATGGCAGGCTGAGTCAACCTTGGGCTGGTGAGATTCGAACCGCCAACCTGCTGGCAGCTAGCAGTCAGCAGAAGTAGCCTGCAGTACTGCACTCTAACCACTGCACCACCACAGCTCTAAAAACTAAAAAGCAATTCAAAAACAACTGGTGTGATCAGTATGTTTCTGTACACATATGCCTGTTACTTACTATCCCTCTTTCTTTCCACTTTCTCAACTGTTCACTTTCATGTCCAATATTCTGATTTCATGAGCCGTGTCTCTTTATGCACAAGAGATGCAAAATTTCTCGACACTTACGGCATACCTTTGGAAATTCACATGTTCCTCCTTTGCAATGGGAAGAGGTGATAGGGAGGCCAATCTTGGAAAAGTGAGCTATTAAAGTATGATGCAAACACCCAACACTTCCCAAGGGTGATTCTGAATTGTATCAGTCAGTGGTAACTCCTGGCAAAAATTCATATCTAAATAAAAACAGTCAGCATATGGCATAAAATGTACTACACTATATAAATGCTAGTCCTATGTGTAAATAACAACTGTAGCCAGGACAGCAGGGCTGTCACTATTGTCACTAAGCAAATGTGTTTTATCTGGGTGTTGTTCTTGTTATGTGCTAGAATCTGCAAATATATCAATTTTTTCTGCCTCTCTCCAGGTAGGCATAACTGCAGACACACAGAGAGATGTTCCTTGGAAAGAAGGAGATCAGATTTTATCCATTGTCCCAAAGGTGCTTTTCCAAAAGGCAACTGGATTTTCTTGGTTTTTTTTTCTTTTTTCTTTCCCCTTGAAAACATTTCACTTCTCATTCAAGAAGCTTCTTCAGTTCTTCTTGGATAAGAAACAAAACATTTTCAAGGACCAAAAAACCCCCTAAGAAAGTCCAGCTGCCTTTTGGAAAAAGCACCTTTGGGACAACAATGACCTGGATGGTTGAGAATCTCCGTAGTCGATTCTATCTGTTGTTTAATGTTAAGATGAGAATCAAACAGGTTTGTCCATGATATTCAATCCTATTGATGAGGCTATTAGTGGTACTTACCCTACCAAAACTTTAATAACTGAACAATGCAACAAGAAATACAACAAAATCATTTCTACGTTGAATGATCTTTATTCAGGGATTCCTTTGAAACATTATCCTGCTCTAAAATAATTTACAACTTGGTCTGTCAGGCCATCTCCATACTCCGACTTGTAAGATAAAGTACATGGCACACATGGAAACGAGATGGGGAAAGAAAGAAGAAAGATTACATTTCTTTTTCATTGCAGGTTTGTTTGTTTGTCTTTTTATCTCATGATCCGCTGCCAAGAAAACATTCAAAGATCCATGATGGCATGTCTTTTGTTTAGCTTACAGATTGGGGCAAAGCAAGTACATGGGAATGCCCTTCATTGAATTTCAACACAAGACAAATTACATTAATGGAATCTGCTGCCTAAAGACACTCACTGTAGAAGAAGAGGCTGAGCCAGAAGGCAGAGTTAAATATGTCACTAGTTTAGAGTCATTGCATTGCCACAAGAGACCCAGGTTCAGCCCCCCGTGAATTCTGTTGACCCTTATCTAGTTCAGATTTAGCTTTGACCATTAGTTAATTAGATTTCGTATTAGAGTTATCAATAATAAACTCTTCTGTGCTTTGGACTCAGTGAATGCTCCTGGTTATTTGCATCTGACATTCATACAGTTTGTGCAATGGAAGGACCAATCTTGAATCTATAACAGAGCTACAAATGACATAATTCTACTCAGAAATGTATTTGGATGTTGTCTAACACAACAATATTCCACATTCCCATTTGAGGGAGAGAGGAGAGGAGATGAAACCATAAGCTCAAGAACTGTGTCAAGAGGTTGAGACATCTCTTTAAAAGATCCTGAACAAATACGGGGAAAATCTCATGGTTTATAGCTAGAGAGAAACATATAATTTTTACTAGATGATCTCACATGCAATAGCCAACTAATGCCTGCTTTAATAAGCATTTGTAGCCACATACAGTAATTCTACAAATCCTGAAACAGCCTCAGTTCTGAAAGGTCTGAGGAGAGGGTGGATCCCTCTATTCAACTTCTCTCTGCTGGCACAAGACGGTCTGCCAAATGCCCCAATCTTAACAGTTCCTGGAAACCTTGGGAAGTTGACAGAAATATACCAGCAGGACACTCCTGACACTGCACTGCTGCAGTAATTTCTTTGTCTTTAAAATGCCATATAATTGCTAATGTAATTAGTGATGTATACAGAGGGGGCCTGTGCAATTACCAAGTCCTAAGATCAAGTAATTAATGTTCTGTCAACAAAACAGCAACTGTTTCATTAACAACTGCCTGCATCTGAGCAGCAAATATAATCAAAGACAAATCCAACCGTCCAGGACATTAGCCAGTCTGTTAATTGTTGCCTGAATATGCACTGCAGATTTAAATCAAGCAGAAAGTTATATCCATTCAGGTGAATGCTAGCAGTGTAGGATATGGTGGGGTTTTTTTTAAATCATAGAACGGATCTGGGCTATCCTCAAGCTTGGTCCCTCCTTTTGTTTTCCTTCAGCTTTGAATAAGATTGTCCTCTGACAAAACATTTTATTTCATTTAGAGCATCTCTTGTCATTAAAGGTAAAGGTAAAAGTTCCCCCGCACATGCGTGCTAGTCATTTCCGACTCTAGGGGCCGGTGCTCATCTCCGTTTCAAAGCCGAAGACCCAGCGCTTGTCCGAGGACATCTCCATGGTCATGTGGCTGGCATGACTAGACGACCTTCCCACCACAGTGGTCCCTATTTTTCTATTTGCATTTTACGTGCTTTCAAACTGCTAGGTTGGCAGAAGCTGGGACGAGTAACAGGTGCTCACTCTGTTATGTGGCACTCGGAATTCGACCTGCCAAACTGCCGACCTTCTGATCGACAAGCTCAGCATCCTAACCCAATGAGCTACCACGTCCCTCTTGTCATTAGGGGGCTGTAATTGTTGATGCAGTCACAGAGGAGAGTGTTTGCAAAAATTCTGTAGCAAATTTAATGAAGGGGAAATTCTCTCTAAGCTTCTTTTGAGTCTCCTAGTCTCTTGTGAGCAGGCTTAACCAAGAGAGTTTGCAAAATTTGCTGCCTTGGACTATAAGGCTATGAAAGATCTGTTCTGCTTCCTGACGTGGGGAATCAGACACATTTAGTGACCATTTGAAGTTACAGTGGCACTGAAAAAAGTGACTTATGACCATTTTTCACACTTACGACCATTGCAGCATCCCCATGGTCATGTAATCAAAATTCAGGCGCTTATTTATGGCGCTTATTTATGACGGTTGCAGTGTCCCAGGGTCATGTGATCAACTTTTGTGACCTTCTGACAAGCAAAGTCAATGGGGAAGCCAGATTTACTTAATAATCATGTTAATAACACGGTTATTAACAACTTCAGTGATTCACTTCCCAGCTGTGGCAAGAAAGGTCAAACTCATTTAACAACTGTCTCACTTAGCAAGAGAAATTTTGTGCTCAATTGTGGTTGTAAGTCAAGGATTACCTGAACTCTGATAGATAATGTCCCTTTCTGAAAGGCATTCTTCCAAATCATCGGTATCAGGATTTGCAGGTTCTAGTTGAACATACATAACTAGCCCAACTTCCAAAGGGTGTCCTAGACACCTTAATGATTTCCAGGTAACTGCTCATAAACATGCATTTTGCTTATCTTCTGTAAATGTGACTTACAATGTTAGGGAAGAGGTTCTCATGCATTTCCACCAGTTTTCCTTTAATGCAATAAAAAAGAATTTGCTTTTAAAATTTCTTTCAAAGGATAGAATTTCAGAGAACTTCTCAAGGGTGAAAGCTGGATGTTCTGACTATTATTTAAAGATAATGAGGGTTAATGTTCTGTTTTTCATTGCCCAACTCTATCTCTAGTGAACCTCAATCTCAGTTTTTGGTCAGGAAGCATCCCTAACAGGATTAAGAGAGACAAATTAAACTGCATGCTTGATAAAATAATTCCACAGTTATTGTGACTTAACTAATCATGTCAAATATTGGGATACGAAAATACACTATGGGGGCATTTGTATGATTATGTCAACTCAGGTTGGTCTTTATTTAGGGTCATTGAGATTTCTCGTAGATGCCACTGCTTTCCAAGGACCCTTCAGTCGGGAAGGGATGCCACTCATGATACTTATCTAGTCACAGTGTCATTGTCACCATTCAAGAAGAAACTTTGCCCTTGAGAATTTGTTGAAAGATTTTTCCTTCCCTGGAGAAATTTGTCAACGTCATCTAGTCAATATCTCTGCCCACAAATCTGATGGGGTTTGAAAGGCCATTTGTGTTTAGCTTTTTTCAGCTTACTAGGACTGGATAATATTATCTTCAATTTGATGAATTGCTGTAGGAACGAAGAGGATTTCATTAAAAAGTACATGAGTAGAGTGTGGTATTCTTTGGCACTTTGTGATGAGGTTAGGGGAATGTGTAGTCTTTGATTATATGCAGCCTCCATGCTTCCCCGTGGGTCAATCAAATCCCATGTGAAGCTCTCCAGAGGAATACTTCCTATATGGTTTCATCACTAGTGGTACAACTGGACACAGATCAGTATTCCTTTTGTCATAGAAAAATCATCAATGAAATTGTTTTTCCCCTGGAAAAATTCATGGACATTGTTCTTTCAATATTTTGTGTTCCCAAATTGGAGAATTTCCAAAGGGGACTTTATGTCCAGCCATAATCTTGTGTTTCATTGTACAATTTTCTCTCTCTCTAGTAATCAGCATTCTGATTTCTTAGACTCAGTTAAATCCCAGCATAGAAAATATGTATCACAAAAAGGAAAACAAAAAACCAAGACAACAGAATCCGTCCTTTATTATGGCAACAATAAATTTGGAATCTGTCCTTCTCTCTCCAACCTACTTTTAAATACTAAATCCTGTTAAATAATAAACAATACCCAAAGATTGAAATGAAGATGAAGAGACAAAGAGACCCAAGAGAAAATCTGAAACATAAATAAACTGAAAGAACTCTCAAATAAGAGATCTGATTTTTTTTCCTTTACCCTTCAGTGTGTCATTCATAAGATAATTATTAAAAAGCAGTGGAAATTATGATTAATATACTCTTTAACTTCAGAGAGCCTCTGAAGTCTTTGAAGTCAACTGCTTAAGGATTCATCTGCTTTGTCATCAAGGCATACAAATAAATAAAGAGTTGATTCTCTTACCACCCTTCCTCCTTCCTCAAGCTTGTGAGACAAAAATGTTCCTAAAAGCTCTGATGTCTTCCAAAAGCATGATAAGCCTTATCTGGAGTTCAAAGCACCATGAACTTTAGGGAACCTGAGACATTTGTTTTGCAATCTAGAATCTAACACAATAAAGTTTCATTCCTGTTCAGTCAAAGGCCTTGTTAATGTCTTTCCACTTGCAATGTCCTGGGACTGTTTCTTACAGTGAGGTTCTTTGTTGCATGGTAGAAATACATTCATGACTCCTGTGTCTGATTTGGGACATGCCATAGAGTAGCAATGGGTACACCATTGGGTGTCCTGAGGGACCAGATTAAGGAGAGGTTGTCATGGTATGTAATTTCCACGAGGATATTGAGAAGCTAGAGGAAGTTCAGAAGAGGACAACAAAGATGATACAGGGACTTGAGGACCTAGCTTATAAAAACTGACTGAAGTCACTTGAAATGTTCAATATGAAGACTTATGGGAAATATAAACATGCTCAAGCATACAAAGCAAAGCCGCCCAGAAGACAATCATGACCATATAAACTTGGACCACAATTAATGGGTGTAAGTTGCATGACCCAGATTTCTCTTAAATATAAGGGGGAAAAACCTCTGGACCATAAGATCTATATAACAGTGAAATGGTCTACCATGGAATTTGTGAGTTCTCCATCTATGGAAGATGTTAAGAAAAGATGGAAGAACCATCTCTCATGGATGGCTTCTATGGCTTTCCTGCACTGGGCTAGACTACCTATGTGGTCCTTTCCAGTTCTACAATTCTATGCTTCTGTGAAAAGATAAATTGTGACCAGAGGTTATGGATGGAGGCAGGATGGATTAAAACTATTTTCCTCACCTTGAGTAGTTAAAATGTATTCCAAATTGCAATTATTTTTCCCCAGATTTGGACTTTCTTTCACATTCCAGCACATGAAACCCTGTTGACATCTCTCTAAAATGGAAGGCAGGGAAGATCCTACTCAGCATTACTTTCTGGTGTGTGGGTGTGTGTATGTTTGTGTATATGTATGTGTGTGCATGTAGTATCACGTGTTCTCCCATGCACCATCTCAATGATTTTGCAGTCTGTAAACCAGAGCTACTTTCCACTATGAATTTCAACCTGGAGTAGGATTTTGGTTTTCCCTTGCTCCTACCTTTGAGTCTAAGAAGCCAGATAGATAACAATAGCACTTAGACTTATATACCGCTTCACAGGGCTTTACAGCCCTCTCTAAGCGGTTTACAGCATATTGCCCCAACAATGTGGGTCCTCATTTTACCAAACTTGGAAGGATGGAAGGCTGAGTCAACCTTGAACCGGTGAGAAACAAACCGCTGGCAGTTGGCAGAGTTAGCCTGCAATACTGCATTCTAACTCACTGCGCCACCACGGCTCTCAGAATGCTGATTACTAGGGGAAAAAATGTACAATGAAACACAAGATTATGGCTATACCTAAAGTAACCTTTGGAAGGGACCTCCAAGATCCCTTCCAGCCCTATTATTCTATGTTCTAGGAGGATATGGTTGAATATTCTCAGAACAAATTTGCGGAGAAACTGTTTAACCCCCTGACCTCCTGAACACGGTCTAATAATGCTCCACCTCTGTGAAATGGAGATCTAATGTTTCAAATTCAGAGTTAATATCCCGGCTCATTTAGCCTTAAAATACTTGAAACAACCCACTCCTCCAGCCCTCTGCCCCTCTTTGCTAACATGCGGGCAAACACACATACAGCTCTAAGAATTTGTTTTGGTCAGGCTCACATTCCACATTAATCAGTGGTGAAACAGTAGCCTCTCTTCCAGCCACTTAAGGGGGTTAGCAAGGGAATTGAGAAAGTAGTTCAAATATTTAACTCAGTGACAATCTACAGCTGCTGGGAAGCAGAGAATCTGAGAGCCTCTAATCACAGCAAGCAATGGATGTGGAAGCATCGCATTAGCTTGGCTGGCAGGACTAGATTAAGCTGACAGATGAGGGCTGTTGAGGACAGGTGCAGACAGAAAGGGCATGAAACACCTAGCAATGGGGAAAAGCTACCGTCCATAACCTCCATCCCACTCCCACTAGAGATTATCCAGAAGCGTGACCAATGCTGCTTCCATCCCATTCCTAAAACTGAATCCTGTCTGAAAAGGGTCCCCATAATCTGCTTCATTTAAATTCCCTAAAAACGATCTCTTGTTCTATAGCTCTTCTCATAGTCCAATAAGTTGGAACTATTCCAACAGTTGATGCTCCTCTGCCTCTTGTCAGCCTAATACTTGAAATAAATAGTAGCTTAACGAGAAATGTGTCAAATTCCTTTAAAAAGAGGCTGGACGAACATTTGTCTGAAATGCTATAGGGCAGTGATGGCGAACCTTTTAGAGACCGACTGCCCAAACTGCAACCCAAAACCCACTTATGTATCATCAGTGCCAGGTGGGCATGGCCAATTGGGTGGGCACGGCCCATTGGGTGGATGTGGCTGCGGTGGTAACGGCAGACTTGGTGGGACTAAAAAGTTCAATCAATCAATTATTTTAAATGGAATTAAAATAAATAAAATAAATAAAATTCCAACTTTGCGAGATCTTTTTTTTCCTGCGAGAAGCTGATATTGATTGATTGAACCATTTTTTTTTTGCATATGGCAGCAGAGGCCTAAATCAAAAAGGTTTTATAAAACCCAGCTGAAGGCCTTGGATGGGGTGACGGCACGCGTGCCCACAGAGAGGGTTCTGCGTGCCATCTGTGGCACACGTGCCATAGGTTTGCCACCATGGCTATAGGGTCTCTTACTTGAACTAGGGGTTGGACTGGAAGACCTCCAAGGTCCCTTCCAACTCTGTTATTTTGTTATCTATTATCCTCTGAAGCTACTGCTTGGCCATCTTCTCAATTACTTTCTCCTCCCACCCCAAAATAAGGGAAGTTAGATACTGGGTGAAAGTTTTCCAGGATGGTTGATCCAGCAATGCCTCCTTAAGGGGTGAAAGAACAAGGAACTCACTCAAGGAAGAATTCACTGCCGCTAAAATCCACCCACACAAGACAATTCCCAGCAACTTTAGTTAACCAGGAAAGGCATGGATCTAGAGATCAGGTGGCTGAGATCACAGTCCTAGGACCATGTCCACTTCCTCAGGCCCAAAAGTTTTAAATTATGCCCAGATAACCAGGCAAGATTCTGTCTTGAGCATCTCCCTAAGACTGCAAAAAGCCAGCATCCAACTGAGAATGAATTTGGGCACCTTTATCTCTCATTCTTGCTTGAACAGGAATTTATCATTGGGAATCGCAGAGGATTCATCAGAAATTTTGATTATGTATGATGGTGTATGTGCATAATTTTCCTTTTTTTCTTATTGTTATGTAAAACTGACTTAAATATGACTAATTCAATAATATGACACAAATGCATATGTAAGAATAATTTTCATTAGAAGATGTTCCAGTATATATATTTTCCTTTCCTTTCCTTTTTCCCATTCTCCTCCTTATTGTGTACTATAAAATTAAATGGAAAAGTAAACATCGAAAAAGTAAACAATAAAAGTCAGAAATATATTCATTGGCTTTTTTTTCTCTCATTTGGGGGTGATTAGAAAACTTGGAATAGAACCATAACCAGCAAAAAATGAATATTTTTTCCTCATAAAAATCTTACATATTTTCCTCCATTAAAAAAAATGTTTTACCACCAATAAACATATTTCCTATGTTTATTTACAAGGACTGTTTGGGCACTCCCCCCACCCCCGCATGTATAAATATATTTGATTCTTGCCTTAAAAACACTGCTTCCCCTGTATCAACATATTGTAGGTTGCCAAGCAACTATGCTGGAATGAACCTGCAGTTCAATTAAAAACAAATTTACTTTGGAGTAAATTTGTTGGATTTGTAACTCAAGACACTTAACCTGGTTACTGAAATATTCCCTTTTATGGGTGGCGCAATGCATTTAACCACTAGCCCCATGGATTGAGTTTCCACTGCTATTAATGTACAGGTAGTCCTTGATTTACAACCATCCATTTAGTGACCAATGTTAGAACAGTGCTGAAAAACATCCTCAGAGGTACAGCTGTCTTTATGGTCACATGATAAAAAATTGGGCACTTGGATGAATCAACCTCGACTTTCCTAGCTGGCTTCCGATAATGGAGTAAGCCAGATTCACTTAACAGCTGTGTGGTTCACTTTACAACCTCAGCAAAAAGGGCATAAAAATGGACTTGACTCACTTAACAACTACCTCAGTCCCAACTGTGGTCTTAAATTGAGGATTACTTGAACTGAAAAATACCTAACCAAGATTATTATCCAAGCCAAGTATCTCATGAAAATTTTGTCTGATTGATCTGGTGAAGCTAGGTCCCATGTTTGCATGTATAATTGTTTCTGTGAGCAGGTAAAGAGGAAACATTCTATTTTAGTTTTACACACACACACACACACACACAGAGAGAGAGAGAGAGAGAGAGAGAGAGAGGGAGAGAGAGTATGACCTTAGCTAAAAGGACAAGAACCTATTCAGCTATTTCAAAATATTTCTGCTTAAGGCAGCTGCATCAAACACCATTTCTCATGTCCTGCAACCACTCCAGCATGACCATACCTGAGCATTCTAGGTAAAAATCCACATTTCTGAAAGTTTGGAATATAGAGTTAAATCCTAAAACCTTAATTAGACTAGAAAGTCTGAAAGTGCTACAGGGCTGGATTCATTAACTAACTTTTCCCAAGTTTATGATTCCATTATTCAGCATCTCGGCTCAGACATAAAACTAACTGTATTCTTAAAACGCAATCAGGGTCATGGTCCCCATCTCCTCTTTTCCTGGCAAAACCCTACCATTTTGTTTGGAGGATATTGCAAAGAATTCTGCGGGCTGAAGTCCATAGATCTGTAGATTCCCAGTTCAGAAAACACTGTTGTAAGCTACAGTGGAAATAGATCCTTTGCCATTATCAAAGTGGACTTGAGTATCTGTTACATACTGTAGCTGACTAATTCAATTCATACTATTTAATTGATCCCAACAAATCATAACTGGACAACTCAATTCTATTCAGGCCCATATTTATGAATAGGGCATTGTTAAATACAGGTAGTCCTTGACTTACAACAGTTTGTTTAGTGACCATTCAAAGTTACAAGGATACTGGAAAAGTTCACGCTTACGACCATTACAGCATTCCCCATTGTCACGTGATCAAAATTTGGATGCTGGGCAACTGCTTCATATTTATGACTGTCGCAGTGTCCCATGGTCATGTGATCACCTTTTGTGATCTTCTGACAAGCAAAGTCAAGGGGGAAGCCAGATTCACTTAACAACCTTGTTACTAACTTAATAACTGCAGTGGTTCCCTTAACAGCTGTAGCAAGAAAGGTTGTAGAATGGGACAAAATCCACTTAACAACTGTCTCACTTAGCAAGAGAAATCTGGGGCTCGAGTTGTGATCATAACTCAAGGACTACCTCTATCTGTGACGGATGTGAAGAGCTGAAATCAGTAATCAGTAATTTGAGAAAAAAAGAGTTTGAAAAAGGGGGAAACTTCTTTTCTCTCTTATTTTGATTTTTTTTAAATAATAGCAGGGCAAATGCGACAGCTTATGATTCCTCGATAATGAGTTTAATTTCTCTAATATAAAGAAGAAAGAGAGAATGTTCCCGCAACCATAATATCTTAAAATATACATCCACATATGAACTCACCTTCCGGGCATTAATTTGATATATATATATATATTTAAAAAAGGGGGGGACCATGAACTTTAACAACAATCATCGTGGGAAAACACTAATGTTTTTATTCCCCTGGGAAAAAAAACACAGTTACCCTCACTGGGTGCACAGAAATTTAAATTTCACCTTAAAATACAGGTACATAATATAAATAGTATATTGTAAAAAAAATGTGATTTATAAATTTTATAGGCATATTATCAACATATGGGACTTGGATAGAGATGGTTACAAAATGACAGCAACAGAAGATGACTTAGAAGGCTTTAGGAAAGTTAAAACGATTTATAAAACAGTGCTTATCAATAATCAACACATCAAAAGGGGGAGCAATGGATCCACGGATTCAAGACACGCTTTGAGAATTTCAAGAGTCAGTGCCCTGATTCCTGGATTCACACACGTTCTGAAGCTCTGAAGCAGGCACATATGGAAATCTTGTGCAGATTAAGTTTTCCCATTGATTCTAATGGTGGGACCTTTGATCATGTGTTCCTATTGGCATGTCCGCAAACTGTCCCTCCATCAAAATGGACAACAAACTTTTTAGAGAACGAACTCTTCCCTTCATACCAAGCCTATGAAATCAGTGATCTTGCAGGGAGCAAGCTTTCTTGCTCGCATTTCTGCTCCTACACCGTATTCAGAATATGCAGATAACTTATCACCTCTATGGTTACAAATGAAACTGATACAGATTGATATATCCAGACATGAACATGGATGATCCTGGATAAATGTTACAACTGTCCCAAATGAAGGACACGTTAGTGAATGTTAAGTTGAATCCAAACTGGGTCTGTCACCGATACCAGAGGTTTAGTCTTCCAAGCTTTTGGACTCATGCTGGAGCCCATCCTCAAGGAACTTAGTTTCATGAAGATGGGTTCCAGCACAAAGTCCGAAAACTTGGAAGATTAAACCACTGGTCTCAGTGACCGACCCAGATTGGATCCTGCAACGTGATCCTCAGACACATAAATTTGCCTTCAGTCGTAATGTTAAGTTAGCATCTCAACATTCATTCTCTCCTAGGTAAGTGCCAAAGTTCTTTTTGCGAGACATTTTTTTGCTGTATATTCAGAAAACAGACAAAATGTTTTCTGAAAAACAACCAACATGGGGAGGGGAGGGAGGATAAAAAAAACACCTGGCCTCACAGTTCCCTCTTGCTCAAATTGCAACCTGAAAAATGAAGAGGATTGGTTCAAAAACTTGATGCGAGGCCTCACACACGCCACGCAGTTACTGAGGAGAGGTATGAAAGTGAACAAGCCACACCAGTACCTGAAACCTTAATCGAATCAAGACAGTGTATAATATTCATACATTAACGATGGTCCTATATTTTAATAGAGAGAGAGATGTATATATGTATATATAGCATTGTGTGTATAAAAAGGCTTGTGGGTGAGTCCTTGGTGAAGAATTTTGAGACATTTCTGTAAATGGTTCCATCAAGAGCAGGAGAGAACTGAACAGAGATTGTAGGGTTAAAGAAAATGGTTGCTGCATTTTTGCCAATTTTCATTGTACAATAGGAGGGGGGGGGAAGAAGTCCCTCCCCCCAAAGTCTTCAATGTCTACCTCTACATACAATAACTTACAAGTTTATTTATTTAAATAATTGTAAAACATCTTACATTTTTTTTTCATTTGAAAAGAGATTAAACTATAAGTCAATACACACACATGTCCACATTCCATCACTCATATCAGCATATCGGTTTTATAGCAAAGTCCCCTCATGCTGGTACCCTGTTTTGAGATATATTTTTTTCTGCATAAACTAAATTGGTATCTGAAAGGCTCCATAGAAAATAGAAACTTCAACTTTTTTTCCTACAAAGTAAAACAAAGAGTATCCAAAATATCAAGCTTGAATGGGTTGGCCAACCTGTTCCTTCTTTTAATATTCTATAAACATTAGGAAGGCTTTGAGTCCACAGGGAAACAAAACAAAACAAAAGAAAAAAGCTTGTGCTCCAGATTCCATCCCATAACCTGCATACTTCTGAATCTTGGCCAATTCTTTCTTTCTTTTTAAAATGTTCTTGAGCATTGATGTCTCCAACTTGGAACAGCCTCTTAGCAACGCTATAAAATTTCCGTTCCTTCTGGCACACAGCTTCCCCCGTCAACTGAGCTTCTAGTGCTTCATTATTATTATTTTTAAAGTTCCGTAACAAACAAGTAGTTTTGTGCTGTAGGAAAAAAAGGGGGTGGGGCAGGGAAGAAACCCCAGCAATGCCTTCTCTTCTTTCACATTGGAGGTACAACAAGACCAGTCATGGCTGGAAAACAAACAAACAGACAGACAATATTTACATTTTCAAAACAGAAACTTGCAGAAATAATGCAGATCTAGGTGTCGGCAAAGGGGGCGGGGAGGGGGGAGGTGGAGTTTCAGAAATGATGGCAGCCAGAACCATACGTTCGAAGTCCCCCTGCTTTTTACAAACATGCATCATAAAGAGAGGTGGAGCTTCAACGGCATAGTCCTGCCTGTGGAACTGAATTATTTATTTATTTATTAAATTGATAGGTCATCCATCTCATTCTCAAAGGGACTCTGGCCAGTTTACAATAGAATAAAAGCAAAAATGTAAAATAACAAGCATCAGAAGCAACAGGGATGAATAAAATGAAGGATCAAGGACACAGGGAGATGAAGACATATTGACCATCAGTCATTTGTACCTGTTCCTTAAAAAGGTTGTTCCTTTAAGTGTTCAAAAAAAATTTCACTAGTCCAGAATGTTACAGCCAAGATGCCAATTAAGAACACGCTGATTGGAACATACATTTTTCATTTTATTTATGTATTTAAAAGGTTTTCTATGGCCATTCATCTTAAGCATCTCTGGGCGGCTCATGGTAACATTTCAACAATAACGTAAAATTTAAATGCATATCTACGCAAACGTAAAACCTCCACTCAAATTTTCTGAAAGGAGCTAGCAAAGCACGTATATCTGATTTGCAGCTGTCCAATCTACAGCTGTTCTTTTATGAATGCAGGGGGGAAAGAAACACGTCCACACACCTTTCCTTCTTCCTTATAAATCCTAATATATTTCGGCACTGATTTTCCTATCGTTCCAATGCTGAAAAAGTTCTCACGTGCTTTTCACCCAGGGAGCTTTCAATGCACCCCTCCTTCCTTAAATTTTACATCTAGCTTTCAAAGATTTCAACAGCCTCTAATGTTTACAATGCAATCCTATATTTGTCTATTCAAAAGGAAACCCAGTGGAATTTGGGGGCGGGGGGGGAACTTACTCCCAATTAAGTAAACAAATATAAGATTGCACTATTTCCCATTCTGACATGGGAAATAAGAGCTATTCTACCCTTTTTTTGTTATAGTCTGTCTTAAGTTATGATAACTTGGACGCTAAATACTGAATGAAACATTAGCCTTCTTCAGACATTTGTTTTTTAAATGGACATGCTGGCAGACAAAAGGTTTTTTTATTCTCTGCCCCAGCCCTTCATCCCTTTTATAAATGTTTGGTAATCATAGTAGGAGATTAGTAATTAATAGTCATCCTGTTTGGGGGGGGCTTCTCAAATTTATAACGAAATCATATACAATTAGTGTGTGCATGCGGTGGGGAGGAAGAGGAAAGGAAGCTCACAAAATAGCCCCCCCCAAAAAAAGCAGTAACAAAAATGGCCAAAAGAAAATAAGCTGAAAAGGAGACAGCTAAGGAAACTGCCTTGTAATTGAAAATCTGAATTTCAGGTTTGTAACACTAGCTGACCAGAATGAATTTGAATCTCTCCAAAACATAAGCAATATTGGGTCTTGGGAAATGTTATTTTCTATTTATTTATATCCCACCTGGATTATTATACAAATAGCTCAAGGTGGCAAACATGTCAAACAGACCTTTTCTCCTCCTATTTTCTCCTCAACAACGCCCCTGTGAGGTGGCTTGGGCTGAGAGAAAACAGCTTGGTCCAAAGTCACCCAGATGGCTTTCGTGGCTAAGGCAAGACTTGAACTCACAGTCTCCCACTTTCAAGCCCTGTGCCTTAATCACTAGACCCAAACTGGCTTTCCAACCAAAAAACAAGCCCTCTTTTTCTCAGCTTTAACTTTGTTCAGTCCAAAGGGGCCTTTTAATATTCTCCAATTGGTGGGCAGGGAAATTGGCAAAATGTTTTTGTTTTTAAGACTTCCTCCATGAAAAACGGTTAAGGGGGATTTGCTTTCCTTGGATGGCAGGAGAAGTGATAAGAAAATAAATGTCCATCAAGGAGATATGGGTGGTTAAGACCAGGAAGGATAGCAATTGCTTTGGGCCAGCTCAATGCCTGCTTCGCTGCCATCAACCCCTTTTCTAACAGACGGCTTCTTCAATTATAAAATAATTGAAGGAATATTAATTGATTTCTAAAATGTCAAAATCTTTCCTAGGTGGATTTTTGTAGCTTGGCTTTTGTTCTCGGAGGCTGCTTCGTCCCACCCACCCACGTCCTTGGGGGGGCTCTGCTGTCAAAAGCCTATTTCCCAGCCTGCACTACTCTTTATTGAATGTTTGTGAGCTTCGGATTAAGGTCTTACACCAAACGCAAAGCTGTAATTATTTTTGCCTGTATTACTATATATTGAATCGATGTAACTTTTCAATAAAGGTGGTTCAGTGCAGGACAAGGCATTCGGTGATGAGTGGGGAATATAGGAACTGCCGTGATTATCCCACAGGGATCCTCTACTCTCTCTCTCTCTCCTTTATTTTACTTTATTGGAGAGAAATGGAAGAAAGAATTGGAGGTGAGCCGCATTCTATTAACCTCCAAAGGCAGCCATTATCAGACAAAAGGCTTGATTAAACTTGTCAAAAATCAGCCAAAAGCTAAGGTGACGTGCACATCTTAGGCACATGTCCTTAATAATGCTAATAAACACACCTCTGAGAAAAGAAATCTTGTTTCTTTCCTTTTTTAAAAAACAAAAACAAAAATTGGAGCAGGACTGTCCTTAAAGATGCAGCTAAACGAAGGAATGGAAGGAGCGACCAGAATGTTAAAATAGTGCATTTCTGAGGGTGGAAAAAAGTTGCCACCATGTTCGAAGTTGGCTTTGTTGAAGAACTGCTGGTCTCCATCCCACAACAGTGTCTCTCTGATGGCAAGATCTTCAGCAGATTTCTATGAGATGCTACCAGGGTTGAGTTGCCACAATTGAATGAGGTAGCATGGCTCCAGAAGCTTAAAATTATGGGTTTAGATCTCTTGAAGCATAGAGACTTTATGTAGCAGACAGGATGTTTTAGCACCCGTGGGTCCTTGTTAGTTGCCTAAAGGCAAGAAGCTGCTACTGGTCTCCAGGTCTTTCAGCTTCTGGTCTATCACCAAGTAATTACTATAAAACAATCTTTAACCAAAATAAGATATTAAATAAATGTCTTGGTAACTTGCTAATGAATATGCTTCCATGTTCACAGTTGTTTTGCACACCCTCCATATTTCTTTCTGCAGTGCAGATTGCATTCGTGAAATGTGACATTCCTATGAGAACGTTAATTGTTTCCTTCAGGGCATGCCCTCAAATTCCTAGGCGTTTCCCCCATCTTTCTGACATGTTCAGACAAACGCCAAACAGCCTTATATAAAATTCATCCCAGTGAAAGGCATCGGGCAGTTTATTTTTCCATCATGAACCAACAGGGCCATGTGAGTTTTTAATATATAGATTTGCTAACTGTCAACTTGCATTGCTGTAACAGGTTGGGAGCATTTAGTGCTTGGATGGAAAACTACAAGCAAATTCCAGAATTATGGACTGAACTTGGGGATTTGGGGGGAAGGCAGAGAGACAGAAAGCAACGACAAGTTCCTTGCAGACGGTTTCGAAGAATATATATACAGGCATCATTACGCAATCATTAGGAGTCCAGTTTGATTTGAGGAAGCTTTTATTTATAGCATTCCTTGATCTCTCTCTCTCTCTCTGGCTGATTTCTTTCAATATATTGGACATTCACTAGGGCAAACTCGCTGTTCCAGAGGCGATCAAATTTTTCAAGAGCCGAACTCAGTAATGAAAACAGGAGAGAGATGAGTGTAAGCCTTTCAAAAATCAGGCATACTTATTTAAAAAGAAGAAAATGCAATGGCGTGTAACACTTCCTCTTTTCATTAGCTGCTTCTGACACGGCCTCTGAGGGATACTCCAGTAACTTGTTGGAAAAGGGAAAGAAAAACAGCTTTGGTTTGGTAACAAGATACACGATCGCTTTGGACATGCATTGCTCAAGTTCTATCAGCTTTGAAATTTCTTTCATTACCAAAACCATCACGTCTTGAATGTTTTCTTTTTCCCCCTCTTGGTAAAAGCCTTGTATTGAGATTGCTATAAAATGTACTTTGGGAAGCGTTGTGGAATTCCAGAGTTTGTTTGTTTGTTCAATATTTGGTACATCTTCTGTCTAAATGCCCCGGGCCCAATGTACAGAAACTGAAGTATGCTGGCTTCGTTTTGTGTCCATTTCACAACATCAGGCTGTGCATAGTTCAGTTTGCTGGATAGATGGGGTTGTGTCAGTGTTCACTTTATGCTTATGGGGCACCTAGGGATGGACTATGACTGGTGGAAGGGCATAGCTTTCCTGCAATAGTGATGTGTGTGGGAATATTGGTTTGGGACTTAAAGAAAACTAACAGCCCCTGAAACTGGTGGAGGAGCAAGGAGGCAATCTGTGTGCCACAATATCACAGTGCAGATTCAACCCCTTTTGTCTATGCTTGCAATGCTGCACACAGGCACGTAAAGGGTAATGCTTATGTGGCAAGCTCAGGGGTTCAGATGCCTTGTCATTTTAACAAAACCTCAAGATTCAATGGATGCCTATGAAGGCAAGTAGAAAATAGACTGGGAGTAGATCTAGTTGGCAGTGGATACAGGATTGCTTTGCAGAAGGGCTTTTGAAGCTTAATTTTTTAATTAAAAGGGTCCACCTTTTAACAGTACTGCAGGGTGCTTTACTGAAAAGAAATTGGAAAAAATGCAGAAATTGATCTCTCTCTCTCTCTCTCTCTCTCTCTCTCTCTCTCTCTCTCTCTCTCTCTCTCTCTCTCTCTCTCTCTCTCTGTTTGTGTGTGTGTGTATGTGTGTGAGAGAGAGAGAGATAAAGAAGATAGATAGATAGATAGATAGATAGATAGATAGATAGATAGATAGTTAGATAGATAGATAAAGAGAGAGAGAGACAGAGAGAGACAGAGATCAAGAGAGATCAATTGTTTTGCTATTGGGCTCAGTATACTCATATATTCGCACTGTTAGGAAGGAAGGAAGGAAGGAAGGAAGGAAGGAAGGAAGGAAGGAAGGAAGGAAGGAAGGAAGGAAGGGAAAGAAAGAAAGAAAGAAAGAAAGAAAGAAAGAAAGAAAGAAAGAAAGAAAGAAAGAAAGAAAGAAAGAAAGAAAGAAAGAAAGAAAGAAAGAAAGAAAGAAAGAAAACCTGAGTACAGCAATCTGACCTGGGATTTCTCCAGCCCAAGCCTCATCATGTATCAGAATCCAGCCAGAAAAATGCCTCTTGTCAGTTTCAACTCCCTTGGACTCCTGGCAGAGGTGAAACTGACAAGGAGCTTCTCCAGATTGTGCCTCCAGGCTTTTCATCAGCTTTCACCTCCTGCTGCATCCCACAAGGAAGGAGCACTCAAGGCTCCAAGTAATTTTATTGGGAGATGCATAGCCAGATGTGATCCCTTTGCCAGCTACATGCCTGCAGATAAAGGCAAAGGTTTCTTTGCTTTTTCAGCTGCCAATTCAAGCTACGGAGGTAGCAGGGAAGTAAATTAATCTCCCCTCCTAGGATGCACCTTGGAACCAAGCTAGCAGGTAATTATAATATTACAAGCTAAAAAGGAATTGGATTCCTCTGTTGCAAAATGAATGGATTTTACCAAGAAACAGATTGCAGCACTTTAAACCACAAACTGAGAATTTGGGTAAACAATCTTATTTTGTGATTTGGGACAAAAAAAGCTCACATTAATATCTCACTTTTTCAAACACTTTTCCCCACTAAGATATATTTTGAATGTGTCACCCTAATAGATACAATTTTGTGTAGTATTTAAATTTGTGGATTTTAATGTTCATAGTCATTCTGGTTTACAATGTAAACATTTGCATATTGCCCCAACAATCTGGGTCCTCATTTTACCCATCTTGGAAGGACAGAAGGCTGAGTTAACCTTGAGCCCATCAGGATCAACCTCTAAGCTGTGAGCAGAGCATATACAGTATCAGACAGAATATATTTTCCTGCCATCCACTGTCTTACTAAAATCTGAACGGATCTGCCAGTCTGCTCGTATCAACAGATCTCTGTTTTGAGCTTCTCTTCTGTCTCAAGTTTTGAACTTTAACATATGTAATCATCATTAACAATAATACAGTACAAAATTCTGCGACAAGCAATCTTTCATAGCCCTGCTAGGTGGCAGCACCTAGCTGACCTTAGTTAAGTATGGCTGGATTTGTTAGTCCTTGGCTGGATTACCACCAGGAAATTCCAGAGTTGTAATCTAGAATGGGAAGTTGAAGAACAAACAAACAGAAGAAGACAATCACAAATAGTTCCATATTACTACCAAGAAAACTACATGGACATACAGGTAGTGTTCAACTTATGACCACAGCTGAGTTCAAAAGTTCCGTTGCTAAGCAATACAGTTAAGAGAGTGGTTTTTTTCGTCCTATTTTATGATCTACCTTGCCACAGTTGTTAAGTGAATAATCACAGTTGTTAAGTTAGTAACACGGTTATTAAGTGAATCTGGCTTCCCCTGTTGACTTTGCTGGTCAGGAGGTCACAAAGTGTGATCACATGACCTCGAGACACTGCAACTGTCACAAATACATGCCAGTTGCCAACCGTCTGAATTTGATCACATGACTATGGGAATGTTGCATTAGTTGTAAGTGTGAAAAGCCTTCATGTCATTTTCTTCAGTGCTGCTGTAACTTCAAACGGTCCCTAAACAAATGGTTGTAAGTTGAGGACTACCTGTATTCATGAAATTATTAGGAGCTAAGCATGTAATGGAGACGTTCATCTTAGTTAACCCAAGTGTCTACATGGACTCTTATATAATAATTTGATCTCCTCTCTCCATATCATAAGATTTCCATTGATCTCACAAGCTTCTCGTAGATCTCATGGTCTTTCATCAATGTTAAAAAAAATGAACTTACAATTTTTCAACTTTAGCTTTGGGTTGGGTATGGGCTGTTTTATATGGATCTTTATCATAGGCTGATATGGAACAGTCCTGAACAAGCTCAGCATGATAAGAAACTAGAGTGAACTATTTACAAAATGACAGTCCTGTTTCTCTCTCTTGGCATATCCCTTGAATGGAGAATTTATGGAGAGGGAGAAAGAGAGAGAGATCAGTTTTACATGTCCATTACCTGTTGGTTTGTTTCCTTCTAAATGTCTAAACCAGTGTTTCCCAACCTTGGCAACTTGACCCAAAGGTGCTTTTTCATGAGGCAACTGGATTTCTCTTTGAAGACATTTTGCTTCTCATCCAAGATGTTTCTTCAGCTCTTCAGCTCAGAGCTGAAGAAGCTTCTTGGATGAGAACTGAACGTCTTCAAAGAGAAAAAAGGAAAGTCTAGTTGCCTCATGAAAAAGCACCTTTGGGTCCACCATGACCTGGATGAATGAGAATCTCCATAGACACTTGGCAACTTGAAGATGTGTGAACTTCAAGCTCACTGGGGATTCTTGGAGTTGAAGTCCACACATCTTCAAGTTGCCAAGGTTGAGAAACACTGGTCTAGATCAGGGGTCTTCAAACTTGGCCCTTTTATGACTTGTGGACTTCAACTCCCAGAATTCCTCAGCCAGGCATGCTGGTTGAGGAATTCTGGGAGCTGAGGTCCACAAGTCATAAAAGGGCCAAGTTTGAAGACCCCAGGTCTAGATCATCAAGAGGCTATCAGATTTGGTGGACCCTTGTTTTGAACTGGACTTCCCCCAGTTATACACAAATTGGCTTCATTCTATGGTTCTATGGTTCAGCCTTGTCCAATGCAAGCTCAGCAAAACAGATGATTAAAAATTTAATTCAGACTTCAGATTAGCATCTCAATTTCAACAGAAATAGTTACTAATGCTATTATTAAAGTATATACCCCCACATCTAAAAATGAAACTTAGATTCATACCTGACATTTAAATTGGTTACTGAATGAATACATTTTCTAGTTTTGCATATACACTGAAACATAAATTAACCAACAGCAGAATTTATCCAAGACAAAGCATTAGTGAAGATTAACTGACTGTACTGACTGTACATTTGCTCTGCAAATGTAGGGATCATCTCTTTAAGACCTGATCAAGCATGCCACAGAAAACCAACACTTGATCTCCCTTCTATCCTGCAATCTAAAGCGATCCAATTTATTTTACAATTTCAGAATTGTTGCCCTTGTACTGCCCCGAAAGCATGGAATAAAAGATTGCTTGTGCTCCTGTTCATTCTCCTGTGCTCTGTTCCACGCAAATCTATAGAGCTGTTTTGATTTAGAAAGTTCTATTAAAACGTGTAGAACCAGTTTGATCCAAACTGTCAATCTGGTTTGGGGCATCTAGTTCAAAAAGACAGATTCAGATGGCCAATCCAACTTGGAAAGCTGGTTTGTTTCTGAGATTTCAACTAAAAAGTGAATAGAATCACAGCAAAGCTTGGTAGGGCCCATCATGGCCACCTCCTCTCTTGACCAGGGAAAAGAGTTTCCTATAGTGAGAGAAGTAACAACAATCAGAGAAGAGGCATCAGAAGCTGTAGGGATGGTTTTCAAGTTTAGATGCAAAAATAGCCACAGGAAAAGGTGGCTTAACTGTTTGCATGGCTCCAGCCGTTTCCAATTTGCTGCTCTCCATCTGGGCTGAGGTGATTAGACACCAGAGTACTCATCACTTTGCTTTGCATCATGTCACATTACATCTTCTCCACACTACTTTTAAGCAGGCTCAAAGTCTAACACAAAATCAATGCCAGGCTTGTCCGATCAGGCCGCCTGCAATCAATTTGGGGTTGCTGACAAAGACGAGCCCCTACTGTTCCTACCTACCTCGCATGGCTGCAGAGCAAAAAAGTAGAGCAGATGGCATGCAAGGAGTAAAAAGCAGGACCACATGGCACTAGAGAGGTTATCTAAGGGGATCCCCATGTCTTTCCCAACACCACTCGGGGAGCCAAGTTTCAAGAGGGTTTCCTCCCATCAAGCAGCATGTTCTTCATTAAGGATTGGCAATAAAAGTATGCAGATACTATGCAGAACAGGTGAAAATCCAGACTGGTTTATCTAGTCCAACATCCTCTTCACATGTTGGTTAGTTAGGAGGTGTCCCTAGGAAGCTAGCAAAGAGGTCTTTGCAACTACTATCAGTGTTTACATATTAGCAGGGCTAAATAATGAAATAGTTGACCTTGATTGATTCTTAGAATGCAAAAATCCATAATTTCATTGACTAACTTTGTCCTGGGGTATGCTCAACTCACTTCGTGCATGTGTGAAGAGCCCCATGTCTGGAGCTAAAGAATAGCATGGTCTGCCTTTCCCCAGCCTTATGATTCTGAAGAAGACTAGGATTTTTGCTTCAAATCAAGGGTGGGCAACAACGATAACTTTATAACCATGTTGGCTCGGGAATTCTGGGAGTTGAAGTCCACAGGTCATAAAGTTGCCATTAGGTGTCCACCCCTGCTCTAAGTGGATTCTTAGAATCACTGAGAAGTGGAGACCTAAGACATGTTTCTACCTCATGCTCAAGGTGGGACATGGAAGGTTGGACCCAACACTCTGGTAACCTCACTAGGTCTTATGCTCCTTTGAACTATCAAAGATTGATCCAATGCTAGAAAAAAGGAGTGTGATGAACACATAGACATCTGGTTCACTACTGAGGCCAGGTAAAGTTGGCAAGATACTTGTGAATTTCCCAACCAAAGAGGAGACTTTATTACATCCAGATGGATACCCACAACTTTTTTTTTTTAAAAAAAAGAATGCTTCTAGACCACCTGCTTTGATTGCCAAAGGTTCCAGGTTAAAACCTATGTACAAGGAAGGTGGGAAGTGTTCCTGCCTGGAGTTCTAGAAAGATGTTGCTCACCAGTGTCAGTATACTAAGTGAGATGGCCACAGGAGTTGGGCTTCTAGGTTTTCTCCCACTCCCCAGTATAAAGATGTTATTTAGTCCCGAGAAAGCTACATAATGTGCTAGACTGAATGAGCATTTAGTTCATCCTTCTACAGTGCTCTGTAATTTGATAGAGTCTACCACTGATTGACCTTTATGGTCCTTTAATGCTCTTTGTGTTCTTTTTAGATTCTTGTCCTTATATACGTGCTTTTAAAAAATGTTTTTAGCTTTTAAAAATTGCTATTATTTTAGGCCATGATATTTTTAAATGTTTTTTAAATTGTCTCTACCCTGAGGTGGCTGATGGAGTCACTGAAACAGTAGGCGTGAGCTTAAATGGACTCCAGAAGATGGTACAGGACAGGAAGGCCTGGAGGAATGTTGTCCATGGGGTCATGATGGGTCGGACACAACTTTAGAGCTAACAACAACAACAACAACAACCCTGTTCTCTTTATGCTGGCCTATGACAATAATAAATATTTGATTTAATTTGACGTGCCATTTAGTCTAGAGAAAGTTACATCTTTAGGGTCCTGCAAAACGTCTTTGGAGTGACTTGATTCAACATTGGAGCAGTTGCTTTGCTCTGCTTTGGCCACAGCTCTGGCCCTTGCAACGGTTTTCTGCACATGTGCAGATAACACTTGCCCTCAAGCAAGCAACGGAGAAGGGCAAAGTTCCTCTATCACCCTCTTATGCATCTCTCTGAATGGAAACGTTGCCCCTGGACAGAGCAATAAACCATTAACAGACTGGCACTTTGTCCTTAGCTCAATGTCTTGACTTGACTTGGCAGAAGAATCATTGAAGGCTTAGCTGGGTTAGGGTCTTTATTGTAGGCAAGAAAGAAGCTGCGTTCACAGTAGTTGACTGCCAGACAAAGATGCCAGGAACTATTATATATCCACAAGGGTTTAAACTG
Organism: Vipera berus; assembly: GCF_964194415.1. NCBI lineage: Eukaryota > Metazoa > Chordata > Lepidosauria > Squamata > Viperidae > Vipera > Vipera berus. The sequence goes on along the minus strand of NC_138211.1, from coordinate 15,690,780 downwards.
GAAGCTTCTTTCTCTGGTATTTCTGAACTAATCAAATTTGGTGGGGAGCTAGGTAGTGTAGCCTTGAAGGCAAGCAACTGTGGCAGGTTGACAGAACAGCATCTCTAGCTTGGGAACTACTGCTGGGTGTTGTTTTGCCAGGCTCAATCTGTACAGTGAGCACTGAGGCAGATCATGTCACCTCTGAGCTTTGAAACAAAGCTCCAAGGCATATATATTACCCAGTTGGCAAAAGTCTGATCTTTGGAAATGCCTACAGACTTCTGTCAATGGACTGCTTTATGTTCTGTTGACTGAAATAGGGGAGGCAGGAGAAAAATAATAATCAATATAGTATTGCTGGAGAATACAATTTATAGCATGTCACACAACATACCACTCTGTTTCCCTGCCTCCGTTCCATGTTTTTGACTGTTTGAATGGGGGGAAGAGGGATGTAGGGAGAAGGAAGGGCAGGAAAGGCACAGCATGATTAAAATCTGTCTTCTGATTTCTAAAAATGGACGTTCTTCCACCAAAGACACTTGTTTTTTTACCTTGGCTTGAGAATTTCTTTCAAATTTCTTTGGGTGGTGTTTTTAAATTTCCTTTGTTATTGGAGGCAGTAGAGGATCTGACGCTGATTCTGTTCCACATTTTCCTCAACATTTGTTTCCCCATGCTTGCCAGTATGAGAATCAATTTTTACAGTATGCTTTTCTTTGAAAATTGAATTAAAATATGAGAAGTCGGATGGCAGAAGAGAGAGAAGATACTGCCGTGACATACAGTGTACTCACATATATTCTCTGCCCCCCCAAAAAAATTCTAGACTATATTTATGAGATTGCATTGCAGTTTTGTTAAAATATTTTTTATCCTTCCTTTACTACTTTTTAAATAATTTCAGGTAGAAGCATACCTAATACTCCTTTGTCCTCCTATTTTCCACACATGATCCCTATGAGATAAGTTGGGTTGAGAGAAGCGCAACTTGCTTAAAGTCACCTAACCAGGTTCCATGCCTAAGGTGAAACTAGAACTCTCAGTCTCCTGGTGATTGGGCCAAAGTCACCCAGCCAACTTTCATACCTAAGGTTGGACTAAAAAAAAGGTAAAGGTTCCCCCGCACATGTGTGCTAGTCGTTTCCGACTCTAGGGGCCGGTGCTCATCTCCGTTTCAAAGCCGAAGAGCCAGCGCTTGTCCGAGGACGTCTCCGTGGTCATGTGGCCGGCATGACTAGACGCCAAAGGCGCACGGAACGCTGTTACCTTCCCACCGTAGTGGTCCCTATTTTTCTACTTGCATTTTTACGTGCTTTCGAACTGCTAGGTTGGCAGAAGCTGGGACGAGTAACAGGCGCTCACTCTGTTACGCGGCACTCGGGATTCGACCCGCCAAACTGCCGACCTTCTGATCGACAAGCTCAGTGTCCTAACCCACTGAGCCACCGCGTCCCTCTAAGGTTGGACTAGAACTCACAATTTTTAGCCTAGTGCCTTAACCACACAACCAGTAGGCCAAAATTGGTCTTAGGTTTCTAAACCAAATCCTCTTTAATCAAACTGGAGGAGAACAGACAGGAAAAGATGTGATCATTTTTATGAATGAATGAATGAATGAATGAATGAATGAATGAATGAATGAATGAATGAGATAAATAGAAAAAGGGAAAGACTTGACTGGTGCTTTAAATGTAGATGGAAGGGTTGTATTTCTGCAACCACTCATAAAGTTACTTATACATCAAATTTAGATTATCTGTAACAGCATTTTTTTTATTCCCATCCATTTTATGTAATGATCTTTTGAAATAATATATGGCATAGCTTTATATATATAAAAAAACAGAGATTGACATTTTCTCAGCTGAAGCTGCTATTATATTGTCTGATGCCATGTTCTGGGAGTTCAAATTAGTATGATCATTTATTCATTCATTCGCATTAAATCATTACTTTGGAACAGCCTGATACTTAAGAAAATCCCTAAGAGAAACTGTTCGGAAAGAATTGGGGACTGATGGCATGGTGGGAGTCTTCATTGCAGTTGCTGATTATTTTTATTTTATACTTTATTATTTGCAAGTGACTCAGAGCCTTTGGGGGGGATTAAGAAGCATATACTGTAGGGAAACAATAATGAAATGAAATGAAATCATTGTTGCACTCACAAACTTCAGACAATTTTGATCTGAGATTTTGCAAGATATGAGAAGATTGGAATTCACAAAAGGTCTTGGTATTACAGCAGCTCTTGCAAGCTGACATCTCATGAATAATTACCTTTTTTATACCACTCACAATGGAGAAATAGTTGGTAAAATTGAGGAACTAGTGGAGAGGGCTAAATTAATTTATTTGATTAGAAAAAAGACAGTATTTACATTTATCATTGACCAGAAACTCTCTTTTTTTGCATAAAACAGAACAAAAATACATTTACAATGTCTGATATTTTTTTTAATCACAGTAAGAGATAACTTTTGTAATTGTGTTTATATTTGCTGCAAAGGAGATTTGAAGTTTCGTTCTTCTCTTTCTCTTTGCTTTTTCTTTGTGGACTTTTAATTTTTTTTCTTCCTTTCCTGCTTTTACTCTTTTATTCTCTTTTGTTAGTTAGGATCGGGCTTTCTGTGTAATCAAAGACTGTGGGAAAACCTAAGAAGGATAATGGGATAGGTAAGGATCATACGGGTACAATTCTGTACCCTACACTCTGCTATCATTTTTAGGGGATTGCTTTGCACATTATAACAGTGTGCAAAGTCCATGTTGAGGCATGCTTCCACCCCCCCTCCATTACCTATGAAGTAAAACCTATGACATACACAGGGATGAAGTTCTGGGAGAATGGCGGGTGAAGAAAATAGATGTTTGCTTACCTCTAAACCCATTTCCATTGCCAGTGGAGCACGCTGGGGAAGGGGAACCTTGGGGCCGGATGACAGGAGCAAAGGCACTCTTTTGTTTGACAGCAGGAAAGACAGAGGAGGAGAATGGAAGGATGGAGGAACTGCTTGAAGAACCAACTGTGGGGCTTGAAGACATCACTGAGAGGGAGGAGACAGCAACTTGAGTTAGAACAAGTAGGGGATTGGAAAAGTAAACCATCACAAATTTACACAATCAGATCAACCTTAAGAAGCACCCAACTGAGAATTCCATGGATTCTATAAGTCTCTTTGAGTCTTGATCATTCAATTTCATTGACTGACTGACTGATTCATTCATTCATTCATTCAAAGCAAATGAATGTCCCACAACAGATCTTTAATTCCAAGGATGCTGCTCAGCCCCATATGATATTTCTAGAATGTCTTTAAAATGTAAGTTGACTAGAGACCAATGTTTTGCTTAAAATTGTATCTCCCTGCCCAGCAGAAGAAACACCAATGGTGAATAGGTGGCTCAGTGGGTTAGGACGCTGAGCTTGTCGATCAGAAGGTTGGCAGTTTGGCGGGTCGAATCCCGAGTGCCGCATAACGGAGTGAACGCCTGTTACTCGTCCCAGCTTCTGCCAACCTAGCAGTTCGAAAGCACGTAAAAATACAAGTAGAAAAATAGGGACCACTACGGTGGGAAGGTAACAGCGTTCCGTGCGTCTTTGGCGTCTAGTCATGCCAGCCACATGACCACGGAGACATCCTCGGACAAGCGCTGGCTCTTCGGCTTTGAAACGGAGATGAGCACCGGCCCCTAGAGTTGGAAACGACTAGCACGCATGTGCGGGGGAACCTTTACCTTTACCTAATGATTTTTCAAGCTTCAGCAGGTGACTGAACTTGTCTAGGCTTAGTAGCTAAGCAGTATCATGCCTGATCAACATTTAGATGGGAAAACTCCAGGAAACATTAGGATGTTAGCCAGATTGGTGTTTCTCAACTCCAACAATTTTAAGATGGTTGGACTTTGACTCCCAGAATTCTCCACTCAGTCTACGGCCTGCCTGGGGATTCCAAATGTTGAGGCCCACCCATCTTAAAGGCTGAGCAATACTGAGTTAGACTGTGATGCTAGGAAAAAAAAACTCAAGAGGAACATAATGGCAAAGTACTTCGCAGATATGCTGAGAACAAGTCCCCTAGAACCAAAATCAACTCAGAGGAGACTTCATCTTATTTAATAACCTTGTAAACATAGTGAATAACAAATGTTTTATTTACAATAAGACTCCCATTGGGCATGATCCAGCCACAGTTAAAATGATCATTTAAGGAAGCTAAAACAATATAAAAAATACAAGAACACTGTACAATATTTATCATTATGTATTTATTTATGTTCTATATCAGTTCTGACTTCAGGCAATTCTATGAACAGGTCTATGTAGTTTTCCTGTCAACATTTTCAGAAGTGGTGCAAAAATATTATTGTATTCTTTTTCAGGATTGGCCCCAAAGTCACCCAGGTGGTTTCCGGGCCTAAGAAGGCTACGGCTCCTAGTCCTGTATCTTAACCATTAAACTGATTTTTTTAGAAAGCAGGAGATCGTGAATTCTAGTCCCACCTTAACAAGAAAGCCAATTGGGTGACCTTGGTCCAGTCCCTCTCTCTCAGCCCAACTCACCCCACAGGGTTGTTGTTGTGAGGAAGGTGGAAGTTGTGTTGTATATGTTTGCCAGCTTGAGTTATTTGTAAAGAGGTGGGGTGTAAATAAATAAACAATCTGACATCCTGCATTCTGATCTTATTACCGGTAATCATAGCAGGATAAACCTACCATCTCATTTTACGAACAGTCTTTCCCAGCATCTAGTCACAACTGCTTCCACCAGTCAAGGGTGTCAAACTCTCAATGTCACGTGATGTGTCACGATGTATCGCGACCTTTTTGCTATTGCCGGCAATGGGATGGGTGCGGTTTTGTCATGATGCATCTGGCTAGTGGGCTGGCAGTTTGACACCCCTGGTCTAGATTATTAAATAAGTTCAGTCCTGAAATCTCTCTTAAAACATACAAAAGCGTGCGGAAGCAGATGAGAAATTTCATAATCAGGAATCAGGTCCTGAAATGTAAGCTCTCTGCATGGATCAATTCATGAAGATGGGAATGGAAAGATTATTTGTTCCTGTTAGTCATGTACCACAAACAGGGTCATCTCAAGGCAGGACAGGTGAGGCCAAAGAGCTAATCTGGGTTAGTTAAACCAGTGTAAAGTTCTGTGAAGGGAGGAAACATGGGAAAATAAGGAGGTCTACAATGTTGTGAAATACAAGATAGTTAAGTTTTCTAACCCAGGAGTCTCCAGCCCTTGGTCCGTGGACTGGTACCGGGCCGTGGCATGCCAGCAACCGATCCGCAAGAAACAAGCAAAGCTCCATCCATGGGATGCAGGCAGCATACAAAACCAGACACTCTCCGGCCCATAGAAAAACTTTTCTCTACAGAACCAATCCCTGGTGCCCCAAAGTTTGGGGACCTCTGTTCTAACCAAATATTTTCAAGCAGATTTCCCCAGCTTAATGTGTTGTAAGTGAGCCATCATCTCTGTAGGGCACTGTGGGAAACATGGTCTGATAGATCAGGACCAAATTTCAAATGAGCAAACAAATTTCATTTTGAGTTAAAATGCTTCCATTAATCTGTGCCACAGCTGCAGAATCACCACTGTATTTCACATTGCTTGTATATCTTCTCAAACTCTGAATGATTCTCTTTAATTTTATTTTTCACAAGGATCTGTTAGCATCTCATTCTAAACTCTGATGGTCGGGAATACATAATTCAGCTGGTTTTGTTTTGTTTTGTTTTGTTTTTCATTTTCTCTGGAACTGAAACTTGGCACACACAATTCAGCCAGGAAGCAGAATTTGTAAGTTCTCTTTCCTTTAAAAAAAAAAGGAGGGAGGGAGGGAGGAAAAACACCAGCAAACATCTGTTTGGCCAATTTTAAACTCGGTATGCAAAAGCAATCAACATTTCAGATTTCTTTCTTTTCTTTTTCCAAACAGGCAACTTATTATTACAAAAAAATTTCAAATGTTCTCATCCTACAAATGTGGACTTATGAAAAAAAATTCAGTACTGCTGCTGGTTAATAAATGTCTTATATAATTAAATATAGACATGGAAGTAGTGCCTACTGGTTTGGGTAATTTTATCCCAGGGTGGGTGTCCTCAAAATCCTATATCTCATCACACACAGACACACACAGACACACAGACACACACACACACACACACACACACACACACACACACACACCTCTTTTCTTGGGAATATGCCTAATCTCAACCATTTTATTCTTAGGGTGCTTGAGAATGTGGTTTTAATTTTCCTCCCAACTCTGAAATCAATCCTAGCACATTCGTTGGAATTTAATCTCAGTTTTAGAGAACTACAAACTGTTATCTGTTTGTTCATTTAGCTTTTGAGTCAACCTTGATTCCTGGTGATTGCCTGGAGAAGACCATTTGACATTCTTGGCAACATTTTTAACATGTCTCACCAGGAGCTTCTTCCTAGGATTGAGAGAGGGTGACTGGCCCAAAGTCACCCTGTTGGCTTTCTGCTTAAGGCAGGAGTAGATGTCACCATATCCTGATCTCTCTCTCTCTCTCTCTCTCTCTCTCTCTCTCTCTCTCTCTCTCTCTCTCTCTCTCTCTCTCTCTCTCTCTCCACCTCCCCCCCAAAAGCATACTCAAATAATATGGTTTTTTTAACGTGGTTAATAGTGGTAGCAAAGTCTAGTATCACCAGCTATAGTCTCTTTATTCATACTCCTGTTACTATTTTAATAAGACCTGGTGTTGACCATGGCATTCTTTGCAAGAAAAGCCAAGTTTTAATCAGTTCTTACCCCATTCTACTCTAGTATCTTCAAGGAAGCAAAAACGAACCTGAAATTCATTTGCAGCTGAAATTTAAGAGAGGATAAAGAACTACTTTTCACAGAACAATGGAAGTCATTTTGGACTATCCTCACAACATACACATTAACATGGGAAAGATATTTTTAAGGGATTTATCTGAATTTTACAAATCTTGTGGCTTGACACCAGAGTTTGGATAAAGCACTTTGGAAGGTCTTCTTCTTCTGTCTGAGAAGTTAGCCATAAGTATGACAGCTTTCCTGTAAGGGGGCCACCACTACTAAGCCCAAGGCATTGTGGGAAGAATCACAACATCCAACCACATCGGTTTAATCCATTAACTACACACTGAGTCCTTTTGCATTAAAGGAGAAAATAATTTAGAAACAAGTGCTGATGGATATTTATGATAACAGAGGTAAGGCTTAATCAAGCAGTGACTATGTATTTCCTGTCCTTTTGGTACTCCTGTTCTTTCTCATCTGTAAACATTCTTCTCATGCTCTCTGCTCTTTCCCTCCCTCCCCATACACAACTTCAAAATCAACTAGCGGGCAACTTGGGGGCTTGAAGCTGCTTATGGGCCAACTCCTGACATTAGAGATCAGAACATGGCTTTAAAAAGGAAAGCTGGGCAGACAGAAGCTACCAATTTCGATGGGATATTAGATTCCCAGCTGCTGGTGCTGAAGGATACCAAGAGCTAAAGTTCTAGAGCAGGCATGTCAAACTCGCAAAGTCAGGTGACATTGCACGATGCATCACCGCTTTTTCCCCATTGCCGGCAATGAGGTGGGCATGGTTTCAGTATGATGCATCCGGCCCACAGGCCGGGAGTTTGACATGCCTGTTCTAGAGAGACAGAGCCAGGGTTTTTTTGTCATAGAACGCTCAGAACGGAGTTTCTGCACCTTTTTTGGATGGAACCTTGTAGGGTAGGCAAGGCAGGTTGTATGACATGTGTGAGTTCCGGCACCTTTTTCTTTTACAAAAAAAGCACTGGACAGAGCCATCTAATACACGTGTCGCAGATAACCACAAACGGTTGACAAAAGCAGTCCTGCATTCTTGCAGGCTTGCTCTGCAGAAATTTTTGGGCTTAATTGTCTAATTACAAGGTTGAGGCACTTTCTGGCAGATGACCCAGAGAAAGGAAATAAACATCTTCTGACAGATTGCCTCTTAACTTAAGTCAGCCCCAAGGTCAGGTGGGGCTGGAGGAAGAGAAGAGAAGGAAGCTACTCACAGCCATAGGGTGATCCTGTGGGAGAACCGTTAATAAATCCAGGTGATGTGGGAACAGCCAGGTTGGACATAGGGACATTGCTGTAGCCGTTCATGCTGTTACTGGGGGTGCTGTAATTAGACTGCTGAGGAGTCGTGCTGGAGGAATAACCTCGTGGGGATATGCTGCTTGTGTTGCGGATGTAGCCTGCAAGAAATAAACATTCACTGAGTGTCCATCAATAAGGATAACAGGATGGTCTCTCTTAGACATGCGCTCTTCAGTTATCTGGATCAGGAATAGATTCATTCATTCTTTCATTCAATCTTTACTACAGTCACAGACCAGCACAAAAAATATTTTAAACACTAACATAAAGCAAATCTAAACAGAACCAAACAGAACAAGACATAGTAATATATTACAATAGATGGAGGAATATTCAGTGGGTGGACAAGGTCTGCCTAACTTCACAGACAGTGTAACAAAACTGAGCTACGTTCAGAAAAATTGAATCATACTGATCCGACAATAGAAGTTGTACATATAAGAGATCAGAGTTTCCAGGGTATTTAATCGGGTAAGGTGTTATGAGTCCATGAGTCCCTATAGAGGGGGAGCAGGAATAGATTTATTTTACTTTTTTTTATTGTCACTATTACTCCATGCACAACATGATTCTGTTCCCTTTCTGCATTCATATGATGTTAGGTGCAAAAGACCGGATAAATACATGAAAGTTCAAATAAACTTTATTGCTATAGCCTATGCAAGGGAATTGTCTCAACCTGCTTAGATGAGGGTCAACAGCACTCAAGGAGAGTTGGACTTAGTTCGCTTGTGACTACGTAGGGATTCTAGGCTGATCCCTATTTTCACTCCATCCCCAGATTTTGCCCCTCCTTCTCTCACACATGATGCCACATAACCCTGTCTCTACATTTCTATGCCTTTTCCCCTATCTTCTACTTTTCCCAGCAGACCTGTGCTTTTTGTACAGTGGTTTCCCAAAACATATGCAATTTTTCCTGTGTGGTGGTTTGATCAAACTGCATTGTAAAATTAGGATGCAAAGAACAATTATAACTTCAGAATTATCTGCATTTAAATACAAGCAAATGTAAGAAGTCTTCCATAATTTGAAGACACGAATAGAAGAGACACTTAATGATTTTACTTTTTTTTCCATCCAGATAGTTGTGGCTATGATATAGTGCCAAGTGAGGAAGATAGTGGGTAAATGGGCATTTAAAGCTCAGATTTTATAGACAGGACTTTCTGTAAATGAAATACAATAATAGACTGCTAACAGTGGGCTTTGAAGTTTAATTTTGTTGTTGATTTTATCTGTTAACTAAGTTTTTTTTCTACATAGTAGATAGATGTCAGGCCAAATGCCTTGGGTAAATAGGCATAGTGTTCTAGAAATTTATAAATTGCGTGTCTGCTTTGCAAGGGGAGAGTATTGTTTTTGAAATATATTTATCAGTGAGTATTCAATTGGGGGGGATTTGTGTACATGTTTATTTTGTTTTTCCTTTTCATGCACATTATTTTCTGTTAATGTAGTCTTCTCTAGTTTTGTTTCACTTTTATATTTCCTTTCCTCTCCCCCCACCTTTTGGAAGTTTGTACAAAATAGAAGAAGAAGAAGAAGAAGAAGAAGAAGAAGAAGAAGAAGAAGAAGAAGAAGAAGAAGAAGAAGAAGAAGAAGAAGAAGAAGAAGAAGAAGAAGAAGAAGAAGAAGAAGAAGAAGAAGAAGAAGAAGAAGAAGAAGAAGAAGAAGAAGAAGAAGTAGTAGTTATAGAGAGGAAAAATATCATGAAAATACCATGGAAAAAAATGCCCAAGTGTACAACAAAATAACATTTCCCCTGGAATCAAAATCCTAAATAACGATGAAAAAATAATAATTCTTCTAGGTTCGTTGATCTAAATAGAACGGAAAGGAAATAGTGTGAGGGTTTACTTTCGCTTTTTTTTCCAAAGGAGAAAAGAATTTCAGTGTAATTCTCAGGGGTGGACTATGGCATTCTTATTCAGTCACCAGATGGCCGAGAAGTGTGTGTGAATGCTACATTTTTTTTATTATACAATCCTCATTCCAGCAGTCCTCACCCTCCTTGATTCCTCACACTTCAGTTAAGTCCCAGAGAAAGATCTCAAGAAGAAACTTCTTTCATGGGGTTTCCAGCTTGGAAGTGACAATGGTGAGGGAGGCTTTAGAACGATTAAAAAATATGCAACAGAAAACAGCCATCGGGATCTTTTTTTTTTTGCTCCATCAAAGCAATATGCTGTACAACTGTGTCAAAAAGAAAGGAAAAAATGCATCTTCAAAAATACAGATAACGGTAGAAAACCCACATTGTTTTCCACCGGGAAAGAAACTGCACGGCAAAATTTGGCACAGTATGAGTTCAGCTTATGGAAATCAACCCTGGACTGTCCTTTGGAAGGACAGATATTGAGGGTGAAGCTCAAATACTTTGGCCACCTAATGAGAACAGAGGACTCTTTGGAGAAGACACTGACGTTGGGAAAGATTAAAGGCAAAAGGAGAAGGGGGTGGCAGAGGATGCTGAGATGGCTAGATCGTGTCACCGAAGCAATTCTCCGTGGAGATGAAATTCTCCATTCTCCATACAGAGAGTGGTAAGGACAGCTGAGAAGATCACAGGAAGCTCGCTCCCTGGTATTCAGGATGCTGCTTATAAGCACTATGTGCTTACAGCTCAAAGCATCGTTAGAGACCCCACACACCCACTCTATGGTCTGTTTCTGTTGCTCCCCTCTGGGAGGAGGTTTCGAAGTATTTCTAGTAGGACTACCCGATTCTGTAATAGCTTTGGTCCCTATGCTATCTGTCTGGTAAACTCGTAAGATTCGTGTTTCTCGCCATGCACATGTATACATAACCCAAATAAGACTGTTGTTTCTCTATATCATATAATATATGTGGGTATATGCATAATTCTGTATTTATGTATTTATTGTTGTCATATTTATGTAGTGTAAATCGAATGTGGTGAGAGCTGAATGCGACAAAATTTCCTTTTAATGTATGCCAGTTAGTATACATTCAAAGTGACAATAAAGTTATTACTATTCTATTCTATTCTATTCTATTCTATTCTATTCTATTCTATTCTATTCTATTCTATTCTATTCTATTCTATTCTATTCTATTCTATTCTATATTCTATTCTATTCTATTCTATTCTATTCTATTCTATTCTATTCTATTCTATTCTATTCTATTCCATATTTTCTATTCTATTCCATTCCGTTCTACGTGAATTTGTCCAGCAGACAGCGGAGGCCTGAGGGACCTGGTATATTATACTGTACTATGGTTCAAGGAGTAACGAAGAACCAGACATGACTTAGTGACTGAACAACAACAAATAGTTCATCTTATAAAGCAAAAGATAGAATTCCAGAGTTGAAAAAGATTTGGGGAGTTTGGTTATCACCTAGTCCATCTCTCTTTCCAGTGCAAGATGCATAATGTAGGCTGTCATCTTGTTAGACGACTGTCCAGTCATGAAAGAAAAAGGGCAACCTCGCCAAATCGACCCAACATCTTCCTGTTCTGGTTTTGCCAAGCAGAGTACCAGAAAATAAAGTTTATCTTTAGAAAGTGACCTCTTCTAAGCTGCTTCACTACTCCAAATATTTGTTTTATCGAATAAGGTTGACATATTAGGAATCTTCTATTATTTGATGTGTACACAGCCATACATGTATGCATTTTTAAAACTGATGATGTTACCTAGTTGGGTAATAAAACATCTGCAGGCAAATGATGAAGCTCAGGTAGTACCAAGGACTCCACAATTCAACCCTGAGCTACAAATATTCTCTTCTATTGGTAAAATTATTATTGCCAAAAATTGCATAGGATGATGTGCTAATGGTTGGTTTGCAACCTTCCAAAACCTGTTTTGGTATGTGTAGCTAAGATGCATATCTGAAAGCAGTGGTTGAGCTATGATATATTTTCAAAAGGATACAGCAGATATTTTGAATTAAACACCCTTTCACAGTATGGTAGATACTGCTGGGTAAATTGCATCCACTTTGAGAGACTATGAATCCATTCAGGATTTATTTTATTGTTGTTGTTAGTTGCGAAGTCGTGTCCAACCCATCGTGACCCCATGGACAACGTTTCTCCAGGCCTTCCTGTCCTCTACCATCTTCTGGAGACCCTTTAAGCTCACGCCTACTGCTTCAGTGACTCCATCCAGCCACCTCATTCTCTGTCGTCCCCTTCTCTTGCCCTCAACCTTTCCCAGTATTAGGCTCTTCTCCAGTGAGTCCTTCCTTCTCATTTATTTTATAGACTTATTTAAAAACCTTCCTTAATTTTGTATAATTTTACATTTCTCTCTAAGATCAGAGTCTTCAGATAATTAATTGCAAGACTAAGGGTTTGTCTTTCAAAGTTAACATGAGTGCGCTGATGCTACTACTAACTCCACAAATACTGTTTTACAGGATAAAATATAAGATCCTCTCTAAAGATCTGTGACAGCGTCTCACCCTTAAGCAAGTTCCACTAGTTGACAAGAACTTCCCTTTGTTTGACAACATATGTACATTTTGCCAATCAGATCTGCATGTTGAAAGAATGTGAAAGGGTGATGTTTCAAGATCTGGAAAAGATCAGCACACTTGTGTTTTTAATATTTTCAACTTTAACATGGAATTTGCTGCAAATTGTGGTCAAGGCTGCACCTTCTTGGGGTTTTCGGCAGAGATTCATGGTTAATTCTTTTTTTTCACAAAGGATGGATTTTAAAAGGTAAACTGTTTGGAAATTGGAAGAGAGAGAAATGAATCTATACAACACGGTACATGTGAGCTACAGAGATGGTTAAGGCTATGAACAGGGAATGTTTTCGAAGAAAATTAAACGTATTTCAGAATACCATCATCATCCACTATTTGTGCCATTGTGTCTGGAGAAAGATTCAGGATGTAAAATGCAAGCTTTAATTACCATGAATAATCAGCATAGGAGAAAATTATTTTCCCTAACAGTAAATTGAGGGTGAGTAGGTGGGTGGGTATTAACTTGGAAGGGACCTTGGAGGCCTTCCAACTTTGTTATTCTGTATTAGGATCCTGAGTTAGGTTTATAGGCTTCTACTATTTCTTCTCTATGTTTATTTTTAATTTAAGGATTGTCTTCTGATCTGGCATATTTCTAGGGACCTTGGAGGCCTTCTAGTCTAACCCTCTGCACAAATGGCTGTCCAATCTCTTCTTAAAAACCTAAAAATGTCTTCTTAGTCCTAGGTTGGATGTCTCTTTGATAAATTTCCATCCGTGACTTCTTGACCTGCCCTCAGGTGCTTTGGAAAATAATTCAACCCCCTCTTTTCTGTGAGAGCCCATAGAATAGGAATAGAAACAGAAATAGATGTAGAAGTAGATGAAATAGAAATAGAAATAGAAATAGAAATAGAAATAGAATCTGGAAGGGACCTTGGAGACCTTCTAGTCAAGCCCCCTGCTCAAGCAGGAGAACCATCTCAGACAAGTGACTGTCTAGCCTCTTCTTAAAAATCTCCAGTGATGGAGCGCCCACAATTTCTGGTGGCAAGCTGTTCCACTGGTTGATTGTCCTCACTGTCAGGAAGTTTCTCCTTAATTCAAGGTTGCTGGAATTAAGTACTGGAAGACCGCTGTCCTATCATCCCTAGTCCTTCTCTTCATTAGACTAGACATACCTAATTCCCTCGATCGTTCATTGTATGGTTTAATCCCCAGGCCCCTTATCATCTTTGTTGCTCTTCTCTGCACTCTTTTTTGGAGCCTCAACAGCTGCTTCTTCTTCTTTTTTATTGTGAGGACCAGAACTGAATGACATTGAAACCAATGATTGTGTATACGTAAAGAAAATATATTTTTATGATGGTCCTAGTAATTAGGACCTTTGCTCTTTCCGCCGCGACCTGAAGACTTGGCTATTTGAACTTGCCGGCCTGGACTGAGGGACTGGGATTTTAGATTTCAAATTTTACATGTTACATTTTAGAATGTGTTTTATTGTTTAGGGCTACTTGGTTTAATTTATTTTAATTTCTGTATATTCTGTGTTGTATATAGTGTTTTAATTGCCCTGTACACCGCCCCGAGTCCTTCGGGAGAGGGACGGTATATAAATCCAAATAATAAATAAATAAATAAATAAATAAATAAATAAATAAATAAATAAATAAATAAATAATAAAGACAACATCAGTTTCTGGCCATCATCTTCTTGAAGCAAAACCTCCATTCATTGTGTACCTCTCAGTTCAGCACTTTTACCTTGATTATTCCCTTGTGTGGACTCAGAGATGCTGACTCCCAACTGGCTGCCATAGGAGTTGATGCCCATCATGGCACTGTGAACAGGAGAGCTAGACAAAGCGGGGATCTGACCTGGATTTCTTGGGACACTGTAGAGGGCTTCTGCAATATCAGCTGCTCGCTTCAGAATAATGTCCTGAAACAAATAAACAAACAACAAGGGGAAAAAAAAATCAGCATAAATTTTATTCCAGGTGGGCTGATTGGCTTTACAGATTTTTTTTTTAAAAAAAGGAGAAAGAAATCCTCCCCAGATGTTCAGCAAACATGTGTCTTGAGACGGAGAGGGAACCAGGTAAGATAGGTAGGAAAATACCAAGAACAGGTCTGCTGCTGCTGCTGCTGCTGTTGTTATTTCTAATTTCTAAGATTTCAGTTCAAATAGGCTCTCAGACTAATTATACTTGGCTAACTGGCTAATTTCAAGCTCTCTTCCTCAAAGGTTTCATACTGTAAAGAGTAAACTGTCCCTTTCTGTTCTGCCTCTCTGTGCAGTGGAAGACCAAGAGAGAAAAGGGTATCAGAAGGAAAGATAACGGAGAATAAAGGAGCAGATGCCAGAATGAGAAAAAAAGGGAACTCCCCTCACTTGCCTCAACTCCATCAACCTTTGACATCTGAAATAGCTCTCTTTGAGGGAGATGAGCAGTCTAGAAACATGAAATATAAATAAACAAAGTCACTCTGATGAGAAATGTAGGGGGAAAAAACACTACTCAATCCTCACCTAGATAGAGCCTAAGTGAGCAATACCTAGTCTTAAAGCAGCAAACATATCAAACCTAAAAGCCCTCTGGATATTGACACTTAAGAACTCTAACAGGTGCGATCTGTCCCTGTTTTGGGAGGGCGCTGAGCGGGGAGGCAGAGAGGAAGAATGAAGGAATAAATATCACAGAAAAAAAGAAGGCTAGAAAAAAGTGGTAGATTAAAGGCAAAGAAAGCAAGAATGGGATAAAGTAAGATCTCCAAAATTGCAAGCTTTTAAAAATGTGCGTAGTACTTTTTAGAAGTTCCTGTAGAAGCCAGCCTTCTCTGCTTGCAGACTATCTGAATAGCAATAAACCAATCCAACAGAGGTGAAGACTTAAAAGCAGGCTAGAAATTTCATCAAGCAGGATGATGGAGGAGGAGCAGAACTAGCGGTCGTATGCCCATCCTCAGCAACAGAGTTTGGAGGAAGAAGCAATGGTCTTCTCTGAATGGATTAACGGACTGCAGTGGCAGATAAATTCTGTACAAGCATGAGAAAGACCTCCAGGGTAGAATGGTGGAGGAGTTTTAATGGACCATTAAGCCTCATCAGTTCCACTCGAGTAGGTCAGGTGAAAAGGTGACTTGGGAGAAGCTGCAAACACAACACCTTCTTTACACGTTCACAGGAGAAAAAGAGAGGAACTCTAACCTGATTATTATGCGGTGTCCCGTACAGTGCTTCGACGAGGTCAGCTGCTCGCTTCAAAAGCATCTCCTGCAAGCAGAAAGGAAGGACAACCAAGGATGTGTCATGCATTGAAAAATGTGGCGGTAAGGACTAGGCAAGCACAGCGTGAAACAAACAAGCCCTGAAATTAGCAGAACAAATGCCAGAAACAAATAGTAGTTTTTTAAAAAAATTATCATTTATTAAAAATACATACCTCACCATTCTGTTTAGGCACTCCCAGTAGCTTTTTGCCATGAAATCCAATAGAGGGAAGGGCACACTTAGCCAGGCTTTCTTAATTCAATCATGCTCTGAACATGCTAAGCCATGAAGCATGGTTGACAAACACCATGTTAAACCAAACCAAACGCCATCCGTTCATATCACGAGTCTGCCCAGAGTCAACCATGATTTTTACTCCATTATTTCATTTTTGTTTTCATCAATTCCATTCAGCTTACGTTTATTTATTTATTTATTTATTTGTTTTTATAAACCGCCCTTCTCCCGAGGGACTCGGGGCGGTGTACAGAGTAAGGTAGGTAAAATACAGATAGAACAATAAAAACAATAGTAAAAACCAACTGGGACCCCAATTAAAGCTATCAGGCCAGGCCGGACTGCTGGAACAGGAAGGTTTTTAAGTCGCGCCGGAAGGTGCGGAGGTCGGGGGCCATCCGGATTTCGGTTGGCAAGCAGTTCCAGAGGGCTGGCGCACCCACTGAGAATGCCCTCCCCCTGGGGGCCACCAGCCGACATTCCTTGAGCGGTGGCACCCTGAGGAGGCCCTCCCTGTGGGAGCGCACAGGACGGTGGGGTGCTGACATTGGCAGAAGGTGCTCCCGTAGGTAGTCCGGACCCATGCCATGTAGGGCTCTGTATATTTGTATTGAGTTTATAAAGGTAAAGGTAAAGGTTCCCCCACACATGCGTGCTAGTCGTTTCCAACTCTAGGGGCCGGTGCTCATCTCCGTTTCATAGCCGAAGAGCCAGCGCTTGTCCGAGGACATCTCCGTGGTCATGTGGCCGGCATGACTAGACGCCAAAGGCGCACGGAACGCTGTTACCTTCCCACCGTAGTGGTCCCTATTTGTCTACTTGCATTTTTACGTGCTTTCGAACTGCTAGGTGGGCAGAAGCTGGGACGAGTAACAGGCGCTCACTCTGTTACGCGGCACTCGGGATTCGACCCGCCAAACTGCCGACCTTCCGATCGACAAGTTCAGCGTCCTAACCCACTGAGCCACCGTGGATGTTTCAACCAGTATCTGTTCTGTGCAAGCCACTGAGCGTCTCTTTGGATTGTGGCAACACAGAAATGTGTTTTTAATAAGTAAACAAACTCACAATACACTGAACCTATTGAGGGGCTGACGTTAACTGTGCAGAACTATTCGTTTAGGGACCGTTCGAAGCTACAGCAGCACTGACAAAATTACTTAGGAGCATTTTTCACACTCGGGGCATCCCTAGGGTCACGTGATCAAAATGCAGATGCTTGATAACAGACTCAAATTTTATGACGGTTGCAGTGGCCCACTGCAATCTGGCTTCCAGTTGGGGTTGTTACACCCAGTCTGACTTCCCCGTTGATAAGCAAGGTCCATAGGGAAGACAGATTCACTTAACAACTATGCTACTAACTTAACAACTGCAGGGATTCCCAACTGGGGCAAGAAAGGTTGTAAAATGGGGAAAGATTCACTTAACTGTCGAGCTTAACGGCAGAAAGTTTGGACCCAGTCGTGGTCATACGTCGAGGACTACCTGTACTGTGCCTAAATCGGCTACACAGATCAGAGTTGGGTAAACAATGCTTAGAATCCAATGTGGGAAGTTGATTCGTGATGCAGCACAGCCAGACCAATGCAGCCGTTATCTTTTATCTGGTTAGGTGAATGAAGTCAACAGGGGAGGAAGGGAGCTTTACCTTGGCTAGTCGCTCTGGATCGCCAGGATGTCTTGGGATGACTTTCTGGAGTCTTTGGAAACCGTAGTCTATGGTTGGCTCATTTAAAGCTGAAAAAGAGGGTGGAGAAAGAGTAACAAGTGAAATTTTTGTAGGAGAGGCAAAAGAAATAATGGAAGGCACCAATAATTAATGCTGCACACATAGGAAGGCATGGATAGTATTGGGAACTCTAAAGCTCCCTCCTTCCGTTATGTGTTCAAGATGGACAGCGATTAATATTTATATGTTACTTATACGTAAGGGTGTAGGTCTATACATACGTCGCATATAGTAGGCTTAAATGTGTGTTATGTATGTGTACACTTTGAGAGCAAGCAACCAATTTCCATTTTTAATGTGTGCCATTGTGCCCATAGTAAAAAAGGACAATAAAGGTTATCTATCTATCTATCTATCTATCTATCTATCTATCTATCTATCTATCTATCTATCTATCTATCTATCTATCTATCTATCTATCTATCTATCTATCTATCTATCTATCTATCTATCTATCTATCTATCATCTATCTATAGTAGAAGCTAGCTAATCAAGAGAGAGAGAAGAAAATAAGCTTTTCGACATTTGTCAGAGCTACTGCTCAAAGAGCAGGTGACACTTATAGCCAGGAGAGATTTTATCTCGTGCATTGTTGATGCTCTTTCTTAAACAGGGAAGCCCTTCAGATGCTCATTCACACCCTAGGCGTGTGCTGTCTGCCATTAATGGGCCATTAAGGTGCACTTGGCCAAAGAGAATGCCCAACCATTTCTGACCCATGTTAGTTTCTTGAGGTTTTTGGGAAATCTATTCCACTGCATTTCTCCATTCATCTTTTTCTTTTAAAATAAATAAATAAATAAATAAATTGGTAGTTAATGGTGGATTTCTGATTTACAGTATTTTTTTTGCACAAGATACATATTACACAATGACTTATTGTCTTCAGCTGCAAAAATTCTGATGATCATCTTCATAATTGAAAGATAGCTTATCTTCTTTTAATCAAAGTACAGCATCTCACTAGTCAGAGAACTACCCCCCTCCCCCCTTCCCTCCCCCCAAAAAAAAGAGTTCCAGGAGGTGCAAACTGGAAATGGTCACAGGATAGTGAGCAAAACCCTTTAGCACTGCAACTTTGCTGTGTTGGAATGTGAAATTAAACCTGGTGCTAATTCAGCTTTTTTTGTCTGGCTTCAGATTTTCCCATCCGGCTGACTTTAGCAGAACAGAATGGAAGTACCCTATGTAGCCATAATAGGCTCTGGTGACATGGATTTTGATTTATTTTAATGGAATAATGATGGGCTAGTTTAAAGATTGTTGGATGGAATCAAACGGGGGTTGAATGGGAAAGACTTAGACCTAAGAATTTCAACTTTGCTATACTTAGAAAAAAATTTGATGCCTATTGGGAAACATTCTGGATCGCTTAAAGAGTTTAATAATACACATTTCAACTGCCATAGAATCTATTTCCCTTCTGGGAGCAGAGAGAGAATTTGTGCCAATAATCGTGAGAATTTGTCAGAAGCCTCTTGAGATCTTATATATCACTATCTGCCATTTCTCTTGTTCATTCTGAGCCTAATAGTTGAAGTAAGTTACATGTCTTGGATCAAGCTACAGAGATTATAAATTGGAGAAGCTTTTTTTTTTAAAAAAGGAAAGGAAAAGAAAAGAAAACCTAATGATTTAAATGCACATACTTAACCAAGAATATCTAATGGGACTATTCAAATTTGTAACTCGGGGATAAAATCTGATTACTACTCAATATTAATTTTGAAGACTACCTTAAATATGAATTTATTTCATGGTGGTAACAGACCAGTAAAGGCAATCCTTGACTTACGATCACAACTGAGGCCAAAATTTTGTCCCATTTTCCGACTTTTCTTGCCGCAGTTGTTAAATGAAACACTGCAGTTGTTAGGTTACTAATACAGTTGTTAAGCGAATCTGGATTCCCCATTGACTATGCTTGTCAGAAGGCTGCAAAAGGGGATCATGTGACCCAGGGATATTGCAGCCGTCATAAATATGAGTCAATTGCCAAGCATCTGAATTTTCACCATGTGACCATGGGGATGCTGTAATGGTCATAAGTGTGGAAAAACAGTCATAAGTCACTTTTTTCCCAGTGGATATTGTAACCTTAATGAACTGCTTTAAGTCAAGGATTATCTGTAACTGTATTCAATTCCAAAATGGATGAGGACATAAAGCAAGATTTTCTTCAGTGTGATTCCCAGGTTCTGGAATGTTAATGCAAGTAAGTTTAACCTGGTTTCCTCAATACTAGTTCTTCAGTGCATTGGGGGGAAAAAATCAACAATCAATGTGAGGAGCAAACTGCATCTTGGCTCATTCAAGGTCATGCACAGATATTCAGCTTTATCTCCCATCTCTTACTCCTTGTGTGTGTGATTTTGCTATGGATGGTTTCAAGGTAAGAGATCTCCTTTCTGAAAGTTCAAGATCTCTTCCAACTGTGACTTAAAAATCAGTAAAGCTGAACTGTCTGTTGTAAACTGGACCAAGTGGACGGCAAACTTTCAATTTAGCAGAGCAACAGGGTCCGAGAAGGTGTGTGTATAAAAGCCAAACATCTCGTAAATCTGAATGGGATTTTGTTCACAGATATTTTATACATTTTTCACACGTATGTATGACAAGCAAGATTTTACATATGCACAGAAGTATGTAATATGTGGACAGATTTTAGTTTGTTGCATCTGAAACCAATGGTTTAGTGGTATTAAAAATACCAAGATATCCTCTAAATCCCTTCTTTTCCTCAAAAACAAAATCAGCAGGGACATACTTTAAGGACTCAGCCTGTCATTTCAGATTTCAAATCTCCATAAAGAGCTGTCTAACTAATTAAGCCATGGAGGGGTTTCTCCCAACAAACCGGGCGGGAGGAAAGATGCCCAGCATGATAACCAGTGGTTGGCACCCCTGATCAGTCTCATGATTGTCATCCACACAACCTTGATAGAGGCTCCCCTGAAAGAAATTGCTAGCAGATTTTTAACTAGAGCAATGCTAGAGTGGCATCCTTTGCCATAACCTATTAAAAGTACCCATCACAGAGAGCATATGCATACAGCTAACAGCTCCCACGTTGACATTTAGATGTACCCTTGGAATTTATCTTTAATTTTTATAGTTGTCTTTTTTTTAAGAGTTTATGGGTCTTTCTTCAAACAAGCTGTCTCGGTGCTGTTCTTGTTCCGCTAATGCCTAATCGTTTGGAACATGAAATGAATATTGGATTTGGTATTAAATATTGAAGGACCCTCCTTAGATCTTCAGCAGATGAATCATGAACTCCTGAGATCCCTGCCTTGCCATCTACATCTGCTTGCTAATAGGAACAGGACATGGAAGCCTTTGTGGCAAATTCCCTCAGGTGATGCTGATAGTAGCTTGTCTCAACCCGGGAGATTGCAATCAGCTTCCCAGAGCTTGGACTACGATCAGATTAAAGCATGCATCCAAAACTCTAAACTGATTTCTATCCCCGGTCAGGAACAATATATCTAAATATGACAGAAATAAATATATGCTAAGAGATGAGAAATTTGCATTTCTATTGGCCTGGATTTGCTCAGAAGTAAACAAGAATGGAGCATTTAGCAATAGCCTGTTTCTACCAGGGATATCTTTAGAGTTTAGTTTGGAATGACCCAACCTTGCTTCTAAAAGGAAATAACATGGTAGGAGTGCTAACATTATTCCACTTTTCCCAGCCTACATAAAATTAGCAAAATTGCATGAATCTGTAGTTTGTTGGAATTTAGCACCTTCCGTTCATCTGTCTTACTTTCTAATTCCACATGATCAGTGCATATAAGCACAATAATGCAACCCTGATTAGCATGTGTGAGGATTGTGTCAAGAACTATTGATGTAATATACATCAATGTATCTATGATGTTTTATCAGGGTGGATCTTTCTGGGCAAGGATAAAACACTTTAACACAAAGGCAGACTTGACTTGATTTTAAATACAGTTCTATCAAGATTTTTTTTTAATGTGATGTGCTGCGTACACTCAAGTCAAACACTGCACCAAGAAAAAAAGCAAACAACAACAAAAAATGATACGGTCACACCTATGATAATATCAGCTTGAAGGCTGCACCAATCATGGGCTTTTTTGAGTGGCTGGTCCTCAAGGATAAACTGTATGATTTCATGTCATGTTATATTTCAGCATATTTGTCCTCTGTCTTGCATTAGTTAAAGAAAAGTAAAGCAACTGCCACATGATAAAAAATGTGCAAGTCAAATAGATTAAGAATCATTGGAACCCATGTACATTTGAGCCTTTGCCCCGTGATGCTCAGATGTACATAGAAATTAAAAATCTAAATAAATAAAATTAAAAGAAAGACATTAAACATCTAAATGCTGGATTTGCATGGGCATAAGAGTCTAAGGGACGCGGTGGCTCAGTGGGTTAGGACGCTGAGCTTGTCGATCAGAAGGTTGGCAGTTTGGCGGGTCGAATCCCGAGTGCCGCGTTACAGAGTGAGCGCCTGTTACTCGTCCCAGCTTCTGCCCACCTAGCAGTTCGAAAGCACGTAAAAATGCAAATAGAAAAACAGGGACCACTACAGTGGGAAGGTAACAGCATTCCGTGCGCCTTTGGTGTCTAGTCATGCCAGCCACATGACCACAGAGACGTCCTCGGACAAGCGCTGGCTCTTCGGCTTTGAAACGGAGAGGAGCACCGGCCCCTAGAGTCGGAAACGACTAGCACGCATGTGCGGGGGAACCTTTACCTTTACTTTAAGAGTCATCTAATATCTGTTAAGATGAACAGAAGACCTTGTTGAAAATAAGCAAAGTTAGGAGATGCAAATAGCTGAAAAATGTTTTAAAAATGCAGATCCCTTTGAAGACTAGCCATCATTTGGAAAGGCTGTTTGCCTGATGAACTTAACCCTTTTGTAACCAGATTTTTTTTTGGCTCTTTTTTCCCCTTTTTCATATACTTTTTCTCCTCCCTCCAATTTTTTTTCTCCCCTTTCTCTTCTTTTAACACTACAGCCATTATTTTCCCTCATCTCCTTTTCATCTGTTCTCCCCCTCCCCACTTTTGAATGGAGAAAGGGGAACATGTGTGTGTGCATATTTATTTGTTAGTTTCTATGTATGAGAATGAGCAACAGAGAAGGGCTGGTATTTGCAGATAAATTAATTTTTAATTTGAGTTTTTATTTTACAGGCAATGAATTAATTTTATTTATGTACAGGCTCTTATTTTACAGGGAATGAGTTAATTTTATAATGGCTACTTTATTTTATAGGTAATTAATTTGAACCAGTGATTATTAATTATTATTATTTTTTGTCCTACCCATGCCCTTTTTCGGAGTGTGGTTTCATACACACACAGACACACACACAGACACACACACACACAGAGAGACACAGACACAGACACAGACACACACACACACACACACACAGAGAGAGAGAGAGAGAGAGAGAGAGAGAGAGAGAGAGAGAGAGAGAGAGAGAGAGAGAGAGAGAGAGAGAGAGAGAGAGAGAGAGAGAGAGAGAGATCATCCCTTTTCAGAGATGGAGGAATCCCTATGATGGATTTCACCCGGAATAACAATTTTAAGTTAACAAGATGGAGAAGCTGGACAGTTCACAGGATGTTTTCCTTGTATTTAAGGTTTATTTTTCCTTCTATTTTTTTAACTTTTGAGTTGAGAGGCCTTTCGTCCATTCTAGTAAATATGGCATTACCCACCCTGCCAATTTAATATTCCTCTGGCAATTTTGCAGGAAACGTGTAGCATGTTTTCCAAGATAAGATAGGCTTGGGGTGTAGAGAAAAACAGTCTTGTGCTTCGGGCAAAAAAAAAAAAAAACCAAAGCCAAAACAGAATAATGAGTAGTTTCTTCTTTTAAAGCATACCATCATTGTTAATAATGTAATCTATAGCTTGTTTAAAAAAAAACCCTACTGCCGTCATTAATAGGTTCAGATCATTGCTGATACAGTGAACAGCGGAAAAAAACAACACACTGGGATAATTGTGCAGCTTGGAAGTTCCTGTATTGTTCTGTGTCTTTCTTGAAAGTATTTTGCTACCAGCCAGAAAGAGCTGGGGGAATTGGTTACACCAGGTGCAGCTGTATTTAATAGTTGTGTTTATCACTTTGCTTGTCATGATCTACTTAGACAGACTGAGAAATTGCTTGATTTTACCCTTGCTAATTTTGTGAAGCATCTTCTAGCATACAGCAGCAAAAACAACTTTTTTTCTCCTTTCCTTGGGTGAACCTAACAAAGAATCTCTACCAATTTCCTTGCCTTCATTCCTCGGTGTGGCCAAACTGCAGCAGAGGAGTGAAAAACAACCACCACCCACTATCCTGTTTTTCATTCTTGCCTAGTTTTCAGATTGGAAGATAGATGCTCTGGTAAACATCTCCATTAAGTAATATAGTGAGCATTACGGGGGCCTACATTTGCTTTGGTCGAAAAAGTTCATCTGGTAAGAACGAAAGCAACCAGGACTCCATACAACACATATCAAAACATTCTTCCAACAACTGCACTGGCTGGTTCAAGATTTTTATTGTGCCCATACAGACAGTTCGGGACCACAGTTCTTGGTGGAATGACTTTAGGTTAGATTTGGCAATCACAAACATCCTTTACTGGGGAAAATAGAGTCTGATTTCTGCTTATCAGCAGGAATATTAAGCTCATGGGAGACCCACTTTTGATTTTCCATAAGACTGATATTTCTCTGTTCATCCTTCTAAAACACACACACACACACACACACACACACACACACAGAGAGAGAGAGAGAGAGAGGTAAAATTTGCCCCCACGAAGTCATGTTCGACTCTAGGGGGTGGCGCTCAGCATTGTGAGCCAGCATTGTCCAAAGATGCTTCTGTGGTCATGTGGCCAGCATGACTGTATGCCGGGGCATATGGAACAAGTGATACCTACTTGCATTTGCATGCTTTCAAACTGCTAGGTTGGCAGGGGTCGGGGTTTCACCCCTCTACACCCACCCAAAAGTGCATTCCTGCATTCCTTAGCAGAATAACAAGAGTTGGAAGGGACCTTGGAGGTCTTCTAGTCCAACCCCCTGCTCAGGCAGGAGACCCTATACTATTTCAGACTAGTGGTTGTCCAGTCTCTTCTTAAAGACCTCCAGTGATGGAGCACCCACAACTTCTGGTGGCAAACTGTTCCACTGATTAATTGTCCTCGCTGATAGCCAAAGCTGAAATAGCCAGGGAGACATGGAACCCAGCCACTGTATAGTGGGAGTAACCAACTGAGTGAACCAACTGAGCTTCTCTGCATCTCCAAAGCTCCTCCTTGATGTAACATAGAAAATCTTCATCTTCAGCTCTCCACGGGGAAATACATCACTCTCTTGCCAGATCCCTTTGCTTGGGTTTCAGTATGCCCCAGTACAGAGGATAGATAAGGAAAAGACATGTCTTCAATAAATGGGATCTCAGAATCAGGGCAAGGAGCTGGTCTTTTCCTACACAACCATTCATCTATCTCTTTTTGATTGTATTGGCTTTCCTAATTTCTATTAAAGCTCAAAGATCCCAACACCACTGTAAGCAATCAGGGAGACCGTGGAGCCTGCGTTGTAGGAAATAACCCACTAATATAATGTCCCAACTATCACCACCATCTTTAACAGAAACAAATAAAGTAAATTTAAAAAAACCACCTACAGAACTTCAAGAGAAATTCTCAGGAAAAGAATGTTCTGTTCTGTTTTTCCAAGGTAAGAAAACTTTTGAGAATTTGCAAGGCCTTTTAATGAAGGCTATTTCATTAGGACTAATTAAAGGGGAAAGCTCAAAAACAAGGCAGGAAAATCCTTGTGATTTTTGTCTCCAGAATTTGATACTGAGAGGAGATTTAACTTGGAAACACAGAATATGTTTTTTTTTTAGCAAGGACATCACATTCATACACACACAAAAAAACCCTGTAATTCTGTTCAGGCCTTATCTCAATGCATGAAGTATGAAAAGTGTGCTGCAAAAATATCATAAAAAGGTACATTTTGGGGGGTAAACTGTATTAATTCTTGAAATGAAACCCCAGTTTTAATCCTTAGTAGTTTAGGAGAGGGAGATAAATGAAGTCCTCCCACAATCGCAGCTTTGCAATGTGATATTTTCACATACCTGTATAAATAAATCTACCAGGAGCTCCTTTGCAAAATTGTTTGGATTTGTACGATAATGTTACTTCAACCACGCCAGGGATGTGACGAGGAGGTGTTTGGACCCGGATGGCATGTGGGGTGATCAGCTGAGAAAATAAAAAAAGAAAAATATGTTGAGACAGTTATGACAATTGTGATTTTGCCAGAAAAGTAGCACCCATTCTCAGTGTGTGCTTGTTGATGAATCTGTAAGTCAAAATTTAGTAAAAGTATTTCAAAAAGTGCTGTTATTGGGATCAACTTCAGGTAAGTTTCTCAGGTCAAAAATTAAACAGGAAAAGCTTTTGCTAGTACAGAAAATCCCAGAAAATTCCCAGATGGGGAATTAAACAAATAAAATCCAAGGAGAAGGAAGGAAGGAAGGAAGGAAGGAAGGAAGGAAGGAAGGAAGGAAGGAAGGAAGGAAGGAAGGAAAGAAGGAAAGAAGGAAGGAAGGAAGGAAGGAAGGAAGGAAGGAAGGAAGGAAGGAAGGAAGGAAGGAAGGAAGGAAGGAAGGAAGGAAGGTCAATGACAAGTCACTTCCATAATATTGTCAAGAAAAATAATCTGATTCTGTCTCATCAATAGGAAGCAATCTTGACATGAGGACATGTTTATGTGATTAACTGTGAAGGGCTGAGGAACAGTTATTTAGATTTTGCATATATCCTGATTTATTCTAACATTGTGCTTTTTGTACAAGGAAAGAGTCTCTGGAAACAATATTGGCCCAAAACTATGCTGTGAACTAGGTGACACTGGTATCTCATATGAAGCCTGAACTGCATGGCTACACTGGGGCTAAGAATTCTCCCAAAATAATTTAAGGTATTTAACATTTGAAGCCCTTAAATGGACCAGATTCTGATTATCTCGCAAGATTCATTCCTTTCTTTATGAACCTGTCCAGGGATTAAAACCACGAAAAGCTCTTCTGAAAATATGCTCACTTTTAGAAGCCAATTTCTTAGAAAGTATGAGAGACGCTTTTCCCTGCGTTTCCATCAACCTATAGAATGTATTCCTTTCTGATTCCTCTTTAGAATATCTGTTTAGAGCACATCTGTTTCGCAATTGCGTTTCTTTTATCTGTTGAATTTGGGGTGAGGGACTGTCTGTCTTTTCTTGTTTTTGCTTTATATAAAGATGTCAGTGAGTGTTCCGTTGGAATAGAAAGATAGGTACTAATAAAGGAGAATATTTGTAGCTCAGGATTGACGTGAGGGGTCCTTGATGCTCTCTGAGCTTGCTTGTTTTCTAGCAAATGGTTCATTACCCAAACTAGGCAACATCATCAGTGTTAGTTATCAGTGCTTTTAATACCAAGAAAGATAGGTATTAAAACCTTAAATAAGAAAGAATAAAAAATAGTGTGTGTGTGTGTGTGTGTACTGCATAAATGAGAGCGTACACACATACAAACACAGAGAGATGAGTACAATTTGAAGTTCCAGATTAGAAATACTTTTGAAATATTTCTCCTCAATTCTGGAATTCTAAACTACTTGCTCTATTTTCCAAAGTGGAATTAGCATAATTTGGAATTCCCCATGATTTTTTTTTGGGGGGGTTATATATCACGTTAGAAGTGGATATCTTTACTGTATTTATTTATTTATTTATTTATTTATTTATTTATTTATTTATTTATTTATTTATTTGCCTTGAATTCTGACACTTTATGAATTATTCCTTTGACTATTATCTCTGTTTTTGTGAAGTATGCTTTAATCCATGCACAGAAGTACAGGCCTATATGGAAAAGACAATGTGGGTGGGTGGGTGGGTGTTTGCCTGTGTGCCCATGCATGTGCACATGCATGGTATCTCTAATCACATCAGCATTGTTTTTCGTTGTTGTTTGGAAGATGGTAATCAATCTGAATGAAAGAAAGCATGGTCATTTGCACTACATAATGTATAACTAAGTAGACTAGACTCAAATTAAAACAGAAAGATAGCAATGGAAAATGTTATGAAACTTTGCTCTCCTTAGATGCTACCATTTGCATTTTATTCTCTGAGAGATGATTAGTGCAATTCCAAACTACTTTGACTATTTAAGAACAGTCTGGAAAAAAAGTGCAACTAGGAAGCAAGCTTGCCTACCTCACTCCACACAAGCATGGTCCCAAATACGACTTGAAGCCCATCAAAAAAGTTGTCCCCTATAATGATCACCATGGCTCCACCAGTGGTCCAGCCTTCACTTGGACTAATAGCTTTGATGCATGGGGTGGCTAAAGAGAGAAGTGAAAAGAAAAAGAAAAGAAAGGGACAACAGAGTTAGCTTTCAGATGAAGCTCCTATGAAGACTTCTTTTGATGGTTCTACGGCTTCCAATTTCTCCGCTATCTTTTCCCCCCCTGTATAACAGCAATGTAGCACAAGGCACAATGATACCTCTTATGGGAACTGTGAAAACATAATATTAAGTTACAAATTATTAAACACACATACACACACTCAAAAGTCATGAAATCACCAAACCTCATGAGCTTCAGGTAGTCATGAATTGCAATTAATGAGAATAGAATAGAATAGAATAAAGTAGAGTAGAGTAGAGTAGAACAGAACAGAACAGAATATTCTTTATTGGCCAGCTCTACTACAAACGAATACAATCCAAGGAGATTAAACATAAGACAGTGCTGTGGGAATATGGTGTTTAGATGAGAATGCAAAATCTGATACTATATGGTGATCCATTAATATTTCAATCATTTAGATTCATTTTCATCATCATTAGTGGATGTCTGTATTATCCCATTCAATTTGCCTTGGGACTCTGAAGAGATAGCTAAGTTCTCTCTTCTTGGAAGATCCCAGCCAAGAAAATCTATCCCAAACAAGCTTGTTCAAGTTTGTTTAGCAGGGGTTTGCCAAAAGCAGAGAGAAAGGACAGAATGAGTGCCTAAAACAGATGCTGAAAAGACCTTTTTCACCCCATACTCTCTTGTTTCTGGATAATTTTGGAAAATTCTTTTGCCTTTCAGCAATGTCCATCTTCTATGCTGTCAAGAATTTAGGACAATTCACATGAGAATTTTCATTCGGTTTCTATGGTTCGCCATTTCCCTGCCTTCTTCTCCAGTCTGGGAACTGAAGTTTGGAGAAACACTGAAGATTCAGTTTTGCTGCCTCACTGGAATTAAGACATTGGCTTAACGCACAAATAGAAAGCAAGATTTCCTCCATCGTATTTACTGAAAGGACCACAAATGACTGGGTTCATAGAACACATTAAACCACACAGAAGGACGTAAGTGTTCTGTGTAGCCAGGGAGAAAGAAGTCAGGTAAATTGGGATGATAAATGATGATGATGATTTCCTGCATTTAATTCCTCTGAGAGCTTGAGGTTAGGTACATGGCAAGGATTCGTGCAATTTTGCCCTCAATGAAATCCCTATGAAGTGATAGTGATGGCGATGATGGAGAGAGAGGTGGGGGGAGGGAGTGAAAGAAAGAGAGAGAAAGGGAGGGGGAGGAAGGGAGAGAGAGAGAGAGAGAGAGAGAGAGAGAGAGAGAGAGAGAGAGAGAGAGAGAGAGAGAGAGAGAGAGAGAGAGAGAGAGAGAGAGAGAGAGACTTAAAGTCTTGCACTGAATTCCTTGCAACCAGGAACTTGATACTTGATAGTGGACTCACTAGTCCAAATTGTGCACCTGAATCATTACATGACACCGATTCTACATGAGTGTTCTCTTATAAAAGTTTACTGGGAAGAAGGCACTGAAAGATTTTTAAACCATTTGAATTATTTGAAAGTGTTAAATTACAGCTGATAAAACATTTTTAATGTTACTTCAACCCTGGCAGCAGTATATTGCCTTGCATTCTCAGCCTCCCAGCTTAGTTCAGAGGTGAACAACAACAACAACCCACAATCTCAGGACAGCATGTTGCTCCTGAAAGCATGATGGCTCCAGAGAACTTTAAAAGTTGCTACCAAATTGTCGTCTACTTAGTGATCGTGTAGAGAAACGATCAAGCATGACGTCCAATGATGTTTCTTTTTTTCTTCTGTGTCTACCCGTGATTTTTTGAAGTGCAATCACCCATTGCAAAGTGTGGCTCACAGGTCCTTAAAAATTATACAGATAGTCCTCACCTTATGAACCACAACTGAGCCCCAAATTTGCCATTGCTAAGTAAGGCATTTGTTAATGAGTTTTGCCCCATTTTGTGACCTTTCTCACCACAGTTGTTAAGTGAATCACCACAGTTGTTCAGTTTAACAGTGGATAAAGGAATCTTGCTTCCCCATTGTGTTTGCGTGTCAGAAATCTGCAAAAGGTGATCATACGATCTTGGGACAGTGCAACCATCATAAATACGAGCCAATGGCCAAGCATCCGAATTTTGATCATAGAACCATGGGGATACCGCAACAAGTCGTAAGTGTGAAAAATGGTCACATCACTTTTTTTTCCATTGGAACTTCAAAGGATCACTAAATGAATGGTTGTAAGTTGAAGGTCAGCCTGCACAGCAATTCCCATAGGGAACACACTAGTCTTTTTTTAGTAAATATTTGTCACAAACCAGTTGTGTTGCAAAGGTTAGTGAGCTGTAAGCTAGGAAACTGGCTTGATTTGGACCAAGCCAAATTCAAGCGTTCCTGTTTTTGAGGGAAGGAAAGAAGGAAACGAATCTGAGAGATGGTTGCAATGAAATATGAATACGCTCAATGGTAGATCACATGTATTCTCTATATATTCTCTATGGAATACTGCAACTAATTTTGGTCACCATATTACAAAAAAGATATCAAGACCTTGGAAAAAATTCAGAGAAGAGCAACTAAGATGATCCAAGGACTGGAGACTAAAACATATGAAGAACGGCTGCAGGACTTGGGTTTGTTTGCCTAGTCTAAAGAAAAGAAGAAATAGGGTTTACATGATGGCAGTATTCCACAAATACTGCTGCCACAAAGAAGAAGGGGTCATGTTATTCTCCAAAGCACCAGAGGGCAGAACAAGAAACAATGGTTGGAAACTGATCAAAGAGAGAAGCAATCTGGAATTAAGGAGAAACTTCCTAATAGTGAGGACAATTAACCAGTGGAATGGCTTGCCTTCAGAAATCGTGGGTGCTCTATCACTGGAGGTTTTTAAGAAGAGACTGGACAGTCACTTGTCTGAGATGGTATAGGTTCTCCTGCTTGAGCAGGGGGCTGGATTCGAAGACCTCCAAGGTTCCTTCCAGTTCTATTCTATTCTATTCTATTCTATTCTATTCTATTCTATTCTATTCTATTCTATTCTATTCTATTCTATTCTATTCTATTCTATTCTATTCTATTCTATTCTATTCTATTCTATTCTATTCTATTCTACTCTACTCTACTCTACTCTACTCTACTCTACTCTACTCTACTCTACTCTATTCCAGTCCAGTCCAGTCCAGTCCAGTCCAGTCTATTACAGAAACTCCCAAGGGTTTTAGATAGCCAGTGTGAGAATTCCACCAGTGTCTCTGCAGAGTAGCTACCACTCATATCAGTCAGTACTTGGTTAGACGCATCACTGCTCTTCAACGGGATTAAAATAGTGAGCAGCAAAAATGTAGGACTCCACCGGGGAAGCAAATCATGACCGCACTATTTCCCAATTTTATATAAAGCATTTTCAGCAAATTCTTCTTTTTAGTTGCTTGCTCATTCCAAAAAAGGCATGGGTGTCTTCCAGGAGGCAACTCCTCCCAAAGTGGCTGATATGGCAACATCATGGAATAAGTCATTGATCATGAATGCTTTCCTCCATCAAGAAAACATTTAAAAAAAAGAGAGAGAATGCTAATAAAAGAGCAGCAGTTTTTAAACTTAGCTTGAAATGAATGGAAGAAGAGATTTCAGAAATATGTTGAGATTCAGTAAAATAGAGGTCATATTTATTTTCTAATATATCATGTTTTCTTCAGCAATAAATTCCATCCTAATATTCAGAATGAAAGCTTAAATAACCAACTGCTCAAAACTTTGATACTTTCCCAAAGCGGCTGTTTTTAAAGGATGATTTGCTTTTACCTTCACATTTAGATTTGACTTGATATTTTTTATTAAAAAAAAACTCTGTATACTTTGAGAGTCTCACCAGACTGAAAACTTTTAATAAAATGTAATACATAAAATATCCATGCATGGAACACATAAGATCAGTAAATAATTCAGCTATCTTGGCTCATTATTCTTACTAAAATTCTATACCATAGGCCAGGGGTAGGCAACCTTGGCTCTTTTATGACTCGTGGACTTCAACTCCCAGAATTCCTGAGCCAGCACAGTTGAAGTCCACGAGTCATAAAAGAGCCAAGGTTGCCTACCCCTGCCATAGGCCAAGGTCACCACCCAAAAGACCAAAAATAGTTTCTTCTACCTCTGCTGTTTATATCTTTTCCCTTCACCTTCTGTTAAATCAAAGAGACCAATAGACGTTTGCATGAAAGTCAATCATAGTGAGGAAAAAAGTGCCTAGAAACTTTTTTTTTCTCCCAAAGTGTTAGAACTGAAAATCATATATGTACATTAAATGCGGAGAGATTCAATACAGATGCTTCTTTAAATAATATATAGATATGGAATGACATGTGATGATAGCCACTAAGTTAGAAAAAAATCATGGAGGATCTTTCTCTCACTGGCTACAAGCCTTGAGGGAATTACAAAGAGCAGAGTATAATTATTAGCTGCTATGGAATGGGAATGGCTGAGGCCTATATCCATCTTTGCTGTAGACCTCTTCCAACAACATGCTTAACTGGGACAATTAGGGGTTTGATATGTTGTGATTAACTGACCCAGTTAGCCAATCCCCAAAGGATCACAGTTAACCCCAAACAGGCTCAGTCATGCAAGGTGAAACTAATTCCACCCACTCAGTTGTCAAAGGGAACATTTAAATCCTAGTCTACTAGGAAAAACAGCTGCAGAAGAAGAGTGGCTTGGAAAAGTAAACTTCTCCATCATCAAATTCATTTTTAAGACCTTTCAGTACAGACTCTTCTCCCGGGTTCAGGTGAATTGCAGCAAAAAGATCCTGCTATCGCTGTCAGTCTGATGTCATGAAACTTTTACAATGTCCTGGTGGTGCAAAAGCTTATGAGACATTTTTAGAGGAAACAGTCAGGATGGACATTGCATTGCCAGAATGGAATTCCCAAAGGTGCTTTTTTCAAGAGGCAACTGGATTTCTTTGTTTTTCCTTGAAGATGTTTCGCTTCTCATCCAAGAGAATTCTTTAATCTTTCATTATTCTTTGTTCATATTTAAACATCACACTAACTTAGAGGTTTGAACTTGTCACATATGAAGACCACTTTGGTAGCCAGAGGGTCGGTCACAACACCAAAGTTTTTCATACATTAGTTTGCCTTCATTTCTCTTGAAAGGCATCTGGACTTTCTTTGTTTTTCCTTCCTCCCTTCGGTTCTGAAGAGGTTTCTTGGATGAGAAGTGGCATGTCCTCAAGCAAAAACAAAGAAAGTCCAGTTGCCTCTTGAAGAAGCACCTTTGGGACAACCATGACCTGGATGACTGAGAATCTCCATAGACTTCCAGAATGGAAGTTTTGACTTTTTTTGATTGTGTATTGCCTGAATAAGTAAGGAGATCTTGCTGTGATAAGAATACAACAATATTCTTGTGCAACAAGAGTACAGCAGCATTAAACCAATTGCAATGCGTGATTGTCCCTGGGAAGGGGGTGAATGACAACAGATGACATCATGCAAACAGTTTACTTATATCAAACATCATGCCCCAAGTACATAACTGTAATATTTGTGCACTGACTCAATGTCACCATGTCCTCCTCTTGATGTTATGGTGACTTGGTACAAATGCCTACACCACCATCTTGCAATCAATAGGCCTAGTCACAAAATTCAAACAGAAGCCACAGAAGCAATCCATTTAGGATGAAAAAAGAAATGTTAAATGAATGCAACCTTTTTATTTATAATTGCAATCTTGGTGGAAGTTAACCTTAATGTTCTTATTAGTTACTTTAGTTTTTTTCCCCCCCCCAGAGATACACTTTGATCTGTTTGATATATTCCACTTATCCAGTTTGCTTGATTTTGGTTTAGTCTTTCATGTGAAATCAGCTATTGTGATTTACAACCTATGGTTGATGGCATATAAGTAAGTTGGTCATTGTAGTTAATGAAGTAAATTATGCTTACACACACCACAGTGACTATGATGTGCAAAGTCAGCTATTAACCACAGTTACATATTTCCAGTTTTCTCTTGAGAAAAATACACATTTTCCCTGTTTTCTTCATTCTCGTTTTCTCTCCTTTTTCCTTAGCATGCGCTTCCTCATGATTAAAAAAATATCTATTGTCTGTCTCTTTAAGTAGACATGAAGTCTATTTGCACCTCAAATTGTTTGATTAAATAAAAATATTTCTTTTTCCTCCAGAGCTGCGTGTTGAAAACAAGAGTTTTCACTGATGGCTTGAATATAGTGAAAATCCTCCCATTTCATCCCAATTTAACTCATGCTAAGCACGCCTGGTTTTTATAAGATAGGGTAAATCCCCCAACTTTCCCCCCCTCCTTCCCATCCATTCAAGGCCTCTGGACTATACATCCCATCAAGATCCCAATATGGTTTTCCAGTCCATAACCAAAGTCAATCCATCACTCGATTCCCAATGTTGACAAGGTCAAAGGTGGCAGGGAGGTTTGGCAGAGTTCCAAAACTATAAGACTCCTTTGAACAGCCAGTCAATCACATTCAATCAGTCAAGGAAAAACTGGAAGATTTCGTAGGCTTAGAAGCTTGGGAGTTTTCTTCTACCATTTCACTGCCCGCTGGGGGAGAATTAACACTGCTCTGAATTCTTCACTGATTCAATCATTTTCCTTCCAGTTCATTAATTCTCCTCTAGGTTGAGGCAGGGCACATTTTAACAGGAGGGGTAGGGGGGGGAAATGCAACAAAACAAGCCTAATGAAATAATAGACCAACTTGTCTCTTCTAGTAACGTCACAAAGCCTTCTCACTTTCACTCAGGAACGACCCAAGAGGGGCTTCTCCGTGTGCTTTTTTGAAAAAAAAAAAAGAAATAAGAAATAAGAAAAAAAAAGGGAAAAAAACCCTGGTGCCAGAATGGGGCTTGGAGAGAGTGGAGGCGATTATCCAATTTGAAGCTTAGCAGATCCAACGATTTGTAATTGCTTGAAAACACAGCCTGCAGACGATGGCCGATGCCTCGCTTAGCCAAACAAACGAAAATCAATTAGTGTCAGTTTCCCTTCTGCGCATTGTTATGTTTCGCGCCGTTTGTTTAAGCAAGCGGCTGACACTTTTTCATACACATCTTGCTTGAGGGTCCCTTTTCTGTTTAACTAAGATGTCATGTGGCTTGATTTGCTCAAAGATCAACTCCAGCCCAGCTGAGCTAAAAGTCTGACGTGCTTTGGCAGAGTAGGTAGCGTGTTGCCTGCTGGCTCTTCCAAATTCAAGGGGTAAAGGGGTGGGTTAGGGTGGGAGAGAGAGAGAGGAAAAGTCAGGGGCAACCCAAGCTTCTCTGGCAAAATGACTGTTGCAGATTCGGAGGCCCTCGACTTGGAACTGCAAGACATGGCTCCTTAAGTGAGCAAGATAACACTCCAGCAGATGGAGTTCAGCCACGGCCAATGAGCCAAATTCTTGCTGCCGAAAGTGCATGATTGAAGAAGATTGCAAAGTGAAAGGAGAGAAAGAACTGGGTCACTGGTGAATATATCTCCACCGCTCCTGGGCAATTATGAACTTGTCACGGGGGAACTGGGCCAAGGATGCAAGTTTCTTTCCTTGACTCCCCCAGTGCCCAAAATTGAGCTAGCAAGTCTGCAGAGAGGCTGTTGATTTTATTTGGCTGGATGCAGGCACCACCATATTCCAGTCCTTTCCTTACATTGCCCAACGTCACAGATAGAAAAAGTGGACTCAGCTATAAATGCTGTGATTTTCCTTCTTTTCACAATGCTGTGATTTTTTACAATTTCCACAAGTCCTGCTGCAGGTGGATAAAATGTCCCATTCCAAATTACTAAGACATATCTGTCCTTGTGCTATACTTTTGCTCTGTTTTGCTCATTTTTTCCTAGTTTAAATGAGAGGAGATGATGCTGATTTTAGGCGAGAACTGATAGGTCAGAGCAAGTGGGAAACCTGGGGGCTTCCACGTCACTGTCAAATTTCACGGTGACGTGGTAACATTTAAGTATTGAGATACCAGTTCAAATAGACTTCACGTAGTCTGAACAGCAAAAGGAACATTCCTCCTTACAAAACAGAAGGATGCCCTGTCCATTTGTATGGCATGACCACAAAGATGGATACAATTATGGTGGTAATACCAGGGTATGTAAAAATAATGAGCTTCTTATTCTAAGCCATAGTGGAGGTTGATTTTGGCTTAGGGCAGCCACTTCAATTTGCAAATCATAATTTAGGGCCTCGCACCAACCATAAACGTGTGTCTATTCAACACATTGTGATTCACTAGGCCCTGGGATGCGTGAATTTAGACACTGTTTCTAAATCAGGGTTTGTAGTTTAGCATCACGTGTAAGCTAGGCTGCTACGGTTTGCTCAAGAAATCCACAGCCTGGCCTGTGGAATGCGCACAACTCTCCAAGTAATTTTGCTATGGTTTGCCGCAGGGCTCAGGAAAGAGCAATAGACCTGAGAGTAACATTCATTTCTCAGCGGTCACTAACTTTTCCGGCTTGGCAGACTAGTGGGAGCTGTGTGTGTGGGAGGGTGTGTGTGTGTGTGTGTGTGTGTGTGTGTGTGTGTGTGTGTAAATGGGGACGATTCCATGTGAGTGGCAGGTGCATATGTTAGTGCAAGCGGAGCTGTGTGTGCAAGCGTGCTCACCCACCGCTTGCGTGGCCTGGTTCCAAATGGGCTGCAGCCGGGCTGCCACCCAGGGGTTGGGGACCCCTGCTCTAAAGGAATCCCCATGGCCCGTTTCAGAATGTATACGATGTGAGATGAGACCAAGAGGGATTGACAGAGAGAAAGAGGGAGAGAAAGGAGGATGTCTGCTCAAACTCAGTTTAGAACAACAGAAACTGGGTCATTCACTGCCACGGGACAGGAAAGTATAGCTGCAGTTTGCCAATCTTGGCAGGCGTAGAAAAGTATGTAGGTGAAGAAGGAATAAGTCCATATGGAAGGTTCTACACTCCTAGTGCCACACAAGGAGAACTAGGTCCAGGACTGGAGACCAAACAAGTGGTAAAGAATAGGAACTGAGTCAGCTGTGATGCTTGGGGTTAGGTAGTGCCTGCCTTTGGTCTGTCCTGTTCAAGCACTGTCAGTCTTTCCAGGTAAACCAGATAGGAAGTTGAACTAATTCGACTTGATTGTGAAGCTACATTAAGAAAATCTTGCAAGCTTCAAAGTACAAACTTCCTGCTGGCACTTTTAACAGCCCGTTAGTATTGTGTAGTGGGTCCGACGCAAGGAAGAGACGCCAGCCGGAGTACGTGTTCAGCTCTTTATTGGAAGGGGGGTAGCGTACTGAGGGATGAGGGTTACCTGGCCTCCTTAAATACCTAGCCAGGTAAGCTGACAGCCAATGGGGTTGGCCCTAGGTTTCCCGCCAAAACTGGGTTTCCCGCCAAAACCGTTCAGGCCAACGCCCCCTGGTGGCTGTTGCTATGCAGGTGCCTGCATACATAACAGTTAGGGTGGGTTTACCCTGTTTTCTTCTCTCACTGTTAAGCCACTGGGTGCTCCTGCCTGTCTTGTCTGATTGTCTCATGATCAGGAGGACTAACAAGGCACTCTTGATAAGAGAGAAGGGAAGAAATGTATTTAAATATGCTCTCAAAGGACATCCTTGGAACATGTTGGGATATGCGAAAAACAAGTCTAGGAATGTGCAACTTGTCTTATTTTGGCATTTGGAAAGGCCTTGGCAAGTGACTAGACAAAAACAGTACATGAGGCCAGGAGAAAAACTCAATTCAATTTGATCTCATTGATCTTAAAAATGTATTCCAATTAATCACAATTAAACCGATTATTCTCCAGTTATATTTGTAAATAACTTTTTCCTTCCTGCCCTTTGATAAAAATTACAACCTGGCATCACGTTTTGGAAGACTTTGGAAAAAACTTTATCCTGGAGGAAGCCAAATGTGTAAAAACATAGGGGTGGAAGTTTATGGTTAAAATTCGTATCACCACACAAGTTCTTTTGCATTCTTTTGAAGGTAACTCATATTGGATGACTTCTTCTATCATCACCCTGAAGACCAATTAAGTAATCATACCTTCTGAAGGGTCAAGTCTCCTTGCTCTTCGCCCATGTTTTGAGTTGTTGTGAACAAACATATTGTCTGATACTGCCAGGACATGCCCGTCAACATTCACTGTTGTTGATAACACAACCTGGATGTAAAAAAAAAAAGCAGAAAAGAGAAACACAGATAAATTACATCTCCATGATCCATGATTCATTACCTAGCCATGTTTAAGCCCCCATTCTTGTTTTGTAAGAGTAAATCCAATTCTTACAGGAATTAACCTACTAAATGGGGCAAAAATTAGCTTTTCTGTCTTGATTATGATAGTACAGCAATGTATACTTGCCCAAGATGAAATGAATCAACAGTTTGATTTTAACAGCTGGATTGATTCAGTTTGGATTGTCCATTGAAACATCCAAATAAACGTGATTTAATCTGGTTCATCAGTTCCCCCAAAAATGTGTTGGGGACCATTTCTGTAAAAGTCCAGCTTTATGACCAAATCAATTTGAACAGACCTGATTTAATTCAATATGCCAGACCAGTTTTAATACAAAGAGGTAAGTTGATTTATCTTTAAACCAAATATTTGAGTTGAAATTTCATGTAAAAGCACTAAGTCTCTACTAAACATCACATCCTAAGGACATTTAACAAGATTCTCATGCTTTGATGCAACAGATGGTGGGTAGCTCTTTCCGAAGTTTCTTAGCAGACAATATCTCCAACTTTCTTTCAAAAAAGCTGTAAATGGGTGGAAAGGGAAGATCCCAGTGTGAGGCAGTGGTAAAGATGCTAAAATAGGACCAGGCATACTCATATTCAAATCACCCTCAGCCTTCAAGAGCAGAATTGATGTTATGGGGGAAAATAAGAGAAAAGGTTTCTATATCTTCCACCAAGATATTGATGGTATATAAACATAACAAATGCATGACATCTCATGCGCATATAAGGCACATGCCAATCATTTTACCCCAAATGTTCAGCTAACATGGTGATAAAAGCATTGGTCACCCTTCCTCTAGTCTCCAGTAATTCAAGTGAGTCTTCCTGAAGCAAATTTACTGAATGTACTGTACATTATCTATGTCCTGTCTGAGATGAAACTTATGGAACTTTGGAATGTTCCATAATGATAGTTATCCATCATCACCACTATCTTTAGGGATTGAACAAATCCATCCATTCTTCTTTGTCTTTCTCCTCCTCCTCCTCCTCCTCCTCTTCCTCCTCCTCCTCCTCCTCCTCCTCCTCCTCCTCCTCCTCCTCCTCCTCCTCCTTAGTTGGATATGGTCATTTCTTTATTCAAAGTTGCTTCCATAATTGCCTTCTAAAAATGATGCAACTCAAAGGAAGAGGAACGGAAAGAGTAAAGGAAAACAGACCCTTGTGATATAAACCTGCAATCATTTGTGGATCTGATCGTAACACTCTTCTGAGAGATGTACTACTTAAAGACAAAATGGAAACAGCTCAAAGACAGGAAGATGCCAAGGCACTGATCTCACTTCTGTGCTAACATGGTGACTACATTTCCTGTCTTGCTGGGAAATATGCAGGAGGAAAAAATCTCCACCAAAGCTTTTTGCATACAGAAAAAAATACCAGGGCTAGAAAGTGGGAGATGGTGAGTTCTAGTTCCACCTTAGAAACAAAGCCAGTTTGGTGCCTTGGGACCAAACACACTCTTTCCCATCATAGCAACCAGAAGGCATTGGCAAACCATTTCCAATTCCCAAAATATTGGGGAGGGAGGGAGGGAAGGGAGGGAGGGAGGGAGGGAGGGAGGGAGGGAGGGAGGAAGGAAGGAAGGAAGGAAGGAAGGAAGGAAGGAAGGAAGGAAGGAAGGAAGGAAGGAAGGAAAGAAGTTTCCAAGTTGATGCCCATCGTTACATCTTGCTGCAGTGAGTTCCACAGGCTAACTGCTTCCTTTTAATCTGTGTCTTCCATCATTCATCTCCCCTTAATCTGACCTGAATAGCCTCTCATTCGGAAACACTTGTTGCTGCTAGGTATCTAACTGAAGCATCTTGTGTGTAACCCATCATAGAATATTAAAGAGACCAAAAAAAGAGGCACAAGGGAGCCAATGCATGTGAAAGAAAAGAGATGGGTGTTTAAGAAATCTGAAATATAAATAAATAAAACTTGTGGCATGCTTTGGCAACATGCGGATATCCTAGAAATCAAACGAAAGCTCCATTTCCAAGTTCAGAGTAGGCACGACAAAACTGGAAAATCCAGGAAGTTGCGTGGATAAAGAAAATGTTGGAAACATCCTCAGATTCAGAGAAACAGAACTTGGACATTATAGTTGTGAACTTCAGTTCATCTTTGTGACAGGGGAGCAGGGGGGGGAGTAAGATTGAAGTCTAGGAGTGAATGACAAAGAGAAAAGAATAAGAACTTCAAAAAGTGCAAGGAAGATTGCCTTAATCCTAGACATCCCCTTGTAAAAGAGTCTTTAACAGTTGATAAATTATTTCCTTTCCTTCCTCCTCCCTTTCATTGGAGAAGGAGGGATCGGAAAACCGCTTTGCCTTCCTAGGCCATTTTTATGCTGACTGAACAAATGCGTGCTCTTTACCGCTCGCTCTCTCTCTCTTTCCTCAATGTGAGTTTAATTCACGCCAAAAGGCACTTGTCATACTTCGCGTTAAGGGTGCCTTTGCATTCCTGCCCCAAAACGTGTTGCTTTTGCGTGCCAAAAAGGTTTCGTCATTTGACAGTCTAGCTAGGTGGAGCTGGGACGTTGTTCCAAAGTGAACATTTCCCCCATGACACGTGAGAACTCCAGCAGATGCAGTTCATTATTTTCCCTTAAACAATGGAAATAAATTTTAATCTCTTTCTGGCCAGCCCAGACCACACTACGGCAACAAGGGAATAAGGCTGAATTATTTCAGTGTCTGAAATATTTACGAGAGGATTTTAAATTGTAACCAAATGTAAACCGAAGAGTGGGTTGTTGCACCTTCGTATAATAGACACAAATCTAACCGCAAACAGACAAAACACTGTATTCTAAACATCCACGGGGACAGAGATAAATAGCCAATCATGTAACATGTTAATATATTTTGCATCCAGATTAAAAATGTAAAGTTTAATTCATAAGAAGCAGAGGAAGAGGGCATCCAGAATTTTCAATGACTTGGCATCAAGGGAGATGTAATGGGAGGCATGTCTCATATCTTATTATATTAGGTAGAATTTAGTTTTCAACGTGGAAGATAAGTTTAATAGATGTCCTAATTCTTCTGGTTCTATTAATGAAGGATCTCCTTCCCCAGTCTGGAAGTAATATTTAATCTGGAATGTAGCACTGTAAATACCGGTATGTATTTATTAAACAATTTATTGTGGCTGCCCAACTCACACATGCTGACTCTGATGTAGGCAAGGCTACTATCAGGCCTAAACCCAGTCAAGAGACAGTAAGATCCAATCAGGTTCAATCCTTTATTTGGTGTTCCTAATGGACAGAATCTTGACAAACTAAGTCATAACTTTCTAACCTGCTAAATATATCCTGAGAGATGCTAAGCTCTGGTTACCCTCAATTGCTTTCTCCCCTCCACCATCCTGTTCTGGACTACCCAGTCTCTTAATCAGGACCTGTTTCTGGAAAGACTCTGAGCTGGCAAAATGCTTTCCCTCCTGTCAGGTGGAGGAAATCAGGAGCCAGGATAAAGTTCAAAAGCATTATGTAAATGAGGATTCAATCATCCAGGCCAAAAGTACCTAAAAAGGTTAAATATTAAGAACTGCACCGATGTTTATAATAAACTTTGGTCCAGTTGCCATGATTTAACCTTTTTAGATATTCAAAAGCACTGCAAGTTTATTCCACGCAACCTATACAAAGAATCTGATCTACTAACGGTCAAGGCAAATTGGTGCCAGCCAGATAAGAGTCAACAGACTTTGAATGGGGAGGGGCTGGACTTAGATCTCTTTTGGGGCCATATGAACTCCAGACTGATGATGCATTTGACCCCGTCCTTGGGCTCAGCCTGGTCATCTCCTACATCTCCTCTGCTGCTGCAGGTTCACATTCCATTACAACTACTCAGTATCTGTTGTTCAATGGCTGCTCCAGTTATTACTTTGCTGCTGCACACAGTTCAAATTATTGATGATGACATTTAAATCCTGAAGAATGTAGGCTGCAGATACTTTGGCAATGGCCTTCTAAGTTAGGTTGCTCCTACTTTTAAGACCTGATGAGCATTCCCTGTTCTGTGTCTCACGAATGGTGGATGAAAAAACTTGATGTCTGCACGGTGATAATCCATGCCTTGATGGATCGTCTGGGATGGCTTTTTGCCATCATTTATCACTGGCTTTTTGTCAGTGGTACAGATTAGTGTTGTGCAAAATATTTTGAAGATTTTGGTGGAAAGAAGACAGCTCCTAGCAATGGTCTGAACAATGTTCATGAACTATGCTTTTGATATTAGGCCAAGAACCACAAATTGCTCACCTTTGGATTAAGGGCCATCGATCTCTGAATGTTGTAAGGAATTTGCCACTAATTATGGCTACAACATAACTTATTCCCCGAACTCCAGATACTTTTGGCTGGGAAATTTTGAAAGGGGATGTTAGAAGAAACTTCAACCTGATCTAGCTAGGCAGTTCTGTTTGCAAAGGACCTGGCTTCTTCTCTCCTTTCCTATGATGCATTGTGTCTATACTTTCTCCACACCATAATGAGAGGTATCTTATTCTTGTGAATTAGAATGGCTATTTAATCCACGAACATTCCTACTGAATCATTTGCTAAACAGAAATCATTACTGAACAGATATTACATATTGAACAATTGAAAGTGCAGAGTTGTGTGTGTATGTGTGTGTTTAGAGGAAGCAGACAGTCTTCCATAGTCTCCAGCTCCCAAGACCTCCCCTTTCACCAGCCCACAGTTTTTCCCCAGTGAGTATTTCCTGGGTCATGGAGGGTGACCCTTCCCATCTGGAATCAATCAGTCAACTCCTGACAACTTCCTGAAACACCTCATTCCATTTCCTGTTCTCTCCCCTCTTCTCATCACCCCACCCCCAGTTTGCCTCACTCTTCAAAACTATAGGCCACAGCAGCTTAATGTTAGAGGGTCAGCCACAGTTAGACTCCAAAACACTACACAAGGAAACCTTTGACCTTCAGAAATCTTTACATCTTAGCTAAACAAATCAAGGTCAATATTTCTTACCATTACCTTGTTAACCATTTAGATACTTTCTCCCTCCCCTTTTTTAAAATCAGACTCTTTGGATGGCTTATCCATCAAGATCACTGTTCCATCCGGAATCATAAAGTGTGACATGTCTTTGTTTCCTTTGAGGCCTTTGAGGCTGGTGAAGCCAATTGGCTTGAAAAACCCACAGATGTAGGCCTCTTTGGATAATGTTGTTACCTTAGTTACTTAAGCTGGCAGAGAAGATGCTTACTGATAACAAACATTGCCATGATGAGGTCTTGTTGACTACAATATTCTCTGTAGCTTCCTAGATATGAGTTCTGGTCAATGTAGTATTCTTCATCAGTCAAGAATAAGACACTGAAAACGTATTATACCCATGCATTAACATGCATTCTTGGCATTTTTCAACTTTTCCCAGCTTGTCTCTTATGTCTAGGGAGATTGTCAGTCATTCAGGTTGTGGTTGTCCCAAAGGTGCTTTTTCAAGAGGAAACTGGACTTTGTTTTTCCTTGAAGATATTTCGCTTCTTATCCAAGAAGTTTCTTCTGTTCTGTTTCTCCAGTTGCCTCTTCAAAAAGGACCTTTGGGTCTTCTCTCTATTACGTTTCATGATGACCCTCCATAGGA
Organism: Vipera berus; assembly: GCF_964194415.1. Lineage (NCBI taxonomy): Eukaryota > Metazoa > Chordata > Lepidosauria > Squamata > Viperidae > Vipera > Vipera berus. The sequence goes on along the minus strand of NC_138211.1, from coordinate 15,646,684 downwards.
AATGGAGCACCTCCTCTTCTGCATCATCAGTATGTCTTTTCAATGACTGCATCTCTTCCAGCAGAGCTTAGCCTTACTGCAGATGACAATATCAGGGTATCCACTGCAGCCTAGAATAATGTCTTCAGCCCTCCACCCATATCCACCTTAAGTAAAATAAATCAATAAAAAGGATTTTAAAATGGAGAAACCTCATAAGAATGCTGCATCTTTGAAGATGTTGACATCCTCCCATGAGGTGGTGGGGTACTCATGTGAGCACCTGCAACAATTTGGGCACACTGAATTCTAGGGTAATCTAGTTTGGGCAATTTCAAAAGACTCCAGCAGCCTAAATAATATTTAAGATGCCTGGGTCATTGGGCAAAGTTGTGTGAGGCTGCCTGAGGCCTGAGAAGGCTGCCAACTCAAGTCCAATTCCTGCCCAAAGGCCCTGTCTATGGAAGTGTACATATTTATACATTCAGAATAGACGTCTTGTATCAAATCAGACTATTTGTCCATTTCACTCACCAATGTCCATATTTTGCCTGGAGGCAGCTCTGTGGACCTCTTAACTGGATAATTTCATGACTGACCAAGGGATATTTTGATGTGCCATATCTAGACCACGTTATGTCCCCTCCTTAGATTAAAGTAGCCAGGGATTCATTTTAAATTCTAGAGTTCCAAATGTGCTGCATCAAACTTTCCCCTGACATTCTTAATTTGTAGTCTTCTTCCTGTGTGAAAGAAACCAGCCTTTTTCTTTTTATTCTCTTGTTGCTGAAATATTTATTTCAAATTTCTCCTGGGTGTTTTTTTTTGAGCTCAGTAATGAACATTGGGGGTTATCTTTTTAAAAAGAAAAACTTTCTGCTTTTTAACAAGGAACATCAGCAAGAATCAATATCAGCTCAAGGAAGCCTTTATTTTATATATGATATTAGAAATAGCGCACAAAAATTCATATATTAAGCAAATTGCTTATGAGAATACAAGCAGATTTTCTTTTTAAAAAAAATACATTTAATGGAATGGAATAATATGAAGGTCATTATATCCCTGCCTGTATTCCAAATAATCTCACTAAGTCACATGGGAAGAAGAACATATTATTATTATTATTTTCAATAATGCCATATTGCAATAGCATTCCATATTATAACTTTTCTCAAACATAGACTTAACTAACAAAAGACATCCTTTTCTTTATTTTAATTTACAGACTGACATATTCTGCCAGATCTGGAGAGCTTGTCAGATGCAGAAATCGCCCTTGTGTTTTAGTTGGTCCAGATCATTCACTAATTTAATTTGTACCTAACTATCTGAATGGATGGATGGATGGATGGATGGATGGATGGATGGATAGATGATAAGCAATTGCCCCAGCAGTTATTGAAAATAATGGAGTCAGTGTATTCTAAAGCTATTTCCTTTACAAATGGACATATCTTAAGAGAACATACCTTACTGCCTGTGTTAAGTGCATCAAAGTTGGTGGAATTGATTTGTTCCCTGCTATAAACCCCACCAGAGACAATACTTTGAGCAAATTCCTGAGATTTTTATTCATTTGCTAACTCTGGGGGGGGGGGGAAACAGTCCACTTTTCTGGAATCGCCTTGATATTTCCCTAAATTTTCTGTGGGTGTTGGTTATTTTATCTTTTTTTGGAATAATACTAAATCAAGGGATTTTAGATAAAGAGAAAAACCACATTGCTAAAAGTAGTTGCTCTCATGGCCATTTGCAAGGGCAGAAATGAAAACCAACTAGAATAGGGAGTTGAGTTGAAATCCTTATACTATAGGTGAACACCAGAAGAGCGAAAAACAATTCCTCTTTCAAAGGGGGGGGGGAATTGGTCAACTCATTCTCATTCTGAATGAGAAACTTTGCATAGAACTCTGCTTCCAAGGGAAGAGGTAAAATCATCCAACATCTGGAAGCAATATAAAATGCCCAATGTACATTCTTCTTTATAGCTGTACAGTTACACTAATGTGATTTTCTACTTGGGCTAAAGTGATATATATATTCAATGAAAGTAAAAGAAAAATGACCCACAGCAGTCTTCCTTTCTACTCCCTCTCTCCCTTTTTTTCCGGCAAGTTTCCCAGAGATATTAGTAAGGATTCTGCTGTTAGGTGGAAGAGATAAAATAAAGGATAAATTGCCTTTGTGAGTGTGCACAGATTAGTTAATAAGGATTAGCTCATCTTTAACACTATTCATTTGGAGGATATACGCTGGGTGAGGTTAAATCATGGTCAAAAGAGAATGGAATTCAAAGGCCTGACTACATATAATTCCAGTTCCTCCCAAATCTGAGAGTAGTAATTTATTAGTTGCGGAAAACATTCAGTAACGATTATAATAAAAGGAAATGATTGGCTCATGTAAAAAAAAAATGAGGTGCTGTTAGATTTTGGAAGGCCCATGAGCAAAGTGGTCTTTGGTAGAATCTGATGGACAATAGGTTTATTTCAAATTCTGATGGCACTTTACTTCATCCCATATCATGGAACCCAGCTATCTTTTAAAAAAAATAATATTGGAGTTTTCCTTCTCATTTTTCCAAGTGCCGTATTTTAGCGCTTGTTGAATCAAATTTTCACATCCTGGAAGGCGTGTGTACAAAATACCTGTCTTTGTACTAGATTCTGAACTATGAACTCATGACATGTAAGCCTTAAGCTTTATAGGATCTCAGCCAATGTTATGGATTCTTCCCAGCGTGTGAGAGCTAAAACTAGGGACACAATTTAATCCACCATTACTGTTGCAATTCTCAGCATCCTCCTGGATACTAGCTCCTTTCACTCAATTATTTCATTATTCTATATTGAGTAGGGAGTTAAAGTAGGGATATCAACTGCTTTTGGAGCTGGGACTCCCTCTTTATCTTCTATGCGCTACAATCCCCTTGACTTTCTTCCTTCTAACACGAGATCCTTGCACTATAGTTATATGCGGATTTCTAAGTGCTAGGACCACAAGAAATATACTGTACCTGCCTCCAATCTAGATGACACTATTGTCTCATCTAGATCTTCTCATCCTTCCAACCCTACCTGTTAGGAATATTCAGGTTTACATATTTATGATATCTGGGAGTACACATTCATTACGGGATTCTTTCTCCAGAATCCAGGAAGCTTTCTGGATTATGAACTTTATTCACAATCATGATGTGTGCTGGGAAAGGTGGAAAGCTATGTGCTTCTTCTTCATATATGCCAACCTTTTTTTGACCCTGCAGACAAACTGTCCTTTCAGAGGATGCTATAAAAAGGCATGGCAAAAACTCTGAATCTAAAAACATAGAGTAGTTGGTATGTTTTATACTAGGATTTGCATCCAACTCAGTTTTTTCAAAAATTCATTTGCTCCAAATCCAACTAAATTATGTCCTAGGGCTTGAGGAATGCAATGGTATGATAAAAGCACAATGTTTATTATATTGAAGTCTTTTTGGGAAAAGATGGGACCATGTTTAAGAGGTTAGGAGTGTAACATCGCCTCTTAACCTCTTGAAGAATCTCATGAGTGATGAGTAACACTGTAATATTCTTAGAAGAAACAAGGAAATATCTGGAAAGTAGAAGACCGGCTCATTTCTACTCTTTAAAACCAAAATCTCTGCCAGGGAAATGCAATCATTTTGTCACAAATTTGGGTAAACCCAGGATGCTGGAAATTGTATGCTGCTGATAGGCTGTGGTTTGCCCAACCCAATATAAATATTTAAAAATTGTTTAAAAAGATTTTTTCTTTTCCTTCTTACTTCATTTAGCAATTAAAGTCTATTCCACATTCTGGCTCCTATTAAGTTCTGGGTCAAAGGCTGAACATTTTCGCCTTTTCTAAAATTTGTTTACAAATTGATTTCAGTTTCAGCAATTTCCTATCTGATTGCTGAGAAGTATGCAAAGCAGATGGTCTCAGGGACTGAAGGTATAAGATGTAGACCCTTGGCCAAAGCTAAGCAGTTGGGGATGGAGTAAGTATATTGAAAAAACAAAAAACTAACAAGGGAATATCCCAATGCAAGAAAGTAGGGACATCTTTGGAATAAATAGCCTCTAGTAAGGGAGTGTGGAATGTGAAGCTCTTCAGATATTGCTGAACACAAGACAGTTCTCAACTTTTGACCATTCACGTAACAATGGTTCAAAGTTACAATAGCCTCGGGAAAAAATGACTTATGATCTGTCCTTGAAATTATGACCATTGCACCTCTCCAGTGGTCACATAATCAATATTCAGGTATTTGGCAAATGGCTCGCATTTATGACCATTGTAGCATCTTGCTGTCAGTGATCATGATTTGTAACCTTCCCAGCCAGCTTCCAACAAATAAAGTCAACTGAGGAAGCCAGATTCGCTTAACAGCCATGACAAAAATGGTTGTAAAACTGGGTCCACTCATAATGATTTATTTAATAACCATATCACATAGTGATTGGAATTCTGACTCTAAATAGGGTTGTAAATCAAGGACTACCTGTACTTACTCCCAGCAGCCTTAGACGGTATGGCTCATAGAGAAGAATGATGGGATCCTTGGTCTTACAATATTTCAAGGCATATCCTTCATGCAGTATAAGAAAGGGATGGGAACTATGAATAGCTGCCTGATATGGTGAGGATCATTGAGGCAGGACAAGAAATAATGGATGGAAACTACTCAAGGAGAGAAGCAACCTGGAATTAAGGAGAAACGTCTTAACACTGAGGACAATTAACCAGTGGGACAGCTTGCTGTCAGAAGTTGTGGGTGCCTCATTATTGGCGGTTTTTAAGAAGAGACTGGCCAGTCACTTGTCTGGAATGGTATAGGGTCTCCTGCTTGAGCAGGGGGTTGGACTAGAAGACCTCCAAGGCCCCTTCCAGCTCTCTTCTGATTGCTTGAGTTTCAGAGGATTGTTTCTCAAGATGTGTTCTCAATCTCCACACTGATTTTGCCTGTCCAGGATATTTTCTAGCACAAGAAATATGAATTCAGCATCAGGGAGTTATATACTTCCTGTGCTGATTGAGGTTTGCTTGAATAAGTCGGCCTTCCTGAGCCATGGTTTATTTTTCAATCCTTAGTTATTCTTTGGCCTTGAGTTATGCTTTAGTTCACAATCCCATTTCTTATGTAGCTTGGCTTATAACTCCTAATTTTGTGGTCTTGGCTTGACTGGTGGTACTGCCACTGTCTTTCAGCCTACTGGGTCCTAGTAAACATGACAGCACACATACCTCCACTGATATATTTAGCTACTGTGAAAAGACAAGAGTTTTAAACAATTCAGGGTTGAATCCATCAGCTAATATTCAGCAAAAAAAGAGAAATGACGCAGGCATCAATGCATATAAATCATCAGTTTGTATGAACAATCCAAACACATTGCAACTTTGATTCCAGAATTCCAGATTATCTCATCTATATCAAATCTGTCCACAAAGAATGTGTCTGCAAAGAAGCTAAATACATTAGAAAAATATTTCTTGTAAAAAAAAGGAAGTTTTCAAGCTTACCATTTGTCTCGTACTGTTCTACTGGTAGGTTATTCAGCATGGCTAAAGAGATCCATTACGATGCATTGCAGCTAACTCAGGATCTAACCCCTGATCTAACTAGTTATTAATGAAATAATTTGCAGAACTTGCTCTCCTTCCAAATTAGAACCAGAAAGGAGAAAAATGCCAAATGTTCTAAGACAGGAGTTTTCAAACTTGGCCCTTTTATGACTTGTGGACCTCAACTCCCAGAACTCCTCAGCCAGGCATGCTGGTTGAGGAATTCTGGGAGTTGAGGTCCACAAGTCATAAAAGGGCCAAGTTTGAAGACCCCAGGTCTAGATCATCGATGCTATCAGATTTGGTGGACCCTTGTTTTGAACTGGACTTCCCCCAGTTATACCCAAATTGGCTTCATTCTATGGTTCTATGGTTCAGCCTTGTCCAATGCAAGCTCAACAAAACAGATGATTAAAAATTTAATTCAGACTTCAGATTAGCATCTCAATTTCAACAGAAATAGTTACTAAACAGCTATGGTGAAAGAAAGAAAGAAAGAAAGAAAGAAAGAAAGAAAGAAAGAAAGAAAGAAAGAAAGAAAGAAAGAAAGAAAGAAAGAAAGAAAGAAAGAAAGAAAGAAAGAAAGAAAGAAAGAAAGAAAGAAAGAAAGAAAGAAAGAAAGAAAGAAAGAAAGAAAGAAAGAAAGAAAAAGAAAGAAAGAAAGAAAGATTGTAAAATCAGGTAAAAGGTAAAGGTAAAGGTTCCCCCGCACATGCGTGCTAGTCGTTTCCGACTCTAGGGGCCGGTGCTCATCTCCGTTTCAAAGCCGAAGAGCCAGCGCTTGTCCGAGGACCTCTCCGTGGTCATGTGGCCAGCATGACTAGACGCCAAAGGTGCACGGAACGCTGTTACCTTCCCACCGCAGCGGTCCCTATTTTTCTACTTGCATTTTTACGTGCTTTCGAACTGCTAGGTTGGCAGAAGCTGGGACGAGTAACAGGCGCTCACTCTGTAACGCGGCACTCGGGATTCGACCCGCCAAACTGCCGAACTTCTGATCGACAAGCTCAGCGTCCTAACCCACTGAGCCACCGTGTCCCTTCTAAAATCAGGTATAACCTACTTAACAACCAACCTGCTTAGCTATGGGCAGTGCTTTTTTTGTCATAGAACGCACCGGGACAGAGTCCCGGCACCTTTTTTTGACAGATTTTCCAAATTTTAAAAGTCACTTTTGAAAATTTGATGTTTGATCCATGTGGACTTGAATTGCCCTATTGACTGTAGCAGGTCAGTGACAAAATTATTAAAATGGTGCATGCGGGCTGCTTGTGTGTCTCCACTGGTTGTGATGGCACTGCTCTGCTTGTGGCACTGCATGGCTTGTGATTGGGCATGTGGTTGCACGCTGAATGCTTACTTTGGGTGGCAACCATTAGGTTTCATTACGCAACTGATGTGTGTGGGTGGGTGTACAGTGATTGACTACATGCAAAAGGTAAATAATTTATTTTTAAAAAATCATTGATGATTTGAAAATCTGGCTATGGGAATTCTGGTCCCAAATGTGGGACTACTGTACATACTTCAATGTGCAATGATGGGCAAACTACTTCTTGTATTAAATGTACAGAAAAGCATGTGCAGTCTGATATGCATGTAGATGATATGTTTAGAATTTCTGGAAATCTTGTCACTCACTGGTACTTTGGGGGAGTTATTTATTCTGCTGCTATCAAGCTCAAAAAAAGGCTAAGTAAGCTTAATTCTTTGGGGGGGTGCATGAAATTGAGGCGCGTGACATATTCTCAGGATGAAGCTGCACATTATTGCAAGCTGACATATACACACCCAAACACTTAAGTTCTCCAAGATAAATAATTTAAACATAAACATATATAGCATGTGCGTGTCTTTCTCTCTGTGTGCATATATATACACTGTCAAGTATTGAAAATGATCTAGCGCTGAGATTAACTCCACCCAATCATTTTATTTTACACTGTTATCAAAGCAGCTTCATACAATCAAGACTCTAAGCCAGTGTTTCTCAACTTGGGCCACTTTAAGGTATGTGGACTTCGATTCCCAGATTTCACCAGCTAGCTATGGGGAATTCTGGGAGCTGAAGTCCTCATGTCAAGGTTGAGAAACACCGCCTTAGAGTCTCGACTGAATGCTTTGGTAACAGTGTAAAATAAAATGATTGGGTGGAATTAATCTCAGAGCTAAGGTTGAGAAACATTGCTCTAAGCCAAAGGTAAGGAATCTTGGCTCTTTTTATGACTTCTGGACTTCAACTCCCAAAATTCAGCATGGCTAGTTCAGGAATTCTGGGTATTGAAGTCCACAAGTCATAAAAAGAGCCAAGGTTCCCTACCCCTTCTCTAAGCTATATGCCCATTTATCCCTCTTTTCTGCTCTGATGCAAACTGTATCTTGTATCAGTTCTGCATTATTTCATTTCTTGGATTGACAAGTGTCCTCAGTGAGCTGAAACAAGACCATTAAACAACTTGTTTGTTTTTGTTGATGCTGAGAGCAGGTCTTAGGATGAAAGGTAACAGAAGGTGCATATTTTAGATTGCAGAAGGCATAACAATCCTTCGGGATAGTATTCACGTTAAAAACACTTGACCCTGTCTGAAAGGCTGTGTGGTACCTTTCAGATCTTCAGATTAAAAGCTGTTTAACATTTGTTCACTTTATACTGAAGAACAAAGTGCATACTGTTATGTAGTCAGAATCACAGCACCCATGGAGAAGAAGGAGATGTTAGCAGAATTAGGGGATATAGAAATTCTTAAGGGAAAAGGAAAGTTTTTACAGGAAATGTTTAATTTAATGAAAAGGAGAATTGGGGCTGACATGACAGCAGTGTTCCAATATGGAGGGGCTGCCACAAGGAAGAGGGGGTCAACCTATTCTCCAAAGCACCTGAAGTCGGGAGAAGAAGCAATGGATGTAAATCAGTCAAGAAGAGAAGCACCCTAGAACTAAGGAGAAATTTCCTAAAAGTGAGAACAATTAATGAGTGGAACGAGTTGCCTCCAGAAGTTATGAGTGCTCCAACAATGGAGATTTTTAAGAAGAGTCTGGACAACCATTTGTCTGAAATGGTATAGAATTTCCTGCCTGAGCAAGGGGTTGGACTAGAAGACCTCCAAGGTCCCTTCCAACTCTATTATTCTGTTAAGTAAAAGTCCTTGCAGAAAAGATTCTACTTTGTGCACAGGTAATACGCTACAGCAATGGTGGTGAACCTATGGCACGCGTACCAGAGGCGGAACTGAGAGCCCTCTCTGTGGGAATGCATGCCATCACCCCAGCCCCTCCTCCTCCCATGGCCCCCTCCTCACCAGCAGCACCCCCAGAGGAGAGTTGTCCCGGGGCTCAGCCCGCATGGAGCAGCGCAGCCAAGGACATGGCAAATGGGCAGAGGGGACAAGACTCTGCCCTTGCACCCCTCACGCGGAGATGATGCTGTGGGGTGCAGGAGGAGGGCGTGGCCACCATGGCACTGCAGGGCTGCCTGGGCAATCCGCTGCGGGCCGTGGAGGCGGTGGTTGGTCCTGCGGGTGGGTGGGGTGGGGGCTGGGTGGGGACAGGACAGGGCAGGGCAGAGTGGGCAGGGCAGGGCAGGGACAGAGCAGGGGTGGGCCAGGGGTTGGGGCAGTTTTGGGGTCTCTAAAAGGTTTGCCATCACTGCTCTATAGTGCTTTGTATTCAGTTGCCCCAATAGCCCCTTTGAAATCCATGAAGGTGTGACTATAACACACATTCATAAGTCGGACCAGGAACCTATGGCCGCTATCCTCAAAAAGGCCATGTGAATCCAGGAAAAGACATGTCTCTTCATGGCACTGCAGAAGATGTTCTGGGTGTAGTTCCATAGTGCCAAAGCTATTTTGGAAACTGAATCCAAAGTACTAGACAGCCCTACTAGCATGGCCCCTTCTGCTTCCCTCAAGACAAAATGAAATTTCAGGAAACAGGACAAACAACTGCCTAAATTATTCAGATTTAGCTTCTATGCAGAGATGGGTGGCACTTTAAAAAATAGGGCTTCACAAATCATTGAGCTGATATTTCACTTGGATGAAATTCTGGGTTCTCTTTGAACATAAAAGCCTTTTTTTTCAACTGGTAGTGTTGGAAAAGGGCTTGTGCATGTATCTGTGCTTGTGTGTGTTTGTATGCAAGTGAAGCAAATTGTGATATTTCCTGGTGCTTCACTGAGGTACGGTATAGCACAACCAATTTATACAAGCCTAGTAGGAATTTTCATATCACTGACCTATATAAACATTGCAGATTTCTGTGCAATTTTGGGCGGATTTTTCTGGTTTTGAGTATTCACTTCCAGTTTCCCACAAAAAAGAAAGCCCATTGGGGAAAACAGATTTGCTTAATAACCACTATGTTCACTTAACAACCACTGCAAAAAAACAAAAACAAAAAAAAGTTGTGGAATTCGGAGCAGTCACATGTTAACCCACTTAACAACCTCCAGAATGTCTGACTGTAATTCCAGGCTGAATTAGAGTTGTAAATTGAGGAATATTTGCATCAAGCAATGATAACCAGACTCAGCAAAAAGAGCTCAGAGCCATTTATAGTGAGAAGAGGGGGGGGGACAGAAATCACCACAAAAGTTTTACATCTGTGCCACTAGCCTTAAGCGATTAAGGGGTGTCAAAGAGAGAGGAAAAAGAAATAAGATTTAGTGCTTACATCCCCTCAACCCTCTTCCCTGTCTGCCTTGCCTCCCTTCACAAGGTTTGCAACCAGAACCCTTCACTTCCTCCCGTGTTTTTATTAGCCAATATTTTTCAATACATTGGCATCAGCTATGATGAAACTGCTGGCAGATATTCCTGAAAAGCAGCTGCCTCAACATCCCATGGGTCTCCTTGCTTTCACTAGGGAGAGTTCTTAAAGTGACCAGGGCTGGAATAGCTACAGTTGGGAACAAGCCTAAAATGGGAGTTGTGGAAGTACACACCTCCATGGCACATAATATTTTGGGGGGAAAATGTGGAAAGATCTGAGGTTCCTTCAAGCAGACCCTGCTACATGCGGGCATCTGGCTTTGGAGTGTTGAATCAAATACACATCTCCAGTTGGTGCTGTTGTGATTCAGCGTCAGCCTGTGGTTCCAGCAGCTGAGTCAGATGATTCTGAAGAGGAGGAGGAGGAGGAGGGGTTTGGAGAGCCTTTGGTGTCAGAGGAAGGTTCTGATGCACCGCAGAACTCTCAGCATGACTCCTCCTGTCTTGTTCCTCCTCAGACTCAGCTGTGTGAGCATGAGGGATTAGAAGAAGATGATCCACAGCTGGCTCTGTTCAGGGATGCTAGGAGCAGGAGGCAATCTAGCAGAACAGAACAGAGGAAAGCAATGAGGCAACTCGGGAGAAGGCAATGGGAAGCCACGCCTTGGGACTGCTGATAAAAGGGGAATGTGTGGGAGGTGCTGGTTGCTGAAGACAACTGTTTGAAGATCTTCTGCTAGAGTCCTGGTCTGTTATTCTTGTTTAACTCTTGTTTAACCTTTTGGTTTAAGTCTTGTTTGAACTTTTCGTTTAACTTTTGTTTGAACTCTTTGTAAATAAATTTGGTTGGGTTTTTTCCAGCCTGTTGATTATAAAAGGGGGTTGTCCTTGACATTCAAACAGGGCCGGTCATAGGCTGGAACAGAACAGGTGCAATGTCTCTTGAGGATTTTCCTCCCCCCCCCGTCCCCCAAAATGGGAGGAAGCAAGGAATGAACATGATAAACACAGAAAACAAAAACCTTCCACAATCTATGAGGGGGTTATCATTTACTGTCATCTCATTTATTACCTGCAGCGTCAGTGATGAGCAACAGAGAGATACTGCCAGGGGAAAAGGAAAAAAAACAACAACAGACAACTTACTTACTTAACAGCAGATCCCACATCACTTACCTGGAACCGTCGCATATCTCGAGGGTTTCCAGCGGTCTTCAAACAGTTCTGGTTGCACTTGAGGAAGAATTTTAAGAAGAATCTGCAGGGGGAGAAAAGGGAACGGGCTTGACATCTTCCGTTTTTAAGAAATTAAAGCCTAATATCATTTAGTTGCTTTGCGCCAATGTGTTTGTGCCCTGTGGCGGGAACCATCAGGGGGATACCAGCTGAACTGTCGAAAAGGGGACTGCCAATTAAAACAGATTAAAATGACATTTCTGGCTGCATCTGTAAAGCAAGATCTGAAATGATCGGCAACCAGAGCTTTGTCACCCTGAAGTCACATAAGGAAAGGTAGAAGGAATGCAAAGGGAATGAATTTATATATGCAAATACACGGGCAGAACTACAGGGAATGCCTCATTCCCTTTTCCCTGAGTGTAAAGGACATTCAGACATTACTCTGTAGCAAAACTGACTTTCTCAATGAAGGTCCACACCGAAGCTAGAACTCCATCAGGATACTTTAATATGTTTATCTCAATGATAGAGACGTTTTTTCAGGGTTCAATTCCTTCAAGTTAAGATCTGGAACGGGCCATAGAATTGAATTTGGTTCCGTTCACTTTTTTCCCCCCCAAAAAAATTTATTTCCATTCTGTAAGATTTCCACATCCACGCACATATTTTTAGAAGTCCAAACAAAAACTGCCTGTATTTTTGACACCATTTCTCTAAATGTACTCTTTTCCTCTCTGCTTCTTCTTCTTCTTCTTTTCAAATACATCAACAGAACATTTTGTAGAACAGGCTCTTATTTCCTTGCTTTTCCCTCTCATGTATCCTCATTTTTATACTTTCCCTAATTTTAGCAACACTTTCTTCTAATTTGTACGCACCCCCCACACCCTCTCTTACTTCCAGCCCATGCATATTCTGGAAAATATGCTTTTCTTTCTTTTGTGAGCTTCATAAAATTTAGCAAAGAAGCATGCATAACGTGAAGGAAAGATAACATGAAGAAAAAGCAATGACATCCAAAAGGTACAATGGATGAGATGTTGAGTGCCCCTGTCAGGGACAAAGGGTTAAAATTCTACCGAGCATATTATGTTCATTATGTAGCCTAGGGCAAACCTCTGCATTTCACTTTAAGTCATTTTACAAGACTTCTGGGAATTTAAATGATAGAAATTCATACATCAGTTGCTCACAGAGCCTTCCGCCCACATATATTCTAGAGGGTTGCCTTATTTTGTGCTGTAAGGCAGCATTTATAATACTCCCCTTCTAATTTTATCTTCTTGATTCTACAATTGTTGGAAATTGGTACTTGGTATTCTCAAGTCCACATCTAAATGTCTATGGAGATTCTCAATCATCCAGGTCATGGTTGTTCCAAAAGTGCTCTTCCAAAGGGCAACTGAAGAAGCTTCTTGGATGAGAAGTGAAATGTTTTTAAAGAAAAAAAAAGAAAAAGAAAGTCCTGTTGCCCTTTGGAAAAACACCTTTGAATCAAGTCCAGGTCTTTAAATACCACAATGTTATCTGTATGCATGCAACTTTATATGTGCTACTTGGATGGAGAATGCAAATTTGTGATGTGGGAATTAGGTGTGGTTCTGCTTAAGAGCTAATTTGAAATGTTAAACATGTTGGATTAAGACAGATGCATCCTAGAGTAGAAGTCCCATCAGGAACTTCTCTTAGGTCAGATATTACTTTTTGACCTAATATGTGGAATTGTGGTATGATAAATATGAGTGGGAACAGTCTCAAGAGATGTTGGCACCTGGCCAAATTTGTCGGGGCTAAAAAAAAAATCTGATGGATTAGGCTTGGTTAGTAGTTGGGTAAGAAATCTCCAAGAAATGCAGAAGGTGGAAGGAGGAGGAGGAGGAGGAGGAGGAGGAGGAGGAGGAGGAGGAGGAGGAGGAGGAGGAGGAGAAGAAGAAGAAAAAGAAGAAGAAAAAGAAGAAGAAAAAGAAGAAGAAAAAGAAGAAGAAAAAAGAAAAAGAAGAAAAAGAAGAAGAAAAAGAAGAAGAAAAAGAAGAAGAAAAAGAAGAAAAAAAGAAGAAAAAAAGAAGAAAAAAGAAGAAGAAGAAGAAGAAGAAGAAGAAGAAGAAGAAGAAGAAGAAGAAGAAGAAGAAGAAGAAGAAGAAGAAGATACATTAGAGTTTTAATTGAAGAACAGAATAAAAATATACTAATAAATATGAAGAGGTATGTGGTCATATAACACATTTCTTTTCATCATATGAAACATTAATGGTCAGACCTTTGGAAGTTAGCTGAAGGTCTTTTCACATGCCCAAGCTAATCAGTCTTAAAACCTTTTATGACTTCTTCAGTTCTTTCACAACTATTATTTGCAACTGCCTCCATCCACCTATGTTTTTAACCTTTGGTTCTAGTCTGTCTATTTGAACTTAATTTAAATTTTATTATAGGTGTTTTACTTTTTCTAATGGTACTTATATTTTATGGTCAACTGTCTAGAGAATGTTTGTTCGGAGTAGCAAGAAGGTACTGTAAATCAAGGGTAGGTGAGTTAGCACACTGGGACACTAAGCCAATTGAGCAAATTCCAGGTTTTTCAGTAGGAGTTTGAGAGCTCTGGTAAGAATTCTGTGTCTTTTCTGTGTCTATTGCTTGAAAAAGAAGGTAGAAAGAACAGGAAAGAAAGAAAAATGGGAAAGTCAGAAATAGACATCTCTGCCTCTACCTTCTCTTCCTCTGCTTTATAGTCCCAAAGAAAAAAGCCAAGGGAATAAAGCCTCAGTAGAAACAACATTGTCCACTGTTGGTGTAAATAAAAGACATATAAAATAAACATTTTAGTTCTATGTAATTTCATTTACTCATGTTTTACAAAAGAAAAGCCCAGTTTACTACTCTGGAATCTTCTCAGTAGTAAATGTTATAAAAAACAACAAATGAAGACGAGTACTTGAGATTTGTGCTTTCAAAAGGACAGACGCAGAACTACTCACTGAGTCCTTTAAACCCAGAGCAAAATAACTCTAGCATTATAAAAATGGACAATACTGGAAGATTTCCTATCAACAGAACAGACAGCTACTTCCCAATAACTCGCTATGTTATATTTTGTCTTTGTTCAGCATCACTGCAATAAGTTTTCAGGAAAGATTCCACTATTGGTCAGAACACAGCAACGTTATTAGTACATCTTTCCTCTTTTACGTTTCCTCTTTTTATATAGAAAGGACGCATGGAGTTATCCTACCATTGGCATCTTATTTTCCCAGGAATCTCCAGTTCTATCTACCTTGACCATCCTGTTCCAGCCTTGGGTCTTTCAATGTGCTAAATGTGCAACTAGTAGAATTTCTAGCAGTTCGAAATTCTGAAGGTAGAACCTCAAACATTTGCAGAACACTAGGTTGGGGGTGACTGGCTAAGGATGAATGCAATAGAAATAAATATGTTGGAAATAAAATAATAAATACATAGCTTTAAACCAAATGTAAACCATTTTAAAGTTGATTGTAAAAAAATTGATTTTTGTAATAGAGTTGTCAAAGTTTGGAATATTCTACCCAATTCAGTTGTCTCAGCTACTAGTGCTCATAGTTTTAACTCCAACTTCTGTGGACTTCACTCCATATTTAAGATGTCCTTAAGTGGGTGTGGATAAGTGTATTAAATGTGCCTATTGTCCCTGTCACATTTTATTTATTTATTTTATTTTGTTTGTTTGAGTTTGAAATTTTAATTTGATGAATAAATGTTAAACAAACAAACGTGAAATAAATACGATGGACATGGCTGATTGTAATTTTGCTCTGTAAGGCATTCTGTAAAAATTAAAGGAAAACAAAACAAGAGATGGCTAAAGCAGGTAGCTACATTTAGCCAAACTTGGTTATTCCCTCAGAACTTAGATAAAAGAAACTCAAGAAATCCAAGGAGGCTGGATTGGGAAATGAAAATAAACCATTGAAGACAACAATGGCATATTATTTTATATAGCTGCCATGAACATGACATGTGGTCACCAAGACTCAAAATCAACTTGAAGGAAACCTTTAGCTTTTAAACAAAAGACAAGACAAGCCATGGCAATTGATGCTCCATTGTTTGGGCATTGGTTGAGCTACTGCAACTTGCATTCATTTTTGCATTAAATATATGACCTGAGAAAATCTCAAAGCATCATGCCTAGCAATGACAGCTACACAATATGATCCAAAAATTGAGTATGGATGGGTGGGGTGGGCAAGAGAAAAAGAAGATGGCATCTCACAGATAAAAGGATTTGACCGTTAATTTCTTAACCAATATCTGCATAAATATATCCACAGTGAAAATGTGTTCCAAGAAAAATGGGTATTTTGCCAATCATTGCAAATGCTGAACATTATTCCATAATTTGGGGTCTGGATATCATATCTCTAACTGAAACAGCAGAAAAGTATTCACATAATAAGGGGAGGTTAAAGTGTGAATAGCATTTTGTTTTGTAGCCTACAATCCTGCGCTACATTAGCTATGCATGGGGAAACTGTAAAACTGAATGCAGCCTCAGGGGGTCTGGCTGAGCAGGTCTGGGCTCCAGAGCTAAGCAGGGTCAATCTTGGTGGGTACTAGGAAAAGAAACTATCATGCAACACTAAGGCTTTGGGCTAGACTGGGATATTTAAAGCTTAGACTGAGAAGTCCAAAAGCACCCTGGAAAACCTCATATTTCTATTGCTCACAAGATAATTATGCAGAGCGTTGGCTTTTTATCTGAACTTTGCCAAAATTAGAACTGTAAAAGGCAGTCAAACGGATTCCGCTACACACACACACACACACACACACACACACACACACACACACACACACACACACTATATATATATATATATATATATATATATATATATATATATATATATATATATATATATATATATATATATATATTCAAAATGCTGCAGGAATAGGTTCACCTTTCTGTTTAGGAATATCTTTACTCCATTGTACTTGGAATTTTTTTCCCGAGAGAGATGATTGGGGGACGGGGGAGGGGTGTGTGAGAGGGAAAAGAGGGGAGAGAAAGGGAAGGGAGGAGGGAGAGAATGTGAGAAGAAGAGTCTATCCCGGCATCTTAGTGGTGCATTTAAATTGCAAGAGGGTGGAAAAAAAGCCCACAGATTTAACTGGGACACAGAAAATTTATGAAGGCTGCAGGACAAAATAAAATGCATTTATAGAAGAGGGAAATGGTTGGAAGGAGGGGTGGGCATTGAAAGTCAACTGGGAACTCAACGAACAATTTATTTATTTATTTCCCTTGCTGAGTGCTTGTCTAAAAAAAAAAAGCTTTTGCAGTAAGTTAAAGTCCCAGGTGAGCTAGGCCTAGTTCCCTTTCTGTTACTATGACAACGAATTTTTACCGCAGTCCCAAAGTCCCTCTAGAACTCACACATTCATGCTTTGAATTAGAACTTTAAAGGAGAAAGATATATATTTTTCCCAAGGTTTACCAACAAGAAAATAAAACATATATGCACATACACACAAACACAAAAGAAATAAAAAAACAAGGGAGAAAAAAAATGTGTCCCTGCACATATTAAAGTGTTATATCTGCAATAAAATTCTAGTTTGTCAACTTCCCAAACTATAAATTTTTAAAAAAACAGACACAAAGGAAATATGACATATCTGACTCATTTACAATTATTCTTATATAGCAAATGTTATTAGGAGGAACAAAAAAATATTTAAAATGATACAATATGTTGTATGCATAATACTTGAAAACACTGACTTTTTTCACTGCATAAATGATTTTTTTATTTTCATTTTAAAAAAAAGTAAAATCTGCAAAGAATCCAGAAACAATGGGCAACAAATATCATTGTATGACAATGACTGAAATATTTACTTGCCATGTTCTGGAGTTTCATTGTTAAATTGATGTTGGAAAAGACTTAGGAAGGAGAACCAGGCAACCTTACAGAAGGAGCTGGGAATATTGATATTTTCATTTCATTGTTGAGAATAGATGGGTGGGGAAGAGACACAATGACAGAGCAGCTAAGACATTGGGCTTGTCAACAGGAAGGTTGGCAGTTTGAGACCAAGCATCCTGTGATGGATGAGCTCTTGGTTTTGCTTCAGCTCTTGACAACCTAACAATTCAAAACTAAATACAAGTAGATAAATAGATAGCACCAGGGTGAAAGTAACAGCATTCTGTTTGCCTTCAGCATATTGTCCTACTGGCCACATGGAAGCATGTTCAGACAATGCTGGCTCGTTCAGCTAGGAAACGGACATATGTACATTTAGATGCTGTATATCACACACTCCATTAGTAGGATCACCAGCTTGTAGCATTAGATCCAAACTGTAATTTCCTTCTCTGATTACTCAAGAGAAAGTTAACTCTTGCTATTGGAATCACAGCTATGCTCATGTCCTTCTCCAAAATGGGCTTGAGATTATCCCTCATTGCCTTTGGAGTCCCAAAGGTGATTTTTCTGAGACAACTGGACTTTCTTGTTTTTCTTTGAGGACATTTTGCTTCTCAGAGCTGAAGAAGCTTCATGGATGAGAAGCGAAACGTCTTCAAGGAAAAACAAGTAAGTTCAGTTGCCTCAGGAAAAGCACCTTTGGGACAACCACGACCTGGATGAGTAAGAATCTCCATAGACATTTTGGAGGAAGTGGCACTATTCCCCAGATCAATGGACCATCTCCACAAAAGTATGCCTCCACCAGGATTAAGTTGGCATCCCACCTCCATAAAGAGGTTATGGTCTTGATGGATCACCCAAGATCTCAAAATAAGAGAGTTAGCAGGCACAGATGACAAGAAAATAGAGCAAGTAGCTTTGTTTGGCTGATTCCTTTCTCATAGCTCAAGCTTGGCTCCAAGTTTAGTTAGAAGTTAGTTGTAACTTAATACCAAACTAGGCATTTTATTAAAGGCATTATCGTTTTAAACCTCTGAGCGGTTATGAAGCATATTGCTAATTTGAGTCCCTCATTTTTATCTTATCACATCCTCAGTCAATATAAGGGGTTTTTTTTCCTTAAAAAAAAACAACCTCAATGGCTTAGCAAGCAGGAGCATTTGGGAAAATCTCAACTACTGAAGTAAAGCTTGGGATTAGATTTTTAA
Source organism: Vipera berus (assembly GCF_964194415.1). Lineage (NCBI taxonomy): Eukaryota > Metazoa > Chordata > Lepidosauria > Squamata > Viperidae > Vipera > Vipera berus. The sequence continues at coordinate 15,628,117 of NC_138211.1, read as the reverse complement.
TTTACTAGACTGATTGCCTTGAATGAAAAATATCAATCCAGCTGATCCTTTCATATGCTGAACCATATTTGTATGAAGTCTGGGGAAATAAACCACGTTGTTCTGCCCCTTAAAAAGTGCTTACACTTAATATCCCCTTACCTGGATTACTCCAATGTGTTACCTATGACACTACAGTATACTGAAGATCACTCACAAACTTCATCTAATACAGAATGCAATCAGATTCTAACTTTGATATCTGGCTTCCGGATTTAAACCTGAAATCTCCAGGGACAAGACAGTTGGGGGTATAACTATTACCTTCAATTGAGAAAAGAAGGACAAACTAATCAAAATTCCTTCCTTCCTTCCTTCCTTCCTTCCTTCCTTCCTTCCTTCCTTCCTTCCTTCCTTCCTTCCTTCCTTCCTTCCCTGAAAGTAGCTTTGGAACTTGATCCATCAACTTCCTCAAATGCCATTCTAAAGAACAGAGAAATCCTTATACATACACAATTGTCTGTTGTGCTCTTACTTCTTTTTCTTTTCTTTTAAAATTATCTTCCATTCTTTCTTTTCTTTTTCTTTTTGTTCTTTTTAATGGAATAAAGACCCCACCCTGACCTCTCCATCCAAAATAAGAGGTAAATTGGAACAGGTTATGGGTGTCTAACAAAGTTTATTAAGATGGAGAATTGAGATGGGACTGAGGGCATGAAAAGGAAAGGGAAATAAAAATTATTCCTCTCTCCATAATAGTTCAGTTTTCTATATGAAGGGGAACATTTAGAATAAAAGTCCAGCTTCCAGCCTAGGAAAAACACTTATAATCACATGTCTTGTTAGCTTTGTTCAGATGTTACAAAACAACGTAATTTCCTACTATGCAAACAAGTGCTGCCTTGCACCATTTTCTATTTAATGTTTTGCTGATTTCTCTTTGTAATTTCCCAAAAGTTTTCTTCCCCTGCGTAACTGGTTTTTGTTTTAATCTCTTTTCTTCTTCTGGACACCCAATAATGTCTTTCAGAATTCTCTAGCTGGTATTTTTTGAGCTTATTTGATCATTGGAGATGGGCAAGAGTGCTGGTTCCCATAATGATATTACTCATAATTCCCAACTGGAAAAACATAAAAAAGAAGCTTCTTTCCTATGAAATTTGATGGAGAAGTAGAAATACAATGCAGTGATAGACAGGACATTCCCCAACTACCTCTCGGCCATTTTGTCACTTGATGATTACAAAATTGCCACGTTCCCCTCCTAAGAATGTTATCAACATTCTCTTCTTCTTTGAAAGAAATTTCAAAAGCTAATCCTCTTTCAGCAAACTGAATGAGAGCAGGTAGAAAAAAAAGTGGAGAATTGTTTTGCATAATATTATTTTCACTGTTCTTTCCTTTTCCTTTGCCTCTGGTTCTGATTTTCAATTGACAATATTCCCCGTGATATCCAAGCTATGATTTGCTTAAACCAGAGTTTGTTATGTTTTATTATTTTAAAAAAGTTTTTTAAGCTGCCTATCTTTTCATCTTCTCAATGAAAAATGGTATACGTAAAATAAATAATAAGGCAAACCAAGATTTGAGGGTATGAATTGATCCTGGCTTGTTATTGTCATTACAAAAGACTAATTATGTAAGACTTTGACTTTGAAATATTCATTACAAAATCATGGGGAATATGAAAGATTGAGCATCAGAAATTCTGCAATTTCCTTGTAGGCTTATTAATTACTCTAGAAGCAATATAAAAGAAAACATAATGCTGACCTTAAGGGGAATCTAAAGAAAAACTAATTTCTTTACCTTTACAAACTGTCAAATCCACAAAATTTATGGTCTTTCCTGATGCAAAGGAATAAATGGGTGCATTTAAGAATAGCTCCTTGCTTCATTACATATTTCAGAATCGAATTCCTTTCTTCAAACTAGATGACTGAATTTGTTCTCCCTCCAAGCACAGACTAAATGGAATGGAAATCTCTTCTTTGAATTCATCCTTTCTCTTCTATCAGCTGGTACACTGTTGTGATGTTATGATCTGGGACATAGTTTGCAAAGTTACAAAAGCTATTTTTCAGTTGCCACAAACTATCTCCTCTAGAATTTGATCGACAAAAGAGGTTGCCCTTGGCATTAAGTTATGTGAACAAGAAGCTCACGCCGAGAAAGTGCTGCATGGATTTCTTGTTGCCTTCATAGACTTTTAAGACCATGTAATATCTAGATTCTGAAGTGTAGCCAGAGCAAACTACAGATATACTGCTTGGCAGCCTGGAATAGATGATAAAAGTATGACATATCGGGCTTCATTTCATTTGCGTCTCAAAGTTCTTACCCAAATTTTGGGGCTTCCGGTTAAGACACAGCAAAACAACAAGGTTTTGCTCCATAATCAAGGCAGATTTCTAGGGGATGATGGATTAGGTAAAAAAATAAAGGTAAAGGAGTCCCTGCAGATTTTACTCCGCTAGTCTGTGCCAACAATAGTGGGAGATGCTCATCTCTGTTTCAAGGCCATTGAGCCTATGCTCTCCAAAGACATTTCTGTGGTCATGTGGCCAGCATGACATCATGGAGTGCTGTTACCTTCCCACTGAAGTGGTACCTGTTTATCTACTTGCATTTGCATACTTTTGAACTGTTAGGTTGGCAGGAGCTGAGGTGAGGACAGGAGCTCACCCCATACTGCGGAACTCAGGTCTCGAACCCGGACTGCTGCCTTTCCAGACAACATCTTAACCACTGAGCCACCAAACTGCCGATGATGGATTAAACTTCTGTTAAATTCCTCTTTAAAAATTGAGATTTCTGGGATGTCAAACTAAGGTTGACTCAGCCTTCCATCCTTCCGAGGTAGGTAAAATGAGGACCCAGATTGTTGGGGGCAATTAAGCTGACTTTGTAATAATGCCGCTGGGGTGTGTGTGAAAGCCCTAATAAGCAGGCATATACATAGAATGAAGGCTACTGCTAAGCTTGTAAGCCGCCCTGAGTCTTCGGAGAAGGGCGGGATATAAATGGAATTAAAATAAATAAATAAATAAATAAGGCCAATTTCGTTTTCAAATATACAAACAAAATTCAGGACGTGGTCAATGTTTTCTTTTTGCAATGTTTCATCTCCATTCCCATTGACATGAAATTCCAGAAGGGGCTGGATGACAGCTCTTTGAGATAGGTCTGACCAGAAAAAAAAAGATTGCACAAGAGCTACTGAAAATATGGTTTATTGTTGCAGGATATAACACAATCCTGAAAGTCTAAGGGGGATCAATCTTGAGTTTCTTTCTTATTCCTCTCTCCTTTCTAGGGCTAATGTTTACATAATAACTATTGAATTCCTTCTTCAAAGCATTCTTGTTTCTTTTCCACACAAGGTTGGATTTTTTGACTTTCTTGTGAGGGAGTTCCAAAACTGCATTTTCAAAAGGCAACTGGACTTTGGTTTTCCTTGAATCCAAGAAGCTTCTTTCAAAAAGCAATTGGTCTTTCTTCTGAAGAAGCTTCTGAGATGAGAAGCGAAATGTTTTCAAGTAAAAACAAAGTCCAGTTGCCTTTTGAAAAAGCACCTTTGGGACAACCATGACCTGGATGCCCGAGAATCTCCATAGACATCACTGAGGGAGGTTAACGTGAAGTGGAGGCTTCATACAACTATTTTCCCCAAAATGGTAGTAATTGCCAAACACCCATATTTTCATTGCACAATATTGGGGATAGTCCAGAGGCCATGCACATATCTGCATACACAGTTTTATATTCTGGTTTCTCTTCAGGTCATATAAATATTTCATAAGCAATTTTATTTATAAAGTATCTCCTAACAAGTAACGGAACGGCAATCCAATCCCCTATAAAATTCTGTCATTTGTATTAGCTAGTTTGAAGAAAAGAATGAATGAATAAATAAGCCTATATATGCGCGTGTATGTGTGTGCACACATCAATTAAACTAATATATTATGTCTAGAATAGTAGGCAGCTTAATCTATGAAGTGAAAAAGAAAAATTGTGCCCCACCGTAATTCTCTCTTCCTCTCTCTTTCCCTGCATATTCCTGTCTCTTTGTGCTGATCTTATTTTGGGGGCACTCTGAAATGCCTCCTTTTCTTTTTTTTTCCAAGTAAAAGGAGAACAGAGCATAGTTCCAAAGAAATATTATACATTTTGAAAAGGTACCATCCAGGTAAAGGAATTAATCAGAAGCCCAGTGGTCATAGAATATACAATATGACCAACATCATATCAGGTTTAGAAGCTCAGGAAATAACTAGATTGGAATAATTACGCAATCATGGACAATAGAGATTACCCCTTAAATTGCTCAAGACGCTTGAAGAACTAGGATTGACATACATTATGGAGCGTCTAACCCTAACCCATTCCAAAACCATGAATGTGGTGTTCTCTGCATGTCATCTTCATTTGACTTAAGACTCCAGGTTAGGTTTAGAATGAAATTCCATAGTTTATAACTTAGATAGGTCCCCAGCATAATTTATGTATTTATTTATTTATTTAATAATATTTATATACCGCCCTTCTCCCGAAGGACTCAGGGCGGTGAACAGGGCAAGAATAAAAATACAAAGTTACAAAAATTAAAAAAAATGCCCTTCCATTACCATAAAAAAACAAACCAATAACTTCATCCTGCAATGTTGATATTATGGTAATTTAATGTTAGCAGAGGATAAGAAAGTGAAAAGAACAGAGAGCCTCCACAGAGGGTTTAAGCCTGGGATTAGTTTAGCAGAAACAGCATGAGACAGTACCAGAGCAGATTAGAACTATTATAAACCAGATATTGGGGAGCAGGGATAACTAATAATGTTAGCTGGCATAAGGCAGCTTTCTAGCTCCCTAATTAACATACTTTAACAACTCTCTTGCCCACAAATTCAGGGTGTTTAATTGGCAGAATGGTGGGCGTCGTTGTTTTTGTACGGACACCTCAGACATAACTGCAGATGTTGGCAAGCAATGTGTCATTCCTGTTTAGATACTTTAAGAACCTTTAATAAAATAGATCCATAAATATTTCACCCACAAATCCATTTTTTTTCCACATCAGTAAGTCTGGAAAAGAGAAGACGCTTGCTCTCTATCCTTCTCTATAAACTTAATTGCTATAGGGCAGGGGTCTTCAAACTTGGCCCTTTTATGGCTTGTGGACTTCAACTCCCAGAATTCCTAAGCCAGCGTGCCTGGCTGAAGAATTCTGGGAGTTGAAGTCCACGAGTCATAAAAGGGCCAAGTTTGAAGACCCCTGCTATAGGGTAACAGAGAGAGGCAAATCAAGGGTGCCAACACTGCTTCACATTTTGGGACAAGCAGCTCTGGACATTTTGTCAAGTTGATCGCAGTTGTAGGTTATTTGAAGTTATGGAAGTTCCTCCTCAGTTATATCCTGGCAGTCAACTCAAACCATCAAATAGTGCCCTGGAGTATGTGTATGGCCGGTGAGAGCCTTGGATACTACAGGTAGTCCTCGACTTTCAACAGTTCATCTAGTCACCGTTCAAAATGTCAATGGCACTGAGAAAAAATGACATGACCATTTTTCACACTTACAACCATTACGGCATCTCCGTTCAGATGTTTGGCAAGTGACTTATATTTATGACGGGGTTGCAATGTGATCACCTTGTGTAAACTTCTAACTAACAAAGTCAATAGGAAAGCCGGATTCACTTAACAACCATGTTACTAATTTAATACCTGCAGCGATTCACTTAACAACTGTGGCAAGAAAGGGCGTAAAATGGGACAAAACTCACTTAACAAATGTCTCACTTAGCAACAAACATTCTGGGCTCAGTTGTGGTCATAAGTCGAGGTCTACCTGTAGTAGCCTTGTCCTTTGCTGATCAGTGCCTTTGTTAGTTATCAATCAGATCAGTTCAGATAGCTGCCACTCAAACCTGGTGACATTTCCTAATTTAAAACACAATTGTGTCAGCTTTGAACAGTACTATATTTTATGGCTTTCTCTCTCACAAATGCCCACATACAAACACAAATACACATATATGAAAGCAGTTACCAATGAACAAAGCATCCATCTGAAGGAAAAGGAAGTTTACTAAGCCCAAATATATTATATTCCACCATCTCTCTCTCTCTCTCTCTCTCTCTCTCTCTCTCTCTCTCTCTCTCTCTCTCTCTCTCTCTCTCTCTCTCTCTCTCTCTCTCTCCTCTCCCTCTCCCTCTCCCTCTCCCTCTCCCTCCCTCCCTCTCTCTCTCTCTCCCTCTCTCCCTCTCTCCCTCTCCCTCTCCCTCTCCCTCTCCCTCTCTCCCTCTCTCTCTCTCTCTCTCTCTCTCTCTCTCTCTCTCTCTCTCTCCCTCTCCCTCTCCCTCTCCCTCTCCCTCCCTCTCTCTCTCTCTCTCTCTCTCTCTCTCCCTCTCTCCCTCTCTCCCTCTCTCCCTCTCTCCCTCTCTCTCTCTCCCTGCATATTTATGTCGGCCTGTGCAGATATTATTTCAGGAAGATATTTTTAATCGATTAATATCATTAGCTAGATCCGTACAACATGCTAAACATAAATCAAAGTTAACCAAAGGGAATTGCATTACAGACAAAGCAATTGAGATTTTAACCATGGTTCACACAACATGCTAATAGCTTAGTACTGTACACACAAAACTAGCTGACAAAGAACCCAACCTTGCTTTAATATAAAGCAATACACTGTAGAAAGTACAGAATATTGCACTCAAGAAAGTATTTTCAGTAACAAGATAATTGTTTGGAGTTTTACACACACACACACACACACAAACACTCACGTGCAGACATCTCTTTCTAGTTTTCATCTCTTGTTTTCTAGCAGAGAGACTGTACTAATCATCCCTCATTAGATGCAGGCGCTTGTTTGTTGCAAAGATGGTCATTTGCCACTCTAACACATGCTGGAAGGAAAAGTCTCTCCAAGGAAAACTGCCTTGTTTTTGCACTCCAATGAAAATCTGACACCATTAATAAAAATAATAATTGAACTCCATGGGCTTGCCTTGAAAATGAAACACTAGTCTAACAGCATGCTTATAATTGCAAATGTTCTTCCAAAAAGTCTTTGGAGAGCGCTTTGCAAATATGAAGCAGTTTGCTTTTCAGGGCTTCTTTTTTTCTTCTCTCCCTGGACATCCCCATTACAAACATGTACACACACACAGAAAACTTTTTACCAACTTGCAAAGAAATAGATGGGATTATACAAACGTGAGAGGTTTTGGAGGAGGATAATTTCATTCCAAACATTTCAAGGCATGCTCTACACTAGAGATTCTTTATCCACGATTTACTCGTTAAACCATAACTGGCTATATCCTCAGCTCGTCCTGAGCCATTGTTTGCAAATCAAAGTGATTGCATTCACATAGCACACTAAAGAAAGGCAAACAAACTCTATTGTGGCTTAGCAGAGGGTATATTATATAACTGAGGTCGGAATGAAGCAACAGAACTTTGCAGATAGAAGAACAAGGTAAGCCACTAACTGTGTAGCTCTCATGTGGAGAAGATCTCCGGCAAGTTTTTGTCTTCACAATAATAGGGTTTTTGGAGATTAATTATTACAATTATTCAGCTTCAGTCTCCAAAAGATGTTGCGTAATGTGCAGGAGCATGAAAATAGTGCCTATTTGCAACCTGTTAAAGCAGCCACATCTTTTCCAGGAATCATACAACTCTTTAAAGATATAGCTTCATTTGTATCTTGCAAACTGTTGCCACATATCTACACCCTCCAAAGAATTTTTGAGGAGGGAATCCAAAGCACTGCAAAGTCCAGCTAAAAACCTTAGTTACTTAGAAACTAAGAGAGAAGACATATCCCTCAGTTTCAGAGGACACCCACTAGAAGTTCTCCAAGATACATGAGATATAGGCAAAGGAAACTGCAGAAATTGTTCAGAGTTTGTAGCATTAAATTTGACAGATTCATATTTACACACAAAAGGCCAGAAAGGTATTCTTTTTTCTAATTCCTGCCACTGAAAAAATCCTTATTGATAGAGAGGTTCATTTATTTATTATATGTCTGTCTGTCTGTCTGTCTGTCTTCTGCTACTCCTCCAGATCAGGGTAATTAAATGGAGATTTTTAACTCCATCATAACATCCCTATGAGGTAGGTTTGATTGAAATAAAGTGACTGGCTGAGAATGGACTGAACTTTGGATCGGCCCGGTTCACATTTTTGAACGGATTGGGTAGACGACCTTGGGGACCAGAGGAACAGATGCTGCTTAGGAAACAATCAGACAAAAAAGGCAGGAGACTCCAGTGGCTTAAAGGTCAAAGAAAGAAATCTAGGAAGGGTCTAGTCTAGTGGCTCAAGCAGTTAAAAGTGGCCGCAGTAAGTTTGCACTTTCAGGATTAAAGTAGCCTTATTGTAAAGTAGAATTAGTTCATCTAGTCAAGCCTCCTGTCTGGTTAACCTGAGAGGCCTAATACATCTCATCCTCCAGGTCTCCGTGGAATCTTCAGTTTTCCAGATGACTCCCTAAAAAGGGGCATCATCTTTGGGGTAAAATCGCATTGCTTGATAAGCAAGTTCAATATTTGTTAGATGCCTCATATCTAAATCCTAGCATTGCTTGGTATTTATTACATTGTTATGTGGCACACGACCATTTTTCACGACTGTTGCAGTATCCCCCATGGTCATGTGGCCCAAATTCAGACACTTGGCAACTGACTCATATTTATGACAGCTGCGGTCTCTCTCAGGGGATCATCCCCTTTTGCACCATTCTGACTAGGAAGTCAATGGGGAAGCTAGATTCACTTAACAGTCGTTTTAATAACTGAACAACTATGGCAAGACAAGGTCATAAAATGGGTCAGAATTCACTTAACAAGCTTTCTTTGGAGCTCAATTATGGTCATAAGTCAAGGACTACCTGTAATTTAAAAAATCAGGCCATTGTTGCAGACATTAGTAACCCTTTTTGCAAACTCCACTCCATTCTATCCAATGTTGATTGTATCCATCCACCACGGAGTGCAACCTTTTACCTATCTTTCGAGGAAATCCCTTCTTCCCCAGATGTCTCTGGAAGACTGAGCACTGGTTACACTAATCGCTTCCACATACACCCCCCCACACACACCTTCACACACAGACCCACTGACTTGTGCAATGGTTTTATTATTGTGGCCAGATGGTGGGACCAACCTATTAAGTGCGCTCAAAGTTGATAATAACTTTCCTGTAAAAAGAGAGAGAGAGAGCGCTGAATGTTCCAAAGACAGAATCAAGGTTAGCAACCTATTTTACACCTGCCAGAGCATATAACACTCAGATAAAGGCTTTTGCTTCAGCACAAGGCAGGAGCTGTTCTAGTCCCTAAACTGCCATCATACCGAAAGAAATATGCATAAATTTGCTAAGGGAGCCAACCTGTAATCAAGATTCTTTGGTCCACCTATATTTTCCCCTAATCTCCGAAAGAGTTGTTGAGTTGGTGTTTTTATACCTACCTTGACACCATATTGACCTTGAGTTTGAACACTGATGCAACATTAGACTCTGAGGACAGATTTATAGAATAGCCAAGATGGGTGACTTCTCATTCCTGAAGACAGGACAGCGTCCAATGTTTGTTAGCATCGTTAAACTAAAACTGACTTTTCACCTGCTCCCATACCATATGCAGCTGCAAATTTTTAAATTAAAACTATGAAGCCATGCATAAATTTACATATATTACAGACTAGCCTCTCCATTTAACATGCAAATGTACTCCAATGTTTCAGAACACCTTCTGTCGCTAATTAATTTGCTGAATTATAATTAGACTAATCCTGCATAATTAATAAGCACAGATTTTTTTTAATTTGTAAGAATCTTGATGAGATCATTCCCTTTTTTTCATAAACTGCTAAGTCAGTGTTACCAAAAAAATAAAAATAAAAAATCGGTACATGAAAAAGTTTTGTTTGGCACTGCATACAAATTCAACCTGTGGAAAAATTGAGGTAAGTCAAGATCAATGTAGAGATAACGCAGTTTAGAAAATTAAAGATCACTGAGGTAAATTATTTTCAGGAGCACAGATAAAAATGTCTTCGGTTGCCAACAAGTTCCTTCTGACGATATTCAATTCATTGCATTTCACTTAACCACAAAATTGGGTTGGGAATGATCACAAAACCGTTCCGTGATGTTGAAATGATGTAATATTAACACACCCTTGCATATTATCACGTGTTTGCCGTGGACACACTACGTTTCTGCAAGTTCTTTTGATGGCATCTGAAAGTGTTTTCATTCTGGCTGCCAAAAATAACAGACAGTGTTCTAGTGGAACAATTAAGCATCATTAGTATTGGATGTATTCAGTAATAATTAGAATGAAGGGGATCACTTTAATGCTTGGAGAGCTTAGGCTGAAAGAAACATGTGGCCGATGAATTCACTTTTTTAAAAGTGCAACAGACAGAGTAAAATCCAGTTCATCGCAGTTTTTGATGCTTGCTAAAAAGGAGGCATTTACAGCAAATCACTGTGGATCCACTGATCTTTGGAGTGTCTATGCAACATACATCTGCCTTTCCAAGAATGTGATAGTACATATTTTCCTTTTCAAATTAGAGAAATGTTTACACATATACTCTGGATACGCTGCACCAAAAAAAATAATAACCATGGTTTAAGAGCAACTATTTCTGAACATTAAAAAAATTACAACTTTCTAAATTGAAAAGGATATATGGCAATTATTTTTTTCTTTGCTTTTTAATTTTCCATTTTTTGTTTTATCCTTCTGAAGATCTTATTTTTTTGAAGTCAGTACTGAAAACATGTGTACATTTATTATGTATTTTTTGCATGGTGGTTTTAAAATATGTTTTTAATATACTTCCCATGAATACACACGTTTTCAGCACTCTTGTCTTGTCTGTTTTGTATGCCTTTTTTGTTATTCTTCAGAGAATTGAAATGATTTCTGGCTTGCACACTGGTTCAGCTAGTGTGAATTTAGTCAGTTTGCATTGCAATGTGAGCCAGTAGGCAGATCAGGTTCCAGATTATATTATTGGCATCAGTTTTTTTAAAAAAAATGATCAAAATGCTCATTTTTTTCCTGTAAAATAATATTTGATCCCACTTTATCCATAGGGAGGGAGAAGAGAGAGTACATAATGATTGAGAGATATAGAGAACAGACATAGATAGATATTTAATAGATAGATAGATAGATAGATAGATAGATAGATAGATAGATAGATAGATAGATAGATAGATAGATAGATAGATAGATAGTGTAATAGCCCAGATGGTAATCAGAGAGAGGAGACGGCTTGGGTTCAACGATTTATATAGTAAACTGTAAACGTCAAAAACAAATCAGGAACTCGTATTCTCCCGCCACGAGACCCGCGTCCAATGGCCAGCTGGCAGCTTTGACAGCTCCCTGGTGATCGCGCATGCGCAGCTCGGCCGAGGGGAATTTGTCAGCTGGCTGCCGCACCAGCTGAGTAGTGCGTGCATCCCCAGCCGCCATTCTGACAGCTCGCGGCTGTCAGTCTGTTGGTTAATGCGCCTGCGCGGCTTCTTACAGCTGTCAGTGTCAGCGGCTGCTGGTGCGCATGCGTGTTGGGTTCTGGCGGCATTTTGACAGCTGTCAACTGTCAAACGCGGCCGCGAGGAGTTTCCTTGTTCTTCTGCGGCCAGGAGAATGTCAGTATGCAACAGATAGATAGACAGATAGACAGATAGACAGATAGACAGACAGATAGTAGTCAGACAGTCAGACAGATGATAGGTGATAGATCTGCTTATTCTACCCTAAAATATATAGATAATAGATATAGCTGCTTATTCTACCCTAAAATATATAGATGTTCATCTACCAAATATTTATTTTTCTGTTTAGGAATATTTGAAACAGAATAATAAGAGAGGAAAAGAGGGAGAAAACAATCCATGAATCAGTTTAGGAAGTACAAACACCTAGAGTCACTGAACAATATGAATCAAGACAGACAAACATCCTGAAGGATCGTGATTTGTTCTTCAGCATTCTCAGCAAGCCTGTGGAGATGCTACCATCCATGGTAAACAAAGTAAATCTAGATGAACTAAAGGGCTGAGTTCAATAGTGGGATTCAAATATGTAAACAACCAGTTCTCTGTGTGGATGCCACTTCCGGAAATCCATTCTGGGCCTGGGCAACAAAAAATTAGCTACCAGTTCTGCCAAAGTGATGCAAACCAGCTGAATCCCACCACTGAGGGAGTTGGAATAAGGCAGCTTCTTATGCATGAAAATCTCATCAAAGCTTCATCATCCTGCAGTGTGTCTCTGTCAAGAACAATTGAATCATCCAATTACAGATGATATGTGGACATGCTAGAATTAATTCCCACCCTTTTGCCACAATGCCTGATGAAAAGGAAAAAAAAAGCATTAGAGTAAATCATACATAGCTATGACAAGAGTCCTCCATGGGAAATGCTCATTATATAATGTACAGAGCACAGCTGATTCTCACAAGATATTCCAAATATTTCTGAGGGTTCTGTTCTGGTTTGGGGTATGGATGGGGGGGGACTATTCCTTGCCATTTTAAACAGGTGGAATGCATGAATCCTGTAAAAAAAAAACAATGTGGCTGTCAACCTTCATTAAGAATTACAATGCCACACGGAAGGAGATAGAATAGTTTGGATCAAACAAATTTTTAAAAAACATATATTTAAAGAGGAGATATCAAGCCTTCCACTTTTTGGACATATTTGTGGATTCTCGTTGAACAGCTGAGAAGTCACCTGGAATTTTTTCAGAGGCCCAGAGTTGGTCCTCTACATCAGAGGTCTCCAACCTTTTGGGCACCTGAGACCGGTGCCATGAAGAAAGGTTTTTCAATGGACCAGAGGGGGTGTGGTTTTGAATACTGCCTGCATCCCAAGGATGGAGCTTTAATTGTTTGTGTAGCCCACCTATTGGCATGCTGCGGACTGGTGAATGAACCTTTATTGTCAAAGTACAACCATGTATACATTGAGATTGGCTGAGCCTCCCTTCGTGCCCCCCACCACCACAACTCAGAGTGACAACAAACCCACCGTCTTGTTACACCATGTGAGCTAATTGCACAACACACCAGCGTGGTGAGTCAATCATACATAAAATTATAAAATTATTTCCCGTTCAAGAGCCTGACAGCCCATGGATAAAAGCTGTTCTTCAGCCTGTTGGTACAGCTGGCTATACTCCTGTATCTCCTACCTGATGGTAGGAGAGTAAAGAGATACCGACCAGGGTGTGAGTTGTCCCTGAGAATTTTCCTCACTCTTCCAAGGCAGCGAGCCCTGGCAATGTCATCCAATGGTGTCAGGGGACAGCCCACAAAGTCTTCTGCTGTGCTCACCACCCTCTGTAATACTTTCCTATCCGCGACTGTCAGGCCAGCATACCAAACCACAATACAGTGCGAGAGGGCGCTCTCTATAGTAGACCGGTAAAAGAAGGTCATTAGCCGTTGTTCTACCCTGTTCTTCCGCAAGACCCTGAGGAAGTGGAGTCTCTGTTGGGCCTTTCTGGCCACCTGGGTTGTATTAACTTTCCAGGTAAGATCTTCACAGAGGTAGACTCCCAGGAATTTAAAGGAGGAAACTCTCTCCACACAGCCCCCCCCAATGTAAAGTGGGGCAGGTTCCTTTCTTTTCCTCCAGAAGTCTAGCACCATCTCTTCTGTCTTGCCGATGTTCAGGTGCAAGTTGTTCTCTGAACACCATATGGATAGTTTTTGTACCTCCCCCCTGTATGCTGTTTCGTCTCCACCTGTAATAAGACCCACTACGGTGGTATCATCTGCGAATTTAATTATCACAGTAGATGGGTCAGATGATACACAATCGTATGTGTACAATGAGTACAGGTAGGGGCTAAGCACACAACCCTGTGGTGAGCCGGTGCAAAGCTTCAGGGGGGTGGATAAAACACCAGTCCATGGACTGGGGGTTGGGCACGCTGGCTCTACATAGGTAATTCTTCTCCACATTTGATGTAAGCTTTTAACCAACTGTCCTTTCCCCATATCAATTCTTACTTCTCCAAGATTATATGCAAACAAAGCAATGGAAATTGCATTATTTTGGAAAATGGAAATTGCAATAGCATGGCTTGTGAGTCCTAGTAGGGGTATCCACAAAGTTAGGGACAAAAAGATATGGCTGCCATCTTGCTCTTTTTTCACATACTGTAGAAGAAGAGCAGGCAGAGTTGTGGGTGGAATTAAATGTGTCATCAGCTTAGAGTCCTTACATTGTCACAAATGATCCAAGTCCAATCTGTCTTGAATTCCATTGATGCTTGTCTGGTACCAGTTTAGTATTGAACTTTAGTTCATCAGATTCTTGAGTATAGGCTTAAATCAATCTTCTGTGCTGTGATGTAATGTACGTACTCATCCTTTGTGCCTGACACAACTCTAGAATACCCTTGTGTCTAGGCTTGTTCATCTCTGTTTTACATTTTGGAACATTATAAATTGTATTTGTGTGATTCTTGTTGAGAATATTTATATTTAGTTTGCATATCCAGAAAGGGGCAACAGTGGCTTTTAGTCCTTTCATTGTGAGGCTCATCTTACCTGAGTGTGCTATATCTGCTAACAATTTTTTTAATGTTTCATGGTAATGTTCTAATGCTTCTCAAAATTATATTCCTAGGAGCCTAGGACTCTTGCTAGATCATGTAAATTTGGCATCTATTCCTAGTTCAGTTTCCTCCCTTCCCCAGCCCCAATCATAAATCTTTGGTGAAGGGGAGGGGGGGTTAAAGGAAAGCTTTGGATTACATGCAATGCTTGCTAGATATTTCCTTGGTTTATTTCATCCAGATGTTTGCATCTTCAATAATTAAGGAGCTGCTAGAAGAACGAGATATCAAGGCAAATGGACAATGCCAGCAAGGGAGTAGAATTATCATTAGGAAGAGCTTGTTGGATGAGAAATTAGACTAAGGACTCAGTGCTTTATTTGTCAAAGTGGGTTAAGGAATGAACACATTTGGCCTGTTAGAGGTCATTATTCATCAAGTCAAAATCACCTAGAGACTTCTAAAACAGCTAAGCCAGTTTCCTTCATTCTTTTTCAGGTTTCATGAATTTGCTCTTTGCTATCAAAGTCTGCAACTCCTGAGTTCCAGGTTAAATAGGACAAATTCTAAAATTAATTGGACCACACACACTTTTCTTTCCTTTCCACATGACCCAAATGTGTGTGTACATGCATAGCTAAAGTTTTGTTTGCTCATAGAATTACATTTAGATCTTTTCAAAGTGTTCTTGGGTGTTTCCGAAGAGTGTTTTAGCAATGTATAAATGAGCAAAACCAGAAACATACACACACACACACACACACACACACACACACACAGAGAGAGAGATAGAGATAAAGATAGAGATATAAATATAAATATAGATATATAGATATATAGATATAGATATATAGATATATGGATAGAATCTAGACCCAATCTGAATTCCATTTCATTAAAATATAATTACATTAATTATATACAAATCATATGATTATTCTTATTCATTGTAATCATTTCTCTATTAAAAATTACAATGTAGTTGAATTTCGGGGGGGGGGGGGGACAGACCACACCGGGGATGTTTGATGGCACTTGTAAATCTGGGAATTTATGTTGTACATTAATGGGTGGAATGGAGAACTATTTGAGGGATCAAATTTCAGTTCTACCAACCTCCTGGTGGATTGAGAAGAAATAATCTAGTTTTGAAGTACAGGGATCATAAAGGAACATGGCTGAACAAATTGCAGCCAATGTTTTGCTTTTGGGCTGTGGGGTTGTGAAGGAAAGGAATGGGACTAGTGGATCTTTGGAGTCAAGGATTATTTAAAACATTAGAAGAAGTAGTTGAGAACTCTAAAAGCTAGGTCTTGGTGGAGAATTTCAGAATCATCCCAATTTGTAAGAAGATTACATGTGTAGCTAGATCTCATCTAGCCAAGCACACTGATTACTATGCAGAATTATTATATGCCCAGTGGAATTGAATCACAAATATAAAAGCATTCACAGGGGGCTTCAGCATCAGTGTGAACTTAAATGGGGGATGATCAAAACAGTTGTGCCACTGCAGTTATTTCTGCACAGAGCAAAGTTCTGCCTATTGCGATCTTCAAAGAACAACTTTTCTTTTATTCATTATTACAGTTACACAGATTGCCAGTGGTTCTTCGGTATAACAAAAAGAAGTCCTTCCCAGCCCTACCCAGAAACAACAGGAGATCTCGGAGTGTTGCACATGCAAGTAATGTACTTATAATGTATACTACTACTACTGTACTTTGTAATTTCAAAACAGCAGGAAGAAAATCCCTATGGTGTCCTCTACTGAAGATAGTGTGTTAAAGTTGTAGGAATGAGGAAGCTTTAAATAAGCCTTAAATGAATGTCTTGGGTTAATAATTAGTATATCGTGACATGGGACTGCAGACTGTACTTCATCAAGACTATTTATTTATTTATTTATTTATTTATTTATTTATTTATTTATTTATTTAAAACATTTGTATAGAAGGCCAGATCCTGAAGCTAAAACTCAAGTACTTTGGCCACCTAATGAGAACGAAGGACTCACTGGAGAAGAGCCTAATGCTGGGAAAGATCGAGGGCAATAGAAGAAGGGGACGACAGAGAATGAGGTGGCTGGATGGAGTCACTGAAGCAGTAGGCGTGAGCTTAAATGGACTCCAGAAGATGGTAGAGGACAGGAAGGCCTGGAGGAATGTTGTCCATAGGGTCGCGATGGGTCGGACACGACTTCGCAGCTAACAACAACAAATAGCTGCCCATCTTATAACAAATGCTGGGTGGCACCAAATAGGACAATAGATAGTTGATTTTATAAGAGCTAAAGTGCGATAGACCTAATAGTTTATTGTTGTTAGCATATGGTAGTTTATGATTGTTTTTTACTTTTATACCTTGTATTTAGCTCTGGGAAGTCGGGGAGGGGGGAAGGGGAGGGGGGAGGGTTGGGTTGGGTTGGGAAGGGGGGAGGGGGTGGGGAGGGTTTGTTAAAGATAAAATGTATTGAAAAACTTTTCAATAAAAAAAGGACAATAGATAGTTGCCATCCAAAATTCTTAATCAAATAATCATTCCATTCTTCTGCTCTTCTATATATAAGCCTTTCCCACTCTGTTGCCTCTTCCAGAAAGTTTGGGAGAAAGAACCAAATGTTCACTGGTCATGTCTTGTTTTATTCAAACAATAGGACCAAAGAAGAAAGAGGTAACTAAAGGAATATTAAAAGAAGTGGAAAAATTATCCCACAATAAAACAGCCAAAGAAATATCCTTTAACTCAAACTGAGGTTGATTGATTGATTGATTGATTTGGTATTTATGCCGTTCATCTTCCATAGATGGTAATTCTGGTTCCTTGCTTTTGACCAAAAAATTTAAAGTTAAATTCAGACAGTTGAACAAAGTCTATGATTATTCTTGATCAGCACTAAATAACAGAGAAAAACTGCTTAAGAAAAGAAAAACATCATAGAAGGAAATTCAGGTGATGTGGAGAAGATTCCAATATGGCTTCATTTACTCGCAAATAATCTCTATGTGTGACCCAAGAATCAAAGTTAATCTTTAAAGACATGGAGGTAATAGAACATAGAACATTCACTCATGGGGCTGGAAGGGACCTCACCGGTTTTTAATCCTTTGCTCAAGGCAGGAGCCTCATACCATCCCAGTCAAATGGTTGTCCAGTCTATTTTTGAAAAAAAAACAGTAATGGAGCACCCAGAACTTCAGGAAGCAAGCTGTTCCATTGATTAATTGTTCTCACTGTCCAGAAATTTCTTCTTACTTCTAGGGGGGATTTCTCTTTAACAAGCTTCCACCCATTACTTCATGTCCAGACCTCAGGTGCTTTGGAGTAAGTCAATCCCCTCTTGTCTATGTCAGCCCCTCAAGTACTGGAAGACAACTAATCCTTCTCTTTCTTAGGTTGGACGTACCTAGGTCCCTCAACCATTTATCATAAGATTTAGCCTCCAGATCTTTATCATCTTTGATAGTTTTTTCCCCACACTTTCCAGGGTATAGAAATACCACACAATGGGATGGGGAGATGGGTGATGTTTTGACTAATCTTCTCCAGCATTCTGCTTCCGGCTCTAATAGGTTTATTAGGAAGCCACTTCTGGGGAGTATCAACAGGACAGCTGTTTAAGAAAGAATTACTAATGGAAATCATTGTAGAAGAACTGTCCCATTATTGCTACCCAAACATAGGTAAACAGAGCTTGGTGGTGCAGTGGTTAGAATGTAGTATTATAGGCTAACTCGGCTCACTGCCAGGAGTTCGATCCTAACTGGCTCAAGGTTGACTCATTCTTCCATCCTTCCAAGGTTGGTAAAATGAGGACACAGATTGTTGGGGGCAAAAGGCTGACTCTGTAAACCAGTTAGAGAGGGATGCAAAGCCCTATGAAGCGGCATATAGGTCTAAGTGCTATTGCTATTGCCTCCTTTATTAAAACAACATAGCAAATTTGTCCTGCCATCTGACTACACAATCTTCTGAAAAGTATCCCATTTTTCCCTGCAGGAATTCAGATGCTGTGTCTAATAATGAATATTGGAGGGGGGAGAGACCCTCAACTTGATTAAAGAAATTGTATTTCAAAGGGGAAAAAAACATTCATTGGAATTCTTCTAGGGGGAAATTACATGTTCTTGTGCTTATTATGAGGCAGCCAAGGGATCTATGAGTAAGTGCCCTCTCTTTCACTTCCCAGGGGGTCTTCAGCTTCCCTAGCATTCCACTCTTCAATTCAATCATGGAAGGTGACATCATGAGGGACCCCTTCTCGTGGGGCTCCTACAGATTGGAAAGTAGCAGCAACCAGGGAAACACCATCCTCTACCAGCTCTAAGCAAGTTAAAAATAATGCTAACCTGCTTAATGCAAAAAAGATTTTTAAAGCGTCAAGACCAGTGTTTCTCAACATTGTCAACTTGAAGATAGCTGGCTGGGGAATTCTGGGAGTTGAAGTCCACTCATCTTCAAGCCACCAAGGTTGAGAAAGAACGAGCTGGACAACAAGGTTGAAAAACCCAAAGTTTTTCACAGGGGAAGAAAATGTATGAAGAATCCCAAGGCAGGTTTCAACAGAAGATTAAGCACTTCCTCTCAAGTTCTTCTCATAGCAAATCGGTAAGAGCATTTCAGTTAGGAGACCAGGATAGCTGAATAGAGACTGAGGCTGCTTTCCCTAATTTTGACTGAACATATTAACAATGAAACTGCCCTGCCTCTCCACTCCAATCCACCCCCTGCAAAAATCTCTGGAATATTTTTTCCCTTAAAGCTGCAAATCTAAACACACATACGTGCAAGTAAATCCAACTGAAAGCTGCAACTTTAGTTTGGAAGAAAAGAAATAAACTTCTTTCCATTCCTACCTGTCTAGAAAATGTGAAATATTTCCCATTATCTAAAAATGCATCCAATACATGAATGGCATGGGAACTCAGTGTTTGGAGAATCACCCGACTTATAAATTTCCTTCCTTCACACACCCCTTTTTTATTTTGATGGTGTTTTTAAAAGAGGTGTGAGAAAGGGAGAAGAGGAGAGGAGAGGAGAGGAGAGGAGAGGAGAGGAGAGGAGAGGAGAGGAGAGGAGAGGAGAGGAGAGGAGAGGAGAGGAGAGGAGAGGAGAGGGGAAGGGAAGGGAAGGGAAGGGAAGGGAAGGGAAGGGAAGGGAAGGGAAGAGAAGAGAAGAGAAGAGAAGAGAAGAGAAGAGAAGAGAAGAGAAGAGAAGAGAAGAGAAGAGAAGAGAAGAGAAGAGAAGAGAAAAGAAGCTCCTTGGATGCACCAAGCATAAATCACTCCAAATTGCTACTTTGATAAATGTGGACAAGAGAATAAAATTTGTCACCAACATAATATTACCATCAATGTTTTGTCTGGCTACATTCCTTCCAATTTAAAAACAGTTCAATACCTTTTTACCTTCAACTAGCAGCACTTAATAAACAGTGATGGATGTTTTTTTATTTCCATTCCACCCTCCTCCCTCCCCTTCCTCAGCCTCCTTGTCTTCCAGACTTCCCTATCTTTGTTACAAGGGGATTGTTTAGCTGGGAGGAAATGTAGACCTTCTATCCTTCTTCCATTGACATGCATCCCTCAAGAAATGACGGCCATATATAATTCATAATCCCCTTTGGCTCCACAAACATACAACTTCCCATCAATTAAGCAACACAGAGATGCTGTTAAAAATCAATGAGCTTATTATTAAATATATTTTCCTTTCATATAACAATCAGAGTTATTGGTGCAGCTGCGTTGGGCTCTTAAATGATTTTTTTTAAAGCTAGCCAAATGAATGCACACAGAGAGACCCAGACACAAAGCTCATTTTAACGGGGCAACACAGAGAAGATATTTTTTTAAAATGCACTGTAGTGATTTACAAGTAAAGTGCTGCTTATTATCCAGACTTGATCTCCATGCAGTGTATCAGCTGTAGTCTACATCAGCCACTTAAACCTGTTCTCTTTCAAATTTAGCCTAAGCATGCGCGTGTATTTTCCTTGTGGCGTGTTTATTAGAAACGATTGGGGTATCTTGCCATGTGCTACCAGAGCAGTCACTCCTTGCCTGCAAACACAGATGATCAATCGGTGCCAACTCATTCAAAGGTTAATTTTTATTTTATTTTTTTTAAAAATTCAACACACACACACACATACGCTGCACAAATTTTGGCATGTGTGTTACGGCAGCCTGGCCACAGCTGATCTGAAGCAAGGCCCCCGTAATTATGGGAGAAAGAGGAACAGGTTTCCAGCTAATTGGAAAATTCTGCAAATGGCATCACTGAAGTAAATTGACAGTCGTTAGAGTATTAGCAAAATGAGTAAACTGATTAGGAAAAGCTCAGATGTGAACTCTTGAAAACGTAGCCGCACAGAGCTTAATTTTACTGAGCAGATTGAGAATAAAAGTCAGGCACAGAGTGGTTATGATTTAACTGGCTAAGATATATGATGGAGTTAATTGTTTTGGTTGTTCCTTTCATGAGCAAGGGGGAACTGTTATCGTAGCAGTTCGGGGGAGTAACTAAGAAATCCTTATTCCGGCTTTGTGGATAGGGTAACTCAGGCCAAAGAAAAATGTCATAGCAAAGCTTACAATATGAGTTCAAGATATAAAAAGGTCACATGCTCCAGGCCCCTGCCTTCACCAGCTGTGCTCTTAGGATGACTTAAAAAAACCTGAATATGAATGGCCAACAATATTCATTTGCACACACACACACACCACAGCCCTTAGGAAGGCCATGACAGGTCTGAGTTCACAATTCACAGTGTGTGTGTGTGTGTGTGTGTGTGTGTGTGTGTGTGTGTGTGTAAACAATGTAAACTAAGCATGGGATTTATTTATTTTTTTACCCTGTATCCTAAATTACATTTGATTCGATGCCTGTTTGGTGCTAGGATTTCAGATGTTGTTTTTTAAAAGAAATATTAAAAAAATAATAAATCCCTGTCCTTTTCATTCAGCTAAACTCCCTAAGGAAGAGGTGGTCAACCTGCAGCCAAAATCTCTTTTTGGGGACCCCAGAATGCATTCTCATTCCACTGTTCTATTTCAGTTACATAATTGCTGGAAATTGTGTCTTTCCTTTCATGGTGAGATAGAAAGCACACAAAAACTGCAGTATAAGACCTATCATAGATTTGTGTGTCAGGGTTGACCCTTGGTGACTGCCTAGACCAGACCCCATGATTTTCTTGGCAAGGTTTTCAGAAGTGGTTTCGCATTGCCTTTTTCCAATGGCTGAGAGAGAACATCTAGGGCTAAGGTCACCCAGTAGGCTTTGTGTTTGAGGTGGAAATACTTTATTTAAAGTTTTCTTTATTGATCCTTCTTCTGTTGATTGTCATATTTCTGTAGAAAATCATTCAGCGAGGTAATGATTGGAGTACTACCTTCCTTCATTATCTGGTACTGGAGTTTCTTTCAATAGCGAATATTTTTTCATGATAACTTGAATGTTGGCAACTCTGCTGTCCAGAATTTCAGTATACTCCTTCCAAATTTGTTGAGAAATTACTCTGAATCAGTTACTATCTGTGCATTGGCGTATCAGTTCAAGGCTGAAACTTTATTCTGAGTTCCTTTTTCCATCTTATATGCCTTTGCAAATGTCCTTGCAATATTGCTTCTTGTCTGCTCTAATAGCTTTTTGAAATTCTTTGCCAAGTTCCTTCCTGAGACCTTTGTCTTTCTTGGCTTTGCTTCTGTTCTCTTCTTGGCAATTTCCACCCTTCATTCATCCATCCATTCTGTTTTCTTCTGGCTTTTTTGGTCTTTGGCAATCTTGCTTTCAAGCTCATTCTTAACACATTCTTTGATTTCATTCTACAGTTCTTGTTGTTCCCTATCACGCTCCTATCAATGAGATTCAGAACCTCAGAGTGATTCCTGATGTTCTCCTTGAAAATGTTGCATGTACGATCCAGTTCATATATGATAATCTCTTGGCTCTATGCTTGCATAATAGCTTGACTTGCATACAAGCAGTTAGTTATCTATTCCACAGTCAGTTCTTAGCTACATCTTCACTGTCGTTACTCAGCTATTCTACTTCCTTGTACCAATCAAGCAGTCATACGATTTCTGTGTATTCCATCTTGTGATATCTATTTATATAGGTTTCATTTTGGTTGCTTGAAGAAATGGTTAGCAATTAGGAACTCATTGGACTAAGCAGAAACTGTTAGATCGTTCTTCTGCTTTTTTTCTCTGTTTCCTAGCGTACACAGTCCAACACCTTTATCCTCCTTACTCTTTCCAACTTTGGCATCTCCGACCACAAGTAGATGATCTTGCTTGCAAATCCTGTCAATTTCAGCAGGTCAATCTCCTGCTTGGAATCAGTGGTTGAAGCATAAATTTGGATAACCATCACATCAAATGGTTGCCCTTGAATTCTAATTGATATTATTCAATGATTGACTGCATGGTGTCCAAGTATTGTCTTTGCTGTGTCTTCTTGACTATGGAACATCATTAGTTCTTTGTTTTTCATGTGCTGAGTAGACATTGTAGGAGAAAAACCATATTGATCTATGGTGGCAAAACATCAAGAATCTGGTAGCTACTAATTTTTCCTGATTTGGTACTATGTCAGATTCCCGATTTCACACAGTAAATTTTGACTGAAAGACTCCAACGCCAATCCATTTGAATTCACTGATGCCAAGATATCAGTGTGCAGTTAATTCATTTCTTTTTTTAAAAAAATTAGCTCTGCACAGTATTGAGATGGGTGGCTGTATACATTAATTTAGTAAACAAGAAAGATGTGGTACAAAAGCATAATAACTGATATGAATATAATCCGGCACTGTCCTCTAAGCTTCTATAGCAGACATGTCAAACTCGCGACATCACGTAATGTCGCACAACGTATCGGGAGAGTTTTGCCATTGCCGGCAATAGGGTGGGTGTGGCTTCCAGATGACGCATCCGACCCGCGGGCTGGCAGTTTGACACCCCTGCTCTATAGGTTCGGACACTAGGAAGTTAATGTAAGAAGGATCCATGACAGCTGTAGAACGTGCAATGTTTCAATGTATTTTTGTATCCTTATATAGTTGGACATAGGGACGCGGTGGCTCAGTGGGTTAGGACGCTGAGCTTGTCGATCAGAAGGTCGGCAGTTTGGCGGGTCGAATCCCGAGTGCCGCGTAACAGAGTGAGCGCCTGTTACTCGTCCCAGCTTCTGCCAACCTAGCAGTTCGAAAGCACGTAAAAATGCAAGTAGAAAAATAGGGACCACTACGGTGGGAAGGTAACAGCGCTCCGTGCGCCTTTGGCATCTAGTCATGCTGGCCACATGACCATAGAGACGTCCTTGGACAAACGCTGGCTCTTTGGCTTTGAAACGGAGATGAGCACCGGCCCCTAGAGTTGGAAACGACTAGCACACATGTGCGGGGGAACCTTTACCTTTACCTATAGTTGGACATGACAAAGAAGGTTGGTTGATCAAATGCATGTACCCCCATAAATTACCTCTTTATTGACATAATGGAAAAAGCATAACAGTATGGCTCATGTAGTTGAGGATTAATTGTTTTAAAACTGAGTCCTACTCGTTAAAAAAAAAATAGATAGTTGCTGTATTTTGTCCAGTTATCATTTGGCTTGGCTTTGAGTTTGGATCTGGATTTAATTTTTTTCCCCTTTTTCCTTTTTCTGTAGTCACATGTTTAGGGTTTTTTCATGTATTGAATTAATAAAATAGCTTTTCTTTAAAAAAAAAGTTGAAAACAATTAGAAATGGGATCCTTCTGCTTTTACATGGAAGAAGAACCAAGATTCCAATTGCAAACACTTGAAAGCTACCTATAGATCAGTGTAGACAACACTGAGCTATTTAGACCAGCAACTTCACTCAGTGCAAAGTGACTTCCTAGGATCCTAAAATTATACAAAGAGAGAACAGTTGATTCTGATGCTCGTAAAAAGGAACAGGTGGTAGCATATTCAGGTGAGAATAGCCTACACCTGTGTGAATTTTTGGATTTACTATTTTCATACAAATCTCCAGGAAGCAAATGTGGGAAGTTAATGGGAAATTCTACATATAATTCTGAAACACAATGCTTTCAGTTTCTGAACGACTGCTCCCTAAACAGTTCCTCAGAAAACTTTATTGCACTAAGCTTTTAATCTGGAGAATAATAACATCAAGCTTATTTTAGTCATCCAACTGAAAAAGAAATAAATCTAATCAGCCAGAAAGGGGGCTTATTAAAAGAAAGGCAAAGAGAGAGATTCAGAGCAAGGAAGTGACAGATGGCAAAAGGGTTAAATTTCTCCCCATCTCCAAATCACATTATTTCTCCAGAATGATTTCCTTATTTTAAAAGTGCAGTTGGGTTTACACTGTGCTCAGTGGTCTAGTTTGCATCTGCATAATGTACTGTAGAAGTCAAATTTCCCTTAGTGAAATCAGTGGGATTTAACGGTACTTAATTTGGATTGGATAGCGCATGCCATTGTTAACCATCTACTCTTCTGTAATAATCATTAATTCCAATTTAATAAAATTGGTTTTGTCACCAAGGGAAATCAGCTATGGGGAGCTCTCTCTCTCTATTTTGTATAGGACCTCCAACTTGTATCTATTAAATAAATTCACTAATTAAAATAAAATACAAATTGATCCATCAGAGGCAAATGGAATGGTTGGAGATCAAGTTGCCATCTTATTTTTACACTCATTTAAAGCCTGAAGAATTGGCAGAAATCATTACATTTCTTGATATATAAGAATCTTTCTTTTCTGCTGTTGCTATTGTTCCTCTCCCCCCCACCGCCCTGTGAGGTTGGCACCCAACCCTCCTATCCTTTCATCAGGGCCTAAAGACGTGGTTCTGCCAGTTGGCCTGGTGTCCCAATGGGGAAACAGCACAGTGGAGATGGTTGATTGGGTAACAACAGATCCCATCTCTCCCCATTCTGCCTCTGCTCTCCACACATGTCCTTAGATTTTAATCTTTGGTTTTAATTTATTTATGTTTTAATGTAGATATACTTTTATGACTGTAAGCCACCCAGAGTTACCTTATGGTAAGATGAGGGAGGGGGCAATAAATTTTATAAATAGATAATTAAATTTTAATTTGTTCCTGCAATGTGTCAATTTTACTATGTAGACCAAACAGGAAACATGACCAGATTAACTAATTCTACTTTGTTGGAAAACTACATTAATAGAATCTTGCAAATCTGAAGGTACAGTTCTCCCTTTATAGTCTGGGAAACTAGGGAGGGTCCCATCTGATTGTCTTGCCCTGCCCATGATGCAGCCACAGACTATGCTATCTCTTATCTGATCATTCTGATCATTCCATCATTCCCTAGCTGGTGTTTCCTCAAGGTCTATTCCACATACCATTATACAATACATAAAGTGCAAAGGTCCTTCCACAGGATTAATCCTATTAATGACTAATTTGTGACTAGTAATCCTAATTTCTAGTCACTAGTTAGTAACCCTGATGTCACCTTGCAGAAGACATCGTGTCATCTAGCAGAAGACATCCAACGGGGCTGTCAGAGAGCTTCTGGGTTGGAAGGCCTCATGTAACTTTCCAAATCCCATTTAAAGAAAAACAGAAGGAGACTGAACATAGGAAGCGCCTTGAGGCCACTCATCAACAGCTAGCCCTTGGAAAGAGCATCTGTGGAGCTTCTCAGTCAACCAGGTCCTAGCTCTCTCAAAGGTGCTTCTTTTTTCCTTTTCTTCAAAAGGCAACTGGACTGTTTTTCCCTCAAGGAAGAAGAAGAAGAAAACACATCGCTTCTCCTCCAGGAAGCTTCATCAGATCTGATGGTGGGGGGGGGGGATGGAAGGATACTGACATTTGAGACTGAAAGGTGGGGAGGGATGGGAAGATAGGCTCTGATCAGATGATGTGGGGGGAATGGAAGGATTGTATTTCTTTGCAGTCATCTGGTCATTAACTAATGGATACCAGCAGTGGTGGGATTCAAATAGGTGAACAACTGGTTTTCTGTGTGGATGCCACTTCCGGAAGTCCATTCTGGGCCTGGGCAACACAAAAAAAATTAGCTAGCGGTTCTGCTGAAGTGGCGCGAACTGGCTGAACCCCACCACTGGATACCGGTGGTTTGAAAGAAGGGTAAAAGAGGCCATCTATGTTAGAATTGAAGTCCCCTCCTTCAATAGTATAATAATATAATATAATATAATATAATATAATATAATATAATATAATATAATATAATATAATATAATATAATATAATATAATATAATATAATATAATATAATATAATATAATATAATATAATATAATATAATATAATATAATATAATATAATAATGTAATATAATGTAATATAATGTAATATAATGTAATATAATGTAATATAATGTAATTAATATAATATAATATAATATAATATAATATAATATAATATAATATAATATAATATAATATAATTAATATAATATAATATAATAATATAATATAATATAATATAATATAATATAATATAATATAATATAATATAATATAATATAATAATATAGTGGATTAGGACGCTGAGCTTGTCAATCAGAAGGTCGGCAGTTTGGCGGGTCGAATCCTGTTACTCGTCCCAGCTTCTGCCAACCTAGCAGTTCGAAAGCATGTAAAAATGCAAGTAGAAAAATAGGGACCACTACGGTGGGAAGGTAACAGCATTCCGTGCGCCTTTGGCATCTAGTCATGCCGGCCACGTGACCACGGAGACGTCCTCGGACAAGCGCTGGCTCTTCGGCTTTGAAACGGAGATGAGCACTGGCACCTAGAGTTGGAAACGACTAGCACGCATGTGCGGGGGAAACTTTACCTTTACTTTACCTTCAATAGAGGGGGAGGAATAAAGCACCATCTATCTCCAGTCTACAATGCAGTCCTTCCAGCAGTTCCAAGAAGATTTCACAACCAATTGCACCCTGATTCAGATGACCCTGAGGGGACAGATAAACCCCCAAGTGGCCTTTACAGCTCTCAGACCAGATGACTGCAAAGAAATACAATCCTTCCATGCCCCTGCCAGCAGACCCGATGAAGTTTTTTTGATGAGAAGCGAAATGTTTTCTTCTTCTTTCACAATGAAAAAGCAGTCCAGTTTTCTTTTGAAGAAAAAAAGCACTTTTGGGACACTTGGAAAGAAGTGAAAGAAAGAAGCATATGGATCTGCCTACATATGTTTTTATATAAATTACGTTAATTCCACCTAAAAGTGTGCCTCTGTGTAGAAATTAGCATATGCAATTTTTTAATCTCTCTCTATTATCTGTTGGGTTTTTTTTAGACGACCAAGTAATTGTGGCTGAATACTACGCCTTCATTTTTCTTGTTGACTGGAAAAAGCCAAGCCATTGGATGCAAATGCTGGATAAAATCCAAGTGCCTGAACATCAACAAACTCTCAACATATGCAACATATGCAATTCGGGGTTTTTCCCGCGTAGAATTGAAGGTGTAGGAGCAACGTTTCGACTGTCAATCAAGGCGGGTTTCCAGACAGACGAGTCCCAACCACCAAGAATGACACCAGACCCAAACTCATGATAACATCACATGACATCACCACCACACAACCATTCAAAAAGCAAATCCGAACTCACAATGATAACGATGCACAACCACAAAACAGAAACCTAACTACAGCTGCAACATCAGCCACTTTAAACCCCTCCAAACCACACAATAAGCAAACTGACACCCCACTATAAAAACATGGCACCACCACAAACACGAAGCCGAACAAAAGCAGCACAACTCACCAGCTCAGGTCTAAGGCTGGCAGCTGAGACCAGCCCATCCACTCAAAACACACCCCCACCCAATCAGAACACACCCACCATTCAAAACACACTCCCACCCAATCAGAACACACCTAATCCCCCACCCAATCAGAGCACACCTCCACCCACAGAACACACCCCCTCTGGCAGTTTAAAAAAGAGGAACAAACAGCCACTACCACATGCTTCTCCCAGAAGAAGGAAGCTGAAGCCACGAGCCTGAGGATGACGGATGGGATTCCGTCGAAACGTTGCTCCTACACCTTCAATTCTACGTGGGGAAAAACCTGAATGACCAAAGATCCACATACAAACACCCGCAAAAACCTCAGAAAACATATATATACCGTATATACTTGAGTATAAGCCGACTCGAGTATAAGCCGAGACCCCCAATTTCACCCCCCAAAACTGGAAAAAGTTATTGACTCGAGTATAAGCCGATCCGCCGTTCTGCAAGCCTGAATACACAGGAATACCCTGTGTGGCCGCGGCTCGTCGGCAGGTCTCCGTTCCTCCTGCCGACCTTTGGGGAGGTTTGGGCGCCTCCCCAAACCTCCCCAAACGTCGGCAGGTCTCCGTTCCTCCTGCCGACCTTTGGGGAGGTTTGGGCGCCTCCCCAAACCTCCCCAAACCTCGGCAGGTCTCCGTTCCTCCTGCCGACCTTTGGGGAGGTTTGGGCGCCTCCCCAAACCTCCCCAAACCTCGGCAAGTCTCCGTTCCTCCTGCCGACCTTTGGGGAGGTTTGGGCGCCTCCCCAAACCTCGGCAGGTCTCCGTTCCTCCGCGCAGACCTGCCGACCTTTGGGGAGGTTTGGGCGCCTCCCCAAACGTCCCCAAACCTCGGCAGGTCTCCGTTCCTGTTTGGGGAGGTTTGGGCGCCTCCCCAAACCTCCCCAAACCTCGGCAGGTCTCCGTTCCTCCGCGCAGACCTGCCGACGTTTGGGGAGGTTTGGGCGCCTCCCCAAACCTCCCCAAACCTCGGCAGGTCTCCGTTCCTGTTTGGGGAGGTTTGGGCGCCTCCCCAAACCTCCCCAAACCTCGGCAGGTCTCCGTTCCTCCGCGCAGACCTGCCGACCTTTGGGGAGGTTTGGGCGCCTCCCCAAACGTCCCCAAACCTCGGCAGGTCTCCGTTCCTGTTTGGGGAGGTTTGGGCGCCTCCCCAAACCTCCCCAAACCTCGGCAGGTCTCCGTTCCTCCGCGCAGACCTGCCGACCTTTGGGGAGGTTTGGGCGCCTCCCCAAACGTCCCCAAACCTCGGCAGGTCTCCGTTCCTGTTTGGGGAGGTTTGGGCGCCTCCCCAAACCTCCCCAAACCTCGGCAGGTCTCCGTTCCTCCGCGCAGACCTGCCGACCTTTGGGGAGGTTTGGGCGCCTCCCCAAACCTCCCCAAACCTCGGCAGGTCTCCGTTCCTGTTTGGGGAGGTTTGGGCGCCTCCCCAAACCTCCCCAAACCTCGGCAGGTCTCCGTTCCTCCGCGCAGACCTGCCGACCTTTGGGGAGGTTTGGGCGCCTCCCCAAACGTCCCCAAACCTCGGCAGGTCTCCGTTCCTGTTTGGGGAGGTTTGGGCGCCTCCCCAAACCTCCCCAAACCTCGGCAGGTCTCCGTTCCTCCGCGCAGACCTGCCGACCTTTGGGGAGGTTTGGGCGCCTCCCCAAACCTCCCCAAACCTCGGCAGGTCTCCGTTCCTGTTTGGGGAGGTTTGGGCGCCTCCCCAAACCTCCCCAAACCTCGGCAGGTCTCCGTTCCTCCGCGCAGACCTGCCGACGTTTGGGGAGGTTTGGGGAGGCGCCCAAACCTCCCCAAAGGTCGGCAGGAAGAACGGAGACCTGCCGAGGTTTGGGGAGGTTTGGGGAGGCGCCCAAACCTCCCCAAAGGTCGGCAGGTCTGCGCGGAGGAACGGAGACCTGCCGAGGTTTGGGGAGGTTTGGGGAGGCGCCCAAACCTCCCCAAACAGGAACGGAGACCTGCCGAGGTTTGGGGACGTTTGGGGAGGCGCCCAAACCTCCCCAAAGGTCGGCAGGTCTGCGCGGAGGAACGGAGACCTGCCGAGGTTTGGGGAGGTTTGGGGAGGCGCCCAAACCTCCCCAAACAGGAACGGAGACCTGCCGAGGTTTGGGGACGTTTGGGGAGGCGCCCAAACCTCCCCAAAGGTCGGCAGGTCTGCGCGGAGGAACGGAGACCTGCCGAGGTTTGGGGAGGCGCCCAAACCTCCCCAAACAGGAACGGAGACCTGCCGAGGTTTGGGGAGGCGCCCAAACCTCCCCAAAGGTCGGCAGGTCTGCGCGGAGGAACGGAGACCTGCCGAGGTTTGGGGAGGTTTGGGGAGGCGCCCAAACCTCCCCAAACAGGAACGGAGACCTGCCGAGGTTTGGGGACGTTTGGGGAGGCGCCCAAACCTCCCCAAAGGTCGGCAGGTCTGCGCGGAGGAACGGAGACCTGCCGAGGTTTGGGGAGGTTTGGGGAGGCGCCCAAACCTCCCCAAACAGGAACGGAGACCTGCCGAGGTTTGGGGAGGCGCCCAAACCTCCCCAAAGGTCGGCAGGAGGAACGGAGACCTGCCGAGGTTTGGGGAGGCGCCCAAACCTCCCCAAAGGTCGGCAGGAGGAACGGAGACCTGGGGAGGTTTGGGGAGGCGCCCAAACCTCCCCAAAGGTCGGCAGGAGGAACGGAGACCTGCCGAGGTTTGGGGAGGCGCCCAAACCTCCCCAAAGGTCGGCAGGAGGAACGGAGACCTGCCGAGGTTTGGGGAGGCGCCCAAACCTCCCCAAAGGTCGGCAGGAGGAACGGAGACCTGCCGAGGTTTGGGGAGGCGCCCAAACCTCCCCAAAGGTCGGCAGGAGGAACGGAGACCTGCCGAGGTTTGGGGAGGTTTGGGGAGGCGCCCAAACCTCCCCAAAGGTCGGCAGGAGGAACGGAGACCTGCCGACGTTTGGGGAGGTTTGGGGAGGCGCCCAAACCTCCCCAAACGTCGGCAGGTCTGCGCGGAGGAACGGAGACCTGCCGAGGTTTGGGGAGGCGCCCAAACCTCCCCAAACGTCGGCAAGTCTCCGTTCCTCCGCGCCCTGCCTGCCTGCTTCTTTCCGCTGCGGAAAGAAGCAGGCAGGCAAGGCGCGGAGTTTGGGGAGGTGCGCGCGCACCTCCCCAAACCTCCCCAAACTTCGGCAGGTCTCGGACGGCGGTGGCTTGGGAGAGGTGCGGGCGATCCCGGAAGCACCAAAGCCTCGGCCGCGCACAAGTCCTCGGTAAGTTTTTTTTGTTGACTGGAGTATAAGCCGAAGTGGAATTTTTCAGCCCAAAAAGTGGGCTGAAAAATTCGGCTTATACTCAAGTATATACGGTATATATGTTTTCGTAGATTCTCGCGGGTGTCTGTATGTGTAGATCTAGAGTCTCGGGTTTCTTCCCGCGTTCCTTTCATCTTCAGAAAGTTGTGGCGACGTTTCGACGAAATCCCATCCGTCATCATCAGGCCGCACACACGAACCTGACTGACCCATACCAGAGATACATAGCAGGTCCTCGAACTCGGAGCCAAACCAAAACTCTAGAGGCCACTACACAGCCCACTCCTCAGGACACCAAATCACAACACTCAGGATATTACAACACAACAAAGAACCCCACCCATTCGGAACACACCCCACCCAGTCGGAGGACGGCCACGCCTCCAACCAATCAGGGGACAGCCACGCATCCACCCAATCAGAAGACAGCCACGCCTCCACTCAATCAGAAGACAACCACGCCTCCACCCAGCCGGAGGACACCCCCACCCAATCAGAAAGCAGCCACGCCTCCTCCCAGTCAGAACAGAGCCCCACCGGCAGTTGGAAAGAAAGGAACAGCCAGACCACGCATTGCTCCTGGTAGCAGCAGGAGAAACACTCCGGCCTGATGATGACGGATGGGATTTCGTCGAAACGTCGCCACAACTTTCTGAAGATGAAAGGAACGCGGGAAGAAACCCGAGACTCTAGATCTACATATATATATATATATATATATATATATATATATATATATATATATATATATATATATATATATATATATATATATATATATATATATATATATATATATATATATACATATATATACATATATACACACACATACATACATACAAACATATATATGTATATATTCAGTTGAACAATACACACCCCAGCATCCAATATGACATTTTTGCCTCTGAACAAATAATTCATCCAGTCCTGTTCTCATTAAATTGCCTGAATACAATTGAAGCAGCAAAGGGTGATGTTTAACAGTGCAACAGCAGTGACTTTTTAAAATAAAAAATAAAAAAAATCATACTTTAGAGCATTTCTGAATTCTATGACTGACATTCAGGTAGCTCACAAAAGTTGAAGATGAAAAAGAGAATAAAACATCCAACCCATGCAATACGTGAGCCAGTTCAGTAAAAGTTACAGTGTTAAGATATTTTGCATCCGAAATCAAGCGGGAATGTCTTAAATGGAGTACAGTAATGCAGCAACTGAAAAGGTCAGAGAAATTCTAAGCAGCATTGAGAGAAGCAGAGCATTCCGTTTCATCTGCTAACCACACTCCAAGTTGTTGTCCAGTTTGCAGCATCAAGGGGGAACTGGATCAGTGGACACTTATCTGGATGACCAAAGGTCTGGACACCACACTTTACCTATGGTGAATTGTTAAATGTTAGCAGTGGTGGGATTCAAATATGTGAACAACCGGTTCTCTGTGTTGATGTCGCTTCCGGAAGTCCACTCTGGGCCTGGGCAACAAAAAATCGGCTATCAGTTCGAACTGGTGCAAACTGGATGAATCCCACCATTGCATGTTAGACTGCACCAAGAAAATCTAAGTAGAAATATGATCTATTTTATTTATTTCTCAAATTGCCATACTGCCCATCTCACCTAAATGACTCTTGATAATGATAATGTTAGATCAAGATTTTGTCAAGTGCAAGAGGAATATTTTCTGTTGAAACTGAGAGCAAAACAAGGGCTAAAGGGTTGGAATTAAAAGATCCAGGCTCAAAATTAAGACTTCCCTCATGCCAAGGGCCAATAAGGAATGGAACTATTTATTTAAAACAGGATTGCTCAACCTCAGTAACCCAGCATGCTATCTGGGGAATTCTGGGAATTGAAATTCATGCATCTTAAAGTTGCTGATATTGAGAAACACCTAAAGTACAACAATGGAATATAGTAGTCTGTCTTGAACAGAAGAGTTGTTCTCATGAAATGTTTTTCAAAGGGTTGTATGGCCATCTGTTGGAGATGGTTTAGTAGACTAAACCATCTCCTGCTAGTAGCGTTGCAGTAGATGAATATAGGATCCTTTCATGTCATACAGTTTATTTATTTATTAAATTTATATACAACCCATCTCACTATCGAGAGCAATTCTGGGCACCTAATAATGCATTTAGGACCCTATTGCTATCTTTAAAAAAAAATCAACCCAAATCTACTTCTTGCGCATCTTTTATTCCAAGCATTTTACAGCACAGCATCAACGTTTATTTTTGGAAAAGTCTGATCATTCATCTTTGTCTCGAAAAATCAGAATACACACAATTTGATAGCTGTCAGTAGACGCAGCACACTAAGAGCCTCTGGGTGGGGCATTTATTTTTATCCTCAAGATTCCCCCATTAAAAACTCTTTTATTCCACTTTAGTTAGTGTTTTTTTTAAAAGAGGAAATAGCAAGATTGCCTAGCGGGGACAAGCCGGCAGCAATCCGAAAACTTGTTTCCAATATAGTTAAACTGCTTGGGAGGGGTAGAGATATATCTTTTTTTAAAAAAAATATATCATTCACTTTCAATCAAGTGTCACACCTTTAAATAGTGGTTAAATCTTTGCATTATGCAGCTCATCCCTTTTACAACATGGGGTTCCCGCAGAGACTTCCCTGTTTACACTGGAATCCCTCCAGGAGCGCATCTATAAAGCTGAACAGATGTCAGGGTGGAATGCCAGCGGCGGTGGCTGTTGTCAGGGGTGTTGGGAAGGGGAATGCGGCAACAATAAGACACGGCATCTGCTGTACAAAGCTCTCGCGAGTGGATCAGGGTTTGAGAATGCTTCTCTCCTTTGTCTGGGCACACTGCCTCCCTTGTTCCCGGATGACAGGGGCTGACATGCATCATCCATCCCCTATCAGGATTTAGAAGCACTAGGCGTTTCAGTCATGCATATGACTTCCCCCTCTCCCCTTTCCTCCTCCTTGAAATAAGCCAAACGGAGAGAGGAGGAGAAACTCCTGGCTCCTGCCTTCCCTAAACGGGACCTCCTACTACTACACAATTGCAGGATGCACTCGGGGTCCAAGTGAGGATGTCCCTGTCTTTTAAATTAGAAGGATGATGGTTGAGAGTTGAGTGCGACAGAGGTTTAAACCCATCTTGAAGAAGGGTTAGGTCTTCACCGTTCCAAGCCCCCCCCTCTGTGTGTGTGTGTGTGTGTGTGTGTGTGTGTGTGTGTGTGTGTGTCTCCCTCCCTCCCTCTCTTTCTCTTTCTCTCTCCCTTGTTTGGTTTCTGTTTGAATGGATGAAAGTTCCGCTAACTGCCACTGGCCAATTCTTCACCCTGATGGGAACTTAGAAATAAATTGCAACCAACTGCAAAAACAAGAGGCAGACTTTGCGTTCTTCGTCACTTGAGCAACTGAAGCCAAACCAATTTTACAAATAATAATAATGATAAATAATGCAAGGACTTTATTTCCGTCACATCAAAACACAGAGAAATATATTTGTATATTGAAAAATCTCTCTCTCTCTCTCTCTCTCTCTCTCTCTCTCTCTCTCTCTCTCTCTCTCTCTGTGTGTGTGTGTGTGTGTGTGTGTGTTTCTATAAGGAACATTTGGTCTAGCTTAGCTTCTACATGCATTCATTTAAAGGCTGTAATTACAGCCCTCTATAAAAATCCATAAAATGTACTTGGGTTTGGGGAAACAACAGATATATAGATCAAATTACATTGAGAAGCAAACAAAAACCAATTGTTGTTCTTCCATACAGCAGGAAGGAAACCTCTCTCTTGCAAACCTACTAAAATCTTTAAATTGGAATCTTACAGTAGGTTTTTCCTTGTCGGTGCTCTCTTTCCTCCTCTTTTTCTGACCATCACCCAATTTTTTAAAAAAATCTGCCATTGTTAGACTTCCTTGAGTTGATTGTTCTGCTAGTTGAATAACCATCGCAAATAATTAAAAGTAAAACAAATACAACCACAAATTCAATACAATAATGAAAGGTCATCCTCTAAGCTCAATCAGTCACTTACAAAGCCCTGGGCAAATAAAGCAGTTAGTTAGGATTCTAGACTTCAAAACAACTTCCAAAGTGTATGTGATGAAAATTCGTATCAAGCTCCTAAACTGATTTTTCGGTTCCTACTAATCCTACAGAGATGGAAGTTCTGTTAAGTTCATTTCATTGTCCACAAGCTTGGGACATGAGGAACAATGACTCCAGTGAGATTCGAAGTGCCAAAGGATAGAGAACTAGATGAATTCAGAAACAACCAAGCCAAAAAAACCCTAGGAAATTAACATTCTCCCAAACACATATATAATTTGGATGGCAAGATCTGATTCACCGATGTATTGTTTAGAGATTTGCATAATGAAAAAGCTACGCTGCAAAAACGTTTGAAAAGTATATCTCCATTTTTCCCTAAGTGATTTTGAAGAGTGCGGAGTGGCAATCCACTGCTAAATTAAAGGGAATCCTTACCAATTCCTTACATGCATTCACATTTCCCTGTTCACCGTGGAGTCCAGAAATCATAATATATTAGTTTGCATCGTAGCATTATTTTTCAGTGGTTACCTTACAAACAAACATAGACAAAAGTCTTTTTTTAGAAGGGAGATTAAAACACACACACATAATAATAATAATATGCCTCATATTAGGCAAGGCCTGTTTTTCTATTTGACAATTAGAAATTATTTTTGGCTCCACTGTAGCTCGGGGGGAAAAAATTTAAAAAGCTAATTGGCCTTGTACTGTTAAACACTTTATTCAGATGGTTGATTAATGAGGTGTCATATACACAAGCTACGGACTTTATTTTTCTTTTGGAATGGGGCAAATGAGAAAGGGAGAATAAAGGCAAAGGAAGTTGTAGAATTTGTTTAGGCAAACATTTCCACCCTTCTCTCTGGCAGGACAATTAAGAAAAAGGCTACTGAAATCCAATTTAGGTACCAATGTAATTAAACATCCCAAGTACTACTGTCGTAACAAAACAAAAAAAGGAAAGAAACTCTGTTGGAAGAGTAACATGGACATTCTCTGCCGATGTTGTGTGTTGTGTGGGTAAATATATATATATATACCGGTATATAAGCTTTGCCATGCTGCTGATAAAAAAGGGAAAGCATACAAGGGACCCATTGCACAAGAGGCAAGTTTCATGTATATTTTTCTAAAGCTCATAAGGGCAAAAACCAGGGGAAACCAGGGTAAATAACCCCTTCCTGTTTCTTAATGCTTATGAAACAAACCCGATTGCCCCTGTTTTGCCATTCCGGTGTATTTGTCACAATAAACCCCAGTCCTGTTATGTTTATAGATGTCCTTCAAATATGTCACTACTGCTTGGAAATCTGACTGGTTCCGTCACTGTGTACATTAAATAGTCATGTACTTACATTAAACAGTGGGGAGTTCACACATTGCGCATTTTAAAACAGATGTGGGCATTCTATTGCCATGCTAAAAAAACGAGGGGGGAGGTTGTGAGAATGGGGGGGGGGAACTTGCAACAGTTTGGTAGGAATTTAATCACCCCATGATTGAATGTTCATTCTTTATTGCCTTCCTTTTCTTTACCCTGGCCAACACCCTAATGTTGGAATTACAGGGGGGTGGGGAATCTAAAGAGAGAAAACACAACTTTATTGTTATTATTATCATTGTTGTTGTCAGTAAATGAGGTGGGGATGGGGAATAACAGAGAACAGATTCTGAATTTGGAATTCTTTGTGGCTTGGAATATTTTTTAAGCGGGGTGGGCCAGCAAGAGTACCCTGGGATTTACTGACAGAAGAATTTTTGACAGTTGATGGACAAATGAATTCCGTCATGGAAGCGTTAGTCGAACGCGGCAGGGCCAGATGGAAAATTGCAGCCCTCACAGCTTGTCTTTAATATTAATATTTTTTTTCTCTCTCTCTCTTTCTTTTTTTTTTTGTTTGCAGGAGATCAGTATTCCCTAATTCCCTAAAATGTTTCAATGCATCTTGAGATATTGGAGGGGTTTTTTTTATATACCTTTCACCACCTACTCTTGGTAAGAAGTGCTCCTTTGTGCTAATGTAATTTGCCCACTGTTCTGCTCATTAAAAAAAGAGAAAAATTGCAAATAACAACAGAAAACCGGCACAGCTACAGAGCTGCTGAAAATTCTATCCACCTTTCAATGAGTAATGTCTTAACCTTGGACTCAAATTTAAAGGCTTGATATCAAGCTGTTATTACCAACAAGATTTGCCTTGCAGAAATAACACTTCATCAAAACCTCCAGGGAGGTAGGGGTAGGGGGTATCTCATGTAAGATTGTGTATCTTGGGGGGAATCCTGATCTTTATCATCTCTTCCTCTTCTTCTATAACCTATATGGTTTCTTTTCCCCAGCCTTCCAAAAATACTTTCATGCTCTCTTTATCCAGAGTTGGTTCCTCAAAAACTACTGGGGAAAAATAATAATCATACTAAATAAACCTCTTTCTTCACTAATGGGAACCCTTAACCTTCCCTGCCAAGGGTAAAAAAAAAAGTAGAAAATACAGTGTTTTATTGGGGAGAAGAAGAATGAAAAAAAAGGGGGGGGGGATAATCCATTGGATAAAAGGAATCTCAAAGGTGTCCTTAAATATGTGTCAAAACAAATGTAGATAGGTATCAGGTGGATGGTTTGTTCATTGCTTTCCTTTCCTTGGGCAATTGTGGTCAGCATCACGTCTGCCACCAAGTTCACCAGGGGGAGACAAGGATAATGAATTAGGTGGCCATGGCTTATTAAATTCATTTTTAAAACACGATTCATGAACAATTTGGTTACTGTCTTAGAGGACCCACCTGCTACCCAATTTGACCAATTCTATGTTATTGGAGCACCTCTCAATGTACCTTGGGTGCAATTTCTCGGAGAGGGAACTATGGTAAGATAACCAATAAAAAAGAATATTTGTAGCTCAGGATTGAAATGAAGGATCCCTTGGTGTTCTCTGAGCTTGATTATTTTCTTGCAGATGTTTCGTTACCCAAATTAGGTAACATGATCAGGGCTAGGATAGGATAAGAATTTGCTCTGAAATTTGGGAGGGGATTTCTATGGTTCCCCCAGTTTAAAAATAATCTTCATTCTCTATATTTGCCTCCAAATAAGTATCTAGGGGTTGGAATTATGTTATTTCTGGATTTTCTCTTCCCAACTGAATCAAAAGAAAAATGGCAAATGAAGAAAAAATAATTGAAAAACAATCCTTGAGATTTTCAAGAAAAGGGGGAGGTCACAAGCCATCATTGTTCCTGGGAGGAAATTGTACTTCTTCCAACCTCAGCTCTGCTCTTCTGTACCTCCATAGGATTGTTCTATCCATCTTTTGTTATACTCAGAATGTTCTCATTTTTTGCTTGAGGAATTCTAGGATCATGCAAAAGAATCAGCTTGATCCTTTGTGGATTTGTGGATCCTTTGTTACATTCATCACTGAACTACATAGGCCTTCTTGGTGATAGCTCCAGTTATGGGATTTTCTTTAGCTGGGTTCTCCCTGATGTAGCATTCATGTTTTGATGCACCCTTTTTTAATGCAGAAAAACTAGACCTCTGATCTCAAGAAATTTTATCTTTATCACTTTTACCAGACTCATTTTTAATTCTGAAGTTTTCCATTCCTTTATCCCTTTCTGATTAATGTATAATGAAACTAAAAACTGAAAATATATATTTGAAAGATAAATACAGGAAAAAAAGCAATAAAGTAATTACAAAGCACCCAACTTGTTAAATTTGGCTGGGGATATTAAACCACACTCGAGAAAGCTTACATTACGACTTCGTAAATAATTATTAGGCAGAAGAAATATAAAGTTGGTTTATTTGATCAAGATTAAAATACATAAGTTGTTATCTCTAGCAGCCCTGAACAGAGTTTTGCTATTCAGGACTATATGACAGGGTTTTAAGAATGTGTTTATAAATAAAAGATGAGATACAAGAAGAAGACATCATTTGCTGCATTTTAAGAGAAGATGATAAGTTACTAAAATGTTTATACCTTTTGTGTTGAAGGGGAAAGTTACACCTGTATTGCTTTTTCTTTGCTATGTTCTTATGGTTTCTTTCTTTTCTATTTTTCTTTCCATGTTTTGTTTTCCATACTTTCTTTTTCTTTAACATACTGATGATCTCTACATTATGGAACCTAGGATAATGCTGTAGCAAAATGTTTTATATTGCCTGGTGTAGGGAAACAGGCAGAACAGGGGGTGAAGTCAAGAGAGAAATCAGCCTGGAATTGTTATGATCCAAGTCAATCCCTTCTTGAATTTCATTAACTCTTATCTAGAGCCAATTTAATGCTAACAGTTATATGAATTCTTGTGTATAGGCATGAGCAATAAATCAGCTTAACTGGAACTTAACATGATTCTTGGCACCTGACACTGATGACACAAGATTCACTATATCTGGAATCAAACATGGTC
This sequence comes from Vipera berus, assembly GCF_964194415.1. Classification (NCBI taxonomy): domain Eukaryota; kingdom Metazoa; phylum Chordata; class Lepidosauria; order Squamata; family Viperidae; genus Vipera; species Vipera berus. The sequence continues at coordinate 15,587,979 of NC_138211.1, read as the reverse complement.
ACCTCATTGAAAGCAATGAGGAAAGCTGGCAATGATTCACTTTAGCCAGCATGATTTGAATGCATCCATTCAAAGCATGGCTTAGTATAGATCCTGGCTTTCTGCTTTATGTTTTGCAAGAGACAATGACTAGCAAGTAAAGGGGGAAAGAAGAATTACCTTTTCAAAGATAAACCAACTGCACATATGTAGTTGAACATGCAAGCCGAACACTACATGCTATCGTCTCTCCTGAAACGTTCACATTAAGACTGGAACAGAGGCCACTTTTAATATTCATGTTAAGATTAGAATAGAGGCCAACAGGCTCAAGTTACATATGTGACGCTTTCTAGAGGTTTGTCAGAAATTCTGAAAAAGCAAAGCTCATTTCAAGTTTAAAATGAATGCATAGCAATAGCACTAGTACTTAGACTTATATATCACTTCATAGTGTTTTACAGCACTCTCTAAGTGGTTTACAGAGTCAGCATATTGCCTCCAACAATCTGGGTCCTCGTTTTGCCAACCTAAGAAGGATGGAAGAGTAAGTCAACCTTGAGCCAGTCAGGATCAAACTCCTAGCAGTGGGCAGTTAGCCTACAATACTGCATTCTAACCACTGAGCAGACTCTGAACATGCAACTCTATTGACCCCACTCTTTGTGCTGATCCCACCTAGCTTAGTTACCTGAAAAATGGTGGAGTGCTTGCCCTTGTTTGCTATACAAATCTGGATTATTTTTGTTGTGTTAATAAGATTTGCTACTACAGCCAGTACAGCCCAATTATGCGAATGCATCTTCCATTTATCAACAGATTTTAAAATGATTGATTTCAGCAATTAATTGATTAAACATCATTGTTCTGATTAAAAACCCAGCCATTAAATTACAGGGGTGCATCACTCATGATCAACAGCAACCTATTTAAATTTGCTCTTTGAAAGTAGTTCTAGAAAGTGTAAAGTAGCTTGAGAAATTAGTTCTAAGCAGAGGAATTTGCCTCCACATGTATTCTAAAAAAAAAGCAGCCCCTTCTAGGTTCCTCGGTAAACATTTATCCTTCCCTTTTGAAGAGAAACAGCTCTTGCAAACATATCTTCAACAGGCAAAAGGGGGAAAAACTTAGCAGACATTTTGTGAAATGTGGCAGAGGTTATAGTGGAATAGAATTCTTGGCACGGCAGAAGCAAACAGTTTTAAGTCCACCATTTACGCCTAGCAAATTCCGACTGAATGGTGTCACTATCTAGGAAAGATTTAAGTGATTAAACTTTTACACAAGACCACGGAATGTTTACAGAGAATAAGATCTTGTCCATAGAATTTCCATCAAAACTTTTGAATTATGGAACAGGGATAAAAATATAGTCTTAGGCTCATGTTGTGAATCTGGAGCATGCAAACTAAAAGACTTTTGGGAAAGAAAACAGATTGTCAGTGTAATTCCAGAACATTCAGTCCAAATGAATTGGCGGTGACTGGTATTACAACAATCGTCTCCTATATGAAGCACTTGAAAGGTGTGGAGTTACAAATGGCATTATTAGCCTTCTAGGTAGGTATGATAGTGCTTCAGGGTGCTAAGTTAGTATGGCTGCACCTATTAACTTTGCAAAGTCCCAGTTTGGGGGGGGGGAGATGCCTTTGAGTCAATGTTGACTTGTTGCAACTACTTGGACAAGTCCCTGAACTTTCTTTGCCAAGGTTTTTTCAAAATGGCTGCTTCCCCGGGCTGAGAAAGAATGACTGGCCCAAGGTCACCCAGCTGGCTTTGTGCCTAAGGCAGAACTAGAACTCATAGTCTCCTGGTTTCTAACTTGGTGCCTTAACCACTGCACCAAATTGACTTTTGCAAAGTTCCATAGATTTTTTTCCCCCACAAAAGGCCAGGACAAAATGTCTTTTTCTGAACCATCCAGTTTATTGGAGTTAATTTCACCTGATTTCCAGAGGGACAAATTTCAAAGGAGGAACACTGAATTCTGCCTCTTCAGCTGTTTCTGGAGGCTTCTGGCCATCATGATCTCATAAGTAGTCACCTACTTCTCAAAAGATCTCATTAGAGTAACCCTACACCATATTTAGTGGCTTTGTGGAAGATCTCTTCCCCAATGCCTTTGTCATTGTCTATGTGACAACCTTTGCATATCTGAGAAGCATTATAATCACCATATTCAGGTGTTTGTTCTCCTTGTCCTTTGTCCACAAACCATCCAGGCCTATATTAATCAACATTATACCTTTTATCTTTTTCTGTAATGGTATATTCAGAAGCGTTTTGGTTAATGACACTTGCATAAATATACTGAGACTGATATGCATGGCAAGACCATTTGTAGCCTCTGATACCTATCCCACACAGCACTTTATGCTAAAAAATAAGGTTGGGTGATCTGGTGCTCATCGGGTACTTTGAATTCTCAGGACCACTTAATAGTAGCATGTTGCCCAGGAATGAACAAAACATCTAAAAGGCACCAGGTTATTACTACCTTATTGTAGTTAATATCTACCTAATCAAGTCATACATGGATGGTTTCAAGTTAGAATGAAGGTGACAGTCACAACTGTGCAACTGAAACCCTAGCCTTTTTTAATGGGTGTAACCTAAAAAAAAGATGGGATGGCATCTGCCATCTTGACTCTTTTGAACTGCCTGGATGGATGCCCTGATAGATCGCAAGAATAGGATGCAGCTATTTCTGCATTCCTCCGGCTACTTAATATTGTTCCATTAGAACATTGCAATCTCATAAGCTTCCTTTTCCTCACCAAAGAGGGTTGTTTTTCCACCTGACTCTCAAGGTGCTTGAACATCTATTTTGAGTTTTCCTTAAGGGGCCATTGCAGACAATGGAAAAGAAAAATCTTTCCATCTGTTTGCAGCCTCCCGAGCTGCCCACACTTGCTCGATTCAAACACAAACCAAATTCCTTCTGGATGTAATCCTCTTGGGATTTCATCACAGGGTAGAAAGCCAGAGAGGCTGCTGATCACTGGAAAAAGGACTGAGCAGTGAAGAAGGGATCTCGTTGACTAACTCAGCAATAAATAAATGCAAGAACACCATATGCTATCCATGGAAATTTCTCAATTTTTTCATATTTTCATATCTTTAGATTCTTTCTTTTTTTATTAGAAAATTTTATTAAATGTACATTTAAAAACAAAAGTGGACATGATTCAACTTCCCTGGCTACAACACTACTATTAGTATTACCTTATGTTACAGAAAGAAAAAGCAAAATCTTAAAATACCGGTACATTCTATGACAGGACAGAGTATAACAAACTGTACATATAACATCTGTAAATTTTTTGGTAAACTGTCTTTCAGTCATCAGCGTTATATTTACATATCTTTCAGTTGTGTCCTGATATAGGTGCTAATAAGAAGTCCTTACATTATCAACTAATCAAACAATAGTCATCTCAGCGATCCTCCTTATCTCTAATCAATCGTACAAATTTTGCCAAATTTCATAATATTCTGTTTCACTCTTATTTTTGATCTCTAGGGTTAACCTGTCCATTTCGGTGCAGGATAAAATTTTATCTATTATTTCTTCTTCAGTGGGTGTTTCCTTTCTTTTCCATTTTTGGGCATATGCCAATCTTGCTGCGGTTAAAATATGCAATAATAAGTAGAAAGATGCTTTGCTGAGTTTATCATTAATAATCCCTAATAAGAAGGTTTCTGGTTTTAAATCAATTTTTTGTAGTAATATTTCTTCCAACCAATTTTTTATCCGCTACCAAAAACTTTGTGCTTTTGAACATTCCCACCACATATGATAGTAAGTCCCTGGAAGCCTTCTGCATTTCCAGCACGTCTGTGAGATTTTTTTATCTATTTTTGCTAACCGTGTAGGGGGAAGGTGCCATCTATAAAACATCTTGTACAAGTTCTCTTTATAGGAGGTGGCTAGCGTTAACCTCCTATTTCTATCCCATAGTGATTGCCAATTATCCAGGTCAATACTGTAACCAAAATTTTTACTCCAGGTTAACATTGTTTCTTTTACCTGTTCTTCTAACAAATCCTGTTCTAATAAATATTGATATATCTTTTTTATCATTTGGTCTTCTGTTCCTAGAAGAATTTTATCTAATTGTGTATGCTTTAATTTTATCCCTGTTTCTTTTTTGTCTATTCTGTATCGTGACTGTATTTGTAAGTATGCCCACCATTCCAACTCTATACCGTCTTCCAATAGTCTTTTTCTTGTTTTCAGGTCTCCATTTTCGTCTAAGAGATCTTTATATGTGATTACTTTTCCTAAATTTATGAATTTGAGGTGCATGAAAATCTCTAATATGGATAGCCAATTGAGGATTTCTATATAATTATTTTTTAAAATTTTTATCCACACGTCTAATAGTGCTTGTCTAATATGATGATTCTGAAAGTACTGATGAGTCCTATATTTTCCATCCCACATTATAGCATGCCACCCAATTTGCATGTCATGACCTTCTAATGCTAGTAGTCTTCTGTTCCTTAAGTGTATCCAATCCTTTATCCATACCGCTATTGCTGCTTGATAATATTTTTCGCAATTCGGGAGGCCGAGCCCTCCTCTTTCCTTTGCATCCTGTAATAATTTTAATTTAATTCTCGGTTTTCTACCTTGCCAGATAAATTTGGATGTAATTCTGTTTAAATTTTCAAAAAAATTCTTACCTAATTTACTTGGTACACATTGGAATAAAAAGAGTAATTTGGGAAGTATATTCATCTTGATTGTCGCTATTCTTTCCATAAAGGAGAGCTGCAAGTTTTTTCATCTGTCTAGGTCTGCTGTAATTTGGTCTATTAACTTGTCATAATTTTCTCTTTTGAGTGTAATACATCTTGCCGACAGTTGGATCCCCAAGTACCTTACTCTTTTGGATGTCTGGATATTAATTTTTTCTACTAACTCAGTTTCTTGTAAATTGGGCATATTTTTAACTAACATTTTAGTTTTTTCTTTATTGATCTTCAATCCTGCAACATCTCCATAATTTTCCAGCACCTGTAATAATCTTGTTCCAGATTCTAAGGGGTCTTCCAGAATGAAAACTAAATCGTCTGCATAAGCCTGCAATTTAAATGTCTCTTTTCTGATTTCTATTCCTTTAACCAGCTTATCTTTTCGGATTATTCTTGTGAGTGCTTCTAAAGAAAGAATGAATAAAAAAGGAGATAGTGGACAGCCTTGTCTTGTACCTTCTTGTATTTGAATGCTATTTGTTAATTCTCCGTTTATGATTACTTTTGCCTCGTTTGGAATAGATTGCTTTAAACATATTTATAAATTTTTCCCCAAATTCCATCTGTTTGAGTTGAGTCAACATAAAATTCCATTTGACTTTATCAAACGCTTTCTGAGCATCAACAAAAATTAATGCCACTTGTTTTTCACTGTATAATTCATAATATTCTAAGATGTCTAGTATGATCCTGACATTATGTCTAATTTGTCTTTCAGGCAAGAAGCCATTTTGGTCAGTATGGATAAATTCAGCTAAATATTTTTTTTAATCTTTCTGCCATTATAGTCGTGAAAATCTTGTAATTCGTGTTCAGTAAAGAAATGGGCCTATAGTTTTTAATGCAGGTCAAATCCGAGTTTTCTTTAGGAATTAGTGAGATGATTGCTTCTTTCCATGAGTTTGGGGTTTTTGCTGTGTTTAGTACCTCATTAAATAAATCCAATAGGGTTGGGACCAAAAGTTCTTGGAGGTTTTTATATATTTCAGACGGTAATCCATCAGGGCCAGGTGTTTTATTACTTTTTTGTTTTTTAATGGCTTCTATAATTTCCTGGACTGTTATATCTTTATTTAATATATTTTGAAATTCTTCCGGAACCTTCGGTAAGTCTGCTTTCATAAGATATTGTGTTATTCTCTCCTCAGTGATTATTTCATCCTCTTTATAAAGATTTTTATAGAATTCATACGTCACCCATTTTTCCCCCCTTCATTTTGATGTACTATCTCCCCTGCTTGATTACATAATTTACTAATCCATCTATTATCTTTTTGTTTTTTCAATCTATAGGCCAGCCATCTCCCGGGTTTATTTGCTTGTTCAAAAAAATTTTGTCTAATGTTTTTTTATTTTTTGTGCCATTTCTCCCTTTTCTATAATATTCAATTTATGCTTATTTAAATCTAGCTGTTGGTTTAGATCTCTACATTGTGGGGGGTTTTGTAGTTCTAATTCTAATTTTTTGTGTTCTTCCTCTAAACTTTTTTGATATTGCCTTTTCTTTTTATATTCATTGGGCATGTACGCAATTGCAGTTCCTCTCATAACTGCCTTGGCCGTATCCCATAAATTTTGAGTGTTAGTCTCCTCTTTCTTATTTGTCTGGAATAATGTCTGCATTTGTTCCTCCATCTTATGCTTAAATTCTGTTTGGTTTAGGATTGCCTTTTTAAGAGTCCACCTCCTTGTTGTTGTCTTCTGTTCTTTCCATTTACAGTAATTATAATGGGATTATGGTCTGCCCAAGTATTAATATCTATTACTATGTCATCAATATCTGAATTTAATTCTTTCGTTGTCCAGACCATATCAATTCTGGACCACGATTGATGCCACCCTGAATAGTATGTAAATTGCTTTTCATTCAAATTTCTCTCCCTCCAACTATCTTGAATATTTAATTCTTCCACCATTTTAAAAAAAGTACCGGGTAATATTCTCCTGGTTCGTTTCCTTACTTCCTCACTCTTATAATCTAATTCTCTGTCTATAATTGCATTAAAATCGCCAATTATACAAATGTTCTCATGTTCCATACCAGCAATAACCTTATGCAGTTTCTTATAAAATTGTCTTTATTTTTCATTGGGGGCGTAAATTCCTACCAGGGAGACCTTTTTTTTATTCAGGGAAATTTCAATAATCAGTATTCTACCTTCCTCATCTCGATAGATTTGTCTTGCTGGGATTCTTTCTTTAACATATATCACAATTCCTCCTTTGTTCTGCTGTGAAAGCGATACAAATTTGATTCCTAACTTAGGGTAGTTTAATAAATCCTGATCTTGAGTCTTTATATGTGTTTCTTGTAGAATTGTTATATCTAAGTTTTTCTTACTGAGCTTATTCAAAATTATATTTCTCTTAGCCGGGAAGTTTAGTCCATTTACATTTAATGATAATACTGTTAATATTTCTACATTACTGCCTCTGCTTTGATCTTGTTGCCCTTGTCGGTCTATCTTCCTTGAATTCTTTGTGTCTACTTTCATTATCATTGTCATAGGTCATTCTCATTTTTTCTCTTCTCTCCGTTTCCCGTTTTTTGCCTTGTGATTCCCGTGTCTTTCTATTATATCTCTCTGTATTGTTCTCTTCTCTTAACTTTCTTTCTTCTAGTTCATCTTCATTGCCTAGATGCTGCTGGAAAAACTCTTCTGCTTTATCAATCGAATCTAACCTATATCTTTTTTCTTGCCAGGTCACCAGAATCCCTTCCGGCATCGGCCACCTAAAATTGATGTTTTGTCTTATTAATTTTGATGTAATATGTTGATAGGGCCTTCTCAGGTCTCTTACCCTCCTAGGGACTTGTTTGAGGACAGTTAGTTGTTTACCTCTGTATTCTATTGGGTCGTCCCTTGTTCTGTGCAAAATCTCATCCCTAATTGACTTCTTCACAAATCCGATATGTACCTCCTTGGGTAAGTTATTTCTTCTCGCATAATTTGTGTGGATTCTATATATCTCATCAATCTCATTTGCCATCTCTTCTTTCCCTGTCCCTAGGGCCCTTGCTAGCAAGTCCATCATCATTTCTGGGAGGTCCTCCCCCTTCTCTTCTTTCACATTTTGGAAACATAGATAATGGTCTGCTTTCTCAGTTTCAAGCAGTATGATGGTTTTTTCTAACTCTTTATTTGTTTGCAAGAGTTTTTCATTCATTTCATCTACTCTTCTTTCCTCCTTATTCATTCTGTCCTCCATTTCTAATAATTTCTGTTCATTTTTCAATATTTGCTGTTGGAAATTACGTCCATTGCTCCCATCTTCTCTTTAAGTTCTCCAGTATCATTCCTTATTTCACCTATTTCTTTTTTTAAGTCCTCATGGTTTCTCAGCATAACTTCTTGCATGGATTGTAGCATTGCTTGTAGATCTTTTAGTGAGCCTGCTCTCTCCCGTGGCATCATCTCTTCTATGGATCTTTGCCCTGCTGGGCTTAATTCTGCCGATGAGGCTTGGGTCATCTGCCTTCTTCCAGTCTCAACTCTTGTTAGATTTGGGATGCTTGTCATCTTTCTAAATGACGTCAACCAACCCTCCCACTTATACACGATCTTTGTCTTTCCCTCCACCACATCTGGAGAATTTACTATTCTTCCAAGGTTATAATCACTAGTGCCTTATATCTTAACAATGCCATATTTTGTTGCTAACACAATATCAAACCTATTACACCTATTACGCTAACACTTCTAAAACACAATAATCAATATTAATCTATTTCAAGTGTTTATGGAAATTTCTCAATTTTTCATATTTTAATATCTTTAGATTCTTCAGCATTTTGAACTGACACCACTTACATTCAAGGATAATTTTTATTCCCCTTGGAGGCAAAAAAATGAAGATAAAATGTACTATTATGGCAAAAAAGATTTTGTTGGCCAGGAAATCCAACTTAAAACCAATGTCTTTTATTGAAGCAGCTTTAAGATTATAACTCTTTTTCTTGTTTGGGGGTAAACCTGTATAGAAGAAGGAACACTACAGAAATTAAATAATTTATTTGAAAAAATATGCAAATATGGAGGGAATCCCCTTTTATATGCCCACATGAGGAAAGAGAAGCATTTTCTACTGGGAGGGGGTCAATAATGCAATGAGATGTGCACCATCATCCTGTAAGCTTTACCCATTGTGTATGCATGTTGTGAAATGGCATGCATATACAAAAGAGGTGGAGCTTACAAGTAGTCCTTGTTTATTGACCATATTCAGACTTGAAACCCAGTCATTAAACAAAGTGGTTGCTAAGTGAAACCATGACTGTGCTTACAATCTTGCTTCATCTTTCTTTTGCTTTACAAATCTACAAAGGTTGTAAATGTAAAGGTTGTAAATGCCAGGACTGGTTGTAAAGTTACTTTTTCAAATGATGCACAACATTGATGGCAGCCAAGAAAAGACAACACCAGCAACAATTAACTGTGATCTGAGTTCAGCCACATACCTATTATATCTATAATGTACTGAAGATATTGTACAAATGGGAACATTTTCATATTTAGAATGAACACAGAATTCACACGATATAGTCTTTGGGCACTGTGGTTAAGTATTCTTGTAACATTCTAACAATATACTTCTTTTCCTCATTTCATCTTGCTGTTTTGCCGACAATGAAATGTATAAGGAGAGGTCTATCACCATTCCAGCCACACCCATCCTTCTCTGGTTTTGTTTTTTTTAACCTCCCCCTTCTTGAAATTTGATGAGAAATCCTTAGGCCCTAAGTTCTGGTTGTTTTTCTTCCAAGATATAGTTGTCTACTGTTGGTTGATTTCAAAAAAGGAGCTCCAGATACATGGTTCCATTTCCCCCCTCACATAACCTCATTTTGTATGTGCATAAACTATCTGTTGGAAGATGTTTAAAAATCAAACTAATGCAGCAAATGAAGGGAAGAGATACAGCTCAGTGGCTATGTTTGCACACCATGCGTAACTAAGAGATGATTAATGTGTCATGGAAACTTCTAGAGCCCATCAGCTGCTAAGGATAGAAAGGGCAGTCTAACCTCAAAGAGGTTAGAGCAGGGGTCTGCAAACTTGACAACTTTAAGAGTTGTGGACTTCAGCTCCCAGAATTCCTCAGCCAGCTATGCTATGTCAAGGTTGCAGACCCCTGAGTTAGAGGTTTCTTTTGAGTCAAAGCCATGGACTTGGATCAGCTGAATTACAGAAACAACTTAACTTAATCCAACGTGGGGGGTTCTTAACGGATCTGCTAGAATTTCCTCCCGCAGGCCTGCAAAAGTGAGGTTCCCCATTATAGAACTTGCTGGCAGGTTTCTGGCAAACACTTTATGTCTTTAAAAGGGTAACTGGATACAAGAGCCAACAAAGCCATAGATGCCCCCACTTGGACTGCTTGCCAATGCTCCACTTGTGAGGCTTTGCCACCAGCAAGTGCTAATAATGCACAGCAGGATTACTGGCACCTACATTCCAGAAATACATACACACTCCCACCTACTCTCAAGAACAATGGACCAAAGAGAATCTCAGCCCCTGCTTGGAAGATTCAAGGGAGCATAGATGTCAGGCATGAAGAATCAGGACCACACAAAATTCTAGTTAGGCTGATTTATTCCTCATGCCTGCAGACAAGAATCTATTCAACTAACAGTTGAATATTCAACTATACTGGCCCTAGATAAGAGTTAACAGAATTCAAGAGAGATAAGTTTTGGACCACTTGTGGGAATGTAATGATTCCAGGCTGATTGCTTTCTTGACTCCACCCCCAGGCTCTGCTTGTCTTTCTCCTACAACTGATATGGCAAGACTCCTTCAGGCAAGATTGTATGGTCCCAAATCTGCCACAGCCATCTCCTTTATAGGGCATTCATGGATGGAAGAATCTACCCACCACACAGCCCATGTAAATACCCCAAACATCTCCAGTCCAACATACAGCAAAACCAGTATCAGTTTCTTTTTGCCAGGCAGCCCTGTCCCTACATTGACCCAGGCATATGGCTTTCAGAATGATGAGGAAGGGACTAATGATACCATGAAGCTTTGCAGAATTTCCTACTTCAGGAGCAGATAGGTGATCAAGAACTTCTCTGTTAGAAAAGAGCTATCATTCTCGACTACCAAGGTCAGGTTGACTATGATGGGTTCAAATCACAAGCATAAATGAATAAACTTCCTGAAAAAAAATGAGCAGGAATTATCTACTCCTCCAATGGTGAATTTTAAGCCAGTTTGTGTGATTATGTGCTTCCAGAATTACCAGTAAGAAGGACAGATTGGATTTCTAGCCGAATGCCCAAGAATATCATGGAAACCCAGTCAATATTTTAGATCTGTTTAAAACTGTTTATTAATTGTGCATAACATAAGTGGTTCCAGACTTTATAAAATATAGGTGTTTTTTTTTTAAAAAAAATGGCTAAGTAGCAGGTTCACTCAAACAGTTATTCAGAGAAAAAAAATGATGTTGGTAATAAAAATGTTTTAGTTTTGTAAATACCAGAATAAAACTTTATTCAGAAGAAAGCTGCAACTAATTGCAATTTTTATTATTTTATATTTTAAGTGATTATTTCATATGTTATATTTACATGTTGTTGCAAATAAATTTGAGACAAAACAACATAAAAAGAAGCATAATTTCCTTACTTGGTTTTCTAAGAGTGTATTAAGATCAACAACATATTTGCAGTTTATATTGAACATAAAAAACTGCAACTGTACAAAAACTCCTCTCCATGTAATTTTTCTTTCTTTCTTTCTTTCTTTCTTTCTTTCTTTCTTTCTTTCTTTCTTTCTTTCTTTCTTTCTTTCTTTCTTTCTTTCTTTCTTTCTCTTCCTTCCTTCCTTTCTTTCTTTCTTTCATGTTCCTTTCTTTTAAGGAAAACTAATTTATTTTCCAATTCTAACCCCCATTTTAGGAGGGGGAAAAATTAAACATTCAAATTGACTGTTCTGCATTTTTGAACCAATAAATCAAATAAAACTCACTATCAATTCAAAATTCACCTTTTGGGGGATACAATGCAGTTCATTTATTTGTTTATCTTAAGAAGAAATCTGAACAAAAATGGAAAAAATACAAATGGAAATAAGGCAGAATATTTATATTGTAGGAAATGCAAACTGTTTGAAAACTCATAAATTAAATCAGTTAGAGTACGCATTTGGCAAATACATTGAAATTTTAGTGCAAACTTTAAAAAAACAACATCCAGTTCAATAAACTGAGCTTGATAAAAGCCCCAAAATGAAAACAAATAAAACTGAAATCAATGTATTCAGTCATCCCTAGTGTCAGAACAATCTATAGCTGTTTCCAAGCTGGCTTCTTCCCAGTTGGTTATGGAAAATCGATACATGGAATGTCAGATCCAGGATATTGTAATCTAATGCCAGCTTCAGAAAATCTCCTGTGTTGTTTTCCCTCACTTCTCATTCAATGTCATAAAGCAACTTTTGCTATTGACAGGTTACTCAAGAGAAAATTTCCATGGCTGGCATATGATCATCTTGCATTTTCATAGAGAGCAAAGGACCAATGGATAGGTGTGAATATCTTGCCTTTTACTGTACAATAATCTTTTAGCCACCCAAGCTTCAAAAGAACTTCAGGTGGCTTGTCCTCCCAGGCTATTTAATTTTTCCCAACCTACGGAACGGAAGGATATTGTCTCCAAGAGGTCACAATTCGTCAACCGCATACTTCTCCAAAAGCAGAAACGAACATTATCAAATCTGATGAAAGGAGAATCGATTTGCATTAAGTCAGGATCAAACATAGACTGAATCAATGCAGAGGCTGCTGGGAAAATGTAAATAAATTCTGAAATTCTGATAGAAAACAACTACACCAATTTACAACATTCTGGTAGAAAACAACCCACACCAACATACAGCCAATGCTGCAGAAACCACAGAGTGTAAGTTTTCCCTTCCTTGTTTTTCAGATAGAATGAGACTGAAGTAGGGAAAGGAGAGTCCTGCCCTGTTTCTTTCCCTTGGAGACAATCAGGGAATTAATCTGCCCAACTTCTCCACCCAAAAAAAATTAATTAATTTCAGAAAGGCTGCTTGGGTGCAGCTCTACTCCAAACTAGGATTGGCATCTCTTCTTGAGCCCAAGAATCACAGCCTGCAAGATGCTAGGATGCTAGAATTTGAATGGAGCAGACAGAAAGAGGCACATTTGATGGATCCAGCATGAATCTGAGACCAAGATCCTAACATGAGGTTTGATGAAAAAGCAGATTCTGCCTGCCGGTTATGGTGGCTGACTTAACCAGAGGTGCCTCTCTTCCTTCTTGAAGAAGGACTTAGACTTCAAAAGTACCTTTTTGGAAGAAAAGAAAGGGGCCATAAATTTATCGCTAACCAGGCCTTGCAAGATAAAAGTTGGGGCTGACATGTCCACCCAGAATCATGGACAGAGTTGCATAAATACACCTACGCTTAACATGATTTCTTCTGGATGCTGTTTTATTCCATCCCACCACAGTCTTCCCCCGCAAGCTTTCCCTCCTTCTCCGTTCCTTGCTTGCTACATCTGTACTTTATTCAATGAACACATCTGCATTCTTTCTCTCTGTTTTCAGCCAGAAACTCTATCCAGCCCTTATCACTGACACCTCTCTGCAGTTTCAAATTCTGACCTTGTGCCAAATCCCCATTTCCTGCTGTTTAATTTCCATTCATTTACTCTTGTTTTTGCTTCTACTGCCATTCTCAGCATGGGGCAGCTCCAGCCCAGCTTCTTCTAATTTTTTAAGGAAGGCTCCCTATTGAGTGCTATTGGAATCTGATCTGCTGCTCTACGCCAATGGCAGTCTGTTGTTTATACTACCTAACAACAGTTGCCAATATTACGGCTTTCCCCCCTCTTTGTTTCGCTGTTTAAGTATATGTGCTAAGGCCCAAGAGGACGCTTCTCCACATATGGTGACCCATTAGGTCTACCTTTATTATTACTTCTGCAGAATCTGAAGTAGCCCCTACATTTAGAAGGGAAAGAAAGAAAGAAAGAAAGAAAGAAAGAAAGAAAGAAAGAAAGAAAGAAAGAAAGAAAGAAAGAAAGAAAGAAAGAAAGAAAGAAAGAAAGAAAGAAAGAAAGAAAGAAAGAAAGAAAGAAAGAAAGAAAGAAAGAAAGAAAGAAAGAAAGAAAGAAAGGAAGGAAGGAAGGAAGGAAGGAAGGAAGGAAGGAAGGAAGGAAGGAAGGAAGGAAGGAAGGAAAGAAGGAAGGAAGGAAGGAAGGAAGAAAGAAAAAGAAAGAAAGAAAGAAAGAAAGAAAGAAAGAAAGAAAGAAAGAAAGAAAGAAAGAAAGAAAGAAAGAAAGAAAGAAAGAAAGAAAGAAAGAATCTCCATTAAACTAGCAAAAGAATGATCAGGATCAAAAATACAATGAATCAAGGCAGAGGGTGAAGAGAGAGAGGGAGGGAGGGAGGGAGAGAGGGGGAGAGGGAGAGAGGGGGAGAGGGAGAGAGACGAGAAATATAAAACCTTAAGTCTTATTTATATAGGATTTGATGATCAGCTTCTATTCCTTCCCTTAGAAATCAGTACCTTAGAAAAGGTTGAAGCTTTTTAAAGTTTTGATTTGTTTTGTTTTATTGAATGGCTCATCAATAATACAAAAAACCCTTTAAATTGCTGCTGTTTTTAATTGCACCCCTATAGTCACTGGTTTGAGGTTCTTTATTATGCTATTTTTGATTTTCAGTGTTTTGCTGATCTAAAAACGGAAACAAAACAAATGTTTTAATTGCTGTGAAAATGCTAGCGAATGCATAACTCTTCAGAAAAAGGTGTGTGGATTTTACTAGGGGTGTACTCTCCAATGGTAAAGGTATAGGAGGGCAGCTTAAATTCTCTTGAAGACCATAAAAAAATTAAAGTTGTGAACAAATACTTGAAAGAAAGAAAAATGATGTCAACCATCCTAAAGAATTAAAACTAATTAATTTGAACTGTTGATCTCAAACTGTTTACCTATTTCTAACCCAGTTCTCAGCCTAACACGGGCATAAAAATGAATTTGTTTTTTTTTCCTTGTCACCTTTCAAGATGGCATTTCCATCTTTCTGATTAAAAGCCACAAAATAAAACTAAAGCTGGATGTGTCTGGATATGTTCTGTGTCTCTATGAAACCTGGTATCTTGCATCTTGTATTTACCAACATCCCTAAAGTATCTAGTCCCAGCTAGAAATTTCACTCATTACTCCCTTCCAGATTCGAAGTCCAAGAGGAAATTTCATCCTACTCAGTCCAAGTGTTTCCCTCCCATCCCATGTGCTACATTTTCCTGTTCTGGCTAAGACAAGAATGAGGTAACACATCAAGGTATTCAAAAGGAAAAGTGCTTCCTTGTAAAAGTTTATGAGCCAGATGTGTTGCACACATTCTATTCATCTTATTAAGATCTTATGCCATGCATTTGGGATTTCAGTTCCAATTTTCTTGCTATCTTGCTGCATGCCAACTAGAGCCCTCCCACCTCACAATCTCCCTTTTATCTTCTCAATAAAGTGTGAGTCATATTTGTGTAGGAAATATCAACTAGGCGGAAGTCAACCAATGATCTCCCATGGCTGAGTAGGGATTCACACTTGAGTCTCACCAGGTTTACTCCAACATTCTAAACACTGCTTTATCTTCACACTAACCTGGTCCATATGTTTTTTGTCAGGTGTAGACTAGAAAAGAGGTTAAGCATTCCTGAGCTAACTGGAAACCCTTTATAGACTTTTTGCATGAAATAGGAAAAAAATGAAATTGTAATATATGGTTTTGATGATTAGGGAAAAAATGGATTATAGAAAAATGTAATTCATGCTGTAACCATAGAGATTAATTTGCTTCTATAGTTATAACTGCTGTAAAGAAAATCAGAAACTATATAACTATATAACTTTCTCTTTTCTAAATATTTATTCTAAATATTAGTTTCCATTAGTTTATCTTTTTTCGATGTTAATAAATTTATATAAAACAGAAAAGAAAGGAAGTTGGATGTAAAGATTACGGATTGGTTATTTTGAAGTCTGATGATTTATAAAAACTCCTAAGAATACCATGTGCAGCCAAGAAAACAAACTAAAAGATCATTGGACATATCAACACGCAGTTCTCACTCAGGTATAAGTGATCCGACTCTTTCTAGAGTCTCAACATCTTTTTTATAACGTGGCGACCAAACCTGGATGCAATATTCCAAGGGTGGTCTTTTTTTGTTAATTGATAGCCTTAAAGATCATTTCCCTTTTAATCCGGAAGTGGCCTATTTATGGACTGTACTCTACTGAATTATAGAAACAGAGTAAAAAAGGAAGCTTTACAGGTCATCTTCTTAGCCTCTGCTCAGGCAAGATCTTCAGTGCAAAGGGCAAATACATTATCTCTGATAAATGGACCTGTTGCTTCTGTTAAGACCTTTATCGCAGCAGAATATTATACTCCTGTATGCGAAACCATATCACTGTCAAACTGGTTTTATTGCTAGGAATTTCCTGCTGTAGGTTCTGCTTCCTGTATGGGATAGAGGATTGAAGAGTTGGTCTCCAAGGTCCTTCCAAACTTTACATCTTTCATTCCTAATGTCCTCCAAAATCTACGTCCTGGATATTTCCAATTAATGGTTCTAATTCTGCTTTTGATGCCACACCAAACAGTTTTCAGCTACGGCAACCGCTAAGCCAATTAAGTCACTTCTTTTCACTTCAAAAGTTTGCCCTTAGGATTAGGGTTACCTCTCCTCTCTTGCTTCCAAGGGGGAAACAGCATGAAATCTACAGGACTAGGGTAAGTCCTTATAAGCTTTAGGATCATTAGTAACTGATGATGCTGTGGTTATTGTTCTTGTTACCTCAAATATTTATCATAAATGCTGGCAACCCTCAGCCTAAACTTAGCTGCACTTTGTAAAAGAGTAGTTTACAACCAAGACCTAAAATATTTGGCAAGAACTTTCTTTCTCTTTTTCTTTGTTATGCCTTAACATTCTACTGGCTACCAGAATATAAGTGGCTCAGACAGGGAAACAAAGCTAAGGATGGATGCCAAACCAGAACATAAATATGATAGCTGTTTTTATTTTATTTATTTTTTTTTAAATTAGACATATCCTACAAGATCCCAGTTAAATTTACCCAAAGGGCTAAGATCAACATCAGATGTAGGCTGGTGTTTTTTGGAGAGAAGCCAACATCATTCAGCAGAAATTCACTGCAATAAGTTTGTGTCATTAAGTAAAATCTGTGTCTATGTCAAAGGATCATCCTTGAGTGATGCTAATGATTTTCATTGCCAAATAGTTATAAAGCTCATGGCATGGAGATATTCTCTTGAACTGGGTGTACAATATAACCTTAATTCCCTTTCTAAGATCTTTTAAACCTTTGTATTCTCCTCTTTCCATCATAGGTTAACTCTCTAAAAACTGAATGTGAATCAAGTTTGGTATGGGGAGATGAGTCAATAAAAGAAATTTGAATTCTGAAAATAAATAGGAGACTGTAGTTATGGGGAAAAAATCCGGAACAAAATCCATCAACACATCTTCATGGGTAAACAGTTCAGCAGCAACATAAACCAAACCTAAAGAGCTGGATTGACTCTTAACTAATCTGAGCTGAAAAGGCTGAAGATATAAGAGATGACCAGGTGGTGCTTGAAGGTGGGGTCAAATGTGTCATCAGTTTTGAGTCACTATGCTCCCACAAGACACCTAAGTCCAGCAGAAAGAAAGAAAGAAAGAAAGAAAGAAAGAAAGAAAGAAAGAAAGAAAGAAAGAAAGAAAGAAAGAGAAAGAAAGAAAGGAAGGAAGGAAGGAAGGAAGGAAGGAAGGAAGGAAGGAAGGAAGGAAGGAAGGAAGGAAGGAAGGAAGAAGGAAGGAAGGAAGGAAGGAAGGAAGGAAGGAAGGAAGGAAGGAAGGAAGAAAGAAAGAAAGAAAGAAAGAAAGAAAGAAAGAAAGAAAGAAAGAAAGAAAGAAAGAAAGAAAGACAGAAAGAAAGAAAGAGACGATAGATGGTATCCACAAGAACGGGTCTTTGGGGGTATGGAATAAGGAAACGTTCGTGCTAAAAATTATCTCAGAGTGTTAAACTTGTAAACCATAAACATCTTTTTTTAGCATTTTCTGACCCATTTTAACCTGCAGATAAAATTGCACTAATGTGTTTTGAACATTATTTTTTGCAGACAGAACTGCTATTAAAGACGCAAGAGCAGTCCAGGACATTTTTTTTTCTGAAAGAATTGACAATTTTAATGAACATTAAAACTAGGAAAGCAGATTTGGGGGTTAATTCACTTTCTTGTTATTTGTTAGAAATTTATTAGCAGTTGATGGCATCCAATGTGCTACAATTCTGTTTTTTAAAAATTGAATGAGAACAGGTAAGAAAAATGATATAGAAGATTTTCTCTACAGCTTCAATTATGGTTTGAATCTTACAGGAAAAGACCAGGAGATTTATTTAATGGAACAAACAGCTGCTTGGAAAAATGAGTTTATTTTGCAAAAATGACAGGGTAAGAGAGAATTAAATCTTGTCAGTTTGGGGGGATTTTTTTATCATAAATCACTTCCTCCTGCCATTTCCTATTTTTAAAAGCATTCCAAAATTTCTTCTAGTCCAGATTTGGGGAATTATTGTTATACACTTTTATTTGCATCTATATAAATATAAACTCTGTGTGTATCTGAGTGCACATCTGACAAACAATATATTTTTCATTACATGTCCTTGCATGTTTTTAAAGAAATTACATTAAAATGGTTTTAAGACTATTTTTCAAAACACTTCCATGAGTGAATCTTATTTATTGTCAAGATGGTCGCTAAAAAAA
Organism: Vipera berus; assembly: GCF_964194415.1. NCBI lineage: Eukaryota > Metazoa > Chordata > Lepidosauria > Squamata > Viperidae > Vipera > Vipera berus. The sequence goes on along the minus strand of NC_138211.1, from coordinate 15,569,405 downwards.
ATATCAATGGGAAAAAATGGAATATATCTCAAAAGAGATTTAGTTTTCCTCAAGGAAAGCAGATTTCAACATTAGAAACATTTTTGATTTTTTTAAAATCTGATTTTAAGAGACAGATTGTCATGTTTTTTTTTTCTTCCACAACTTTAAAGCAATAATATAAAAGTAACGGTATCATTTTGGTGATGTTGTTAAACCCACAGTTTATCAAATGCGACCACACCTTTCTTAAATCGTACTATAGAAAAATATCCATTTAACTGACATTTGAATAAACCAAGAGCATCTTTTGCAAATGAATTTTTAGAAATTTAAAAACAAACTTAACACGGTGATCTCCAATCATCTTCCTTTTAATTAGAAATTTCGCACAGCCACACCATTTTTTAATAAAATGACATGTAGAAAAAAAAGGTGCACGCACTTTTTCTGTTGATTTGCATGTACTCTGTTAATTCCTTTCAAGAGTTTCAATTTAAGATATTATTTTTGATCAGACTATTTCTATTTGGACAGCAATAGGAAAGCTGGAAATTCTACAAGGACCTTTCCCTGGTTTTTTTGCTGAATGTCAGTGCTTTGTGAGGGCAAGTATGGACTTGATTAACATTTCCCCACAATACTTGCTTGTTTGCATTTTTGTCACTGCCCTGTCCCAAGAGTCTGGAACCCACTATAAAAGAAGGGGGGGCTCAGCCAACCCCACCCCCCCTATTTTTCTCCAATAGACTCAAGAAAGCCAATCGTTCTAAGCAAACAGAAACAAAGCCCAAGCTACTTTTTCCAGTTCACCCTCATTTCATAAATACATTTGTTGTTGGGTGGTTAAATTAAAAAAAAATCAAGCTATCAAACATCAAACAGCATGTTAATGTCAAGTAGGCTTAAATAAATGCTAAAGAGTTCAGCCGGCTGAAGTGTGTGGACAACTTGCCAATTAACACAAAGCAGGTGTGGGGGAGCAAACCTTCTTAAATTAGGCAATTTTTATAATTAATAATGTTTACTTGTAGTATCCCTTATAATAAGGCTGCTGGTTTAACCTCTCGTGAATTGTAATCCGGCATTTAAAAAAAATATTCAACAGGGACTTTTAAAGGGGGGGGGGGGGAAGAGAGAGAGAGATCCATTTTCAGAACAAAATAATTTGTAGGTGTATAGTCCATGTAAATACTATTTTCTCCTACTTGGCCCTACCAATTGATTAGTCTGGCAGCTTAAAAACAGAATCTAAGCAAACAGTAACGCAAAGGCTGAACTTTCGTGATGTGCATTCCTTTTAATAATCAAAAACTAACCTCTTCTCAAGTGCTGCATTCGGAACAAGACCATAATAGCTCTTACATTTTCTAAAAGATACCACGTCACCTTCCAACCAAACTCTGCTGTTGTTTTTTTTTTATTTTCCTTCACTTTTTAATTGCATCGTTGTAAGTCATGATACATTGTATTATTTCATTGCAAATTTCAGTATGGTAACTTTTATATAATATGATTCAAAATGATTAACGTTCTGTTATTTTAAAAGCCTAAAGCAGTGAAAATAAAAAGAGGAAAGTCACGATTATATCTGTATTAATGGCCATGCATGGCCAACCTCTCATTCAGAATATAAGATTAAAAAGAAGAAGAAGAAGAACCCCTGCAATTCACATCAAAGTACTAGTTAGGGGATAACAGTTTCAATCTTGAAATAATTACTTAATATTAATGTCTCAATTGTTACTTATCTGTGCTACCGACCTTAGTTTCATAGCCTTAGGAGTGTGGTTGCTAATCCTTTTTAGATATTATAGAATAATTCTAGTTCCCCCCCTTTTTTTATCCTAATCAATTGTGACGGTTGAGTTTTATCTGCTGGTCTATGACCGAATAAAAATTGATTGATTGATTGACCGATTGTGCTGTCTCTCTCATTTCTCTAAACTATGAGGAACATGCTATTATTTTTAGCCCTAGTTTTAAATCTAGCATCGTGTCATCTTGTTTAGAGTTTTTTGACTACTCGGCTCACTGCCAGTTTGTTAGCCAAGCAAAAGGACAACCTCTTACAGCACAACATTAGAGCAGCATGACAGCAAACAAAATAGAAGGTGCTTAACACAGTTGAGGATTTTAAAAGAATCAAGGCTGCCATTTCCCCTTGCCTTATAGATAAGCAGCTCTCAGTGCATTATTCTTCCTTAGGAAGTTCCAGGAACATCCTAAGAAACAATGGCAATCATTTTATGTGTCTCCACATTTCTACTTTGAAGTTGACCTTGTTGACAAATGAGCTGGGAGTGCCAGCTGGGAAACAGCCTAGAAAATAAACAATAATATATTGTCTATCTCAAAGTTGACACTAGCCAGAGCATAGAAAAACTCAAAGATCGGTGGAAGATCAGAAGATGTGGAGACCTGGCCCACAGAATCACCATGTCAGACATGATTGAATGGATGACATCATTGTCGTCATATTGTCCATCATGCAGACAGAAACATTGTTCCAATAGTGTGTATGATAGTGTGTGTGTGTGTGTGTGTGTGTGTGTGTGTGTAACAGCCTTATAAATACAATGGAAACAACACTGTTGTTAGCAGGGGTAGAAATATTTGTAAAACAAACATTGCATTTTCAACTCCACCTTTTAAAAAAAGAAGTCACTAGAATTCAGTGGGGTGGGCTTGAAGATACCAGCAGTGATTGCATTTCTGAAGCCATGTTCCCTTTTTTTACGAGTTGTTGCAGTCACAACTGATGTCGTGATTTCTTTTAAAAAAAAATACATACATTGAAATATAACAACCAGAAGTTATGATGAAGTATCACCAAAAATACTTATAAAAGTACAAAAGTACTTATAAAATCAGAAGAGAATATACAGAATAGAGATCAAATGAGTGGCATCTGAGGAAACTAAAAATGTATTCATGAAGTGTTAACATAGAACTAAGACAATTTTTAATGTATCATTAAATCTAGCCTTAGAGATCATCTACTGCTGCCTCTTCCCAGTTTAATAAATGTGTTATTTCAATACAGTGATATTCCGATGTTGTCATATATTTTTTTCATTTTTTTGATGTCTCCTCTCCAGGAGATGCCAGCCCTGCTTGAAGTCAGTTTTTTTAAAAAAACAAGAAAGAGAAAGAAAATAGGTCTCAAGCCCTGTTTTATTTCTCCAAAATAAACCTGAGATTTGTGGCCAATTTCTCCATTTATCCACTGAAGTTCAGTGACAGAATTTGAAGAAGCTACAAAGTGATAAAAATGAACTCAGGAGAAGAACAACCTCAAGGTATGGTTTGAAAAGATAAAATGGTGGCCACAACATATACAAAGTAGGCAGAGCTTCTATCACACTATTGCAGATCCAATCTTGATTTTTTTTAACCACATTATGGGGACACCTCTGCCTAGGGACACAGCAAAAATATGTGAGACTCATTGCCCACCTCTGTCATAAACTCTGAAACGAATGGCCACATGTTATTTCAAACTTAAGCAAAAAAAAGTCTCCATGAGATATCCAGATAGACGAACAAAGTTTGAAAAAAAATTAAAGATCCAATCTTCAATGTTTTGATCAATTTATTTATTTCTATAGTTCTATGTTCACTGTAATTGCTCAATTGCTCTCTATAGTTTTTTAAAAAAATATTTTTAATCTTAGAATTCTTAATATATGTATGTTCTTTGCTCTCAGTATTTTTTTGTTATCAGTTGGGAGTATACAGATATAGATAAAATATAACATTATATTTCGGAGTCGCCCTTACAATCTACCCCAATCAGTCCCACATATGCAGATCTTAACCGGATCATTTTGTTTAAATACTGTGCTACGTTAAATGTTATTTTCAAGTTCTGACCGGACATAAGATAAGTTATTTTGATATGGGGATCCCAATGGGTCATTCGTTTGGTATATAGACCAAGATACCTGTCTCTCACCCTCTTATACAGACAACAGTCAAATAGGATGTGAGCCAGGTCCTCTACCTCTGCCGCTCCGCAAATGCAGAGACGCTCATTGTACGGTATAGCATGAAATCTCCCATATCTGACCATTGTGTCAAGCTGTTCGAATCTTGCTCTCGTAACTATCTCCCTAAGATGTTTTGGGAGTTGTGACTTCAAATAACTGTCCACTTGAAAAGTACATTTGTATTTACTCAGCCATTTCAAGTTACCCACCTTACTAAGGATAGCTATATCAGTTTGTGCTTCTATATCCTTAATTCTTTGGGCAACTCTTTTTTTAGATTGTTCTCCTGTTACGCAAGAAACAGGAAGGCCACAGCTTCTTACAAAATTTGTTAGTTTGGTGATCCAGGAGATTTGTGATTGTAGTTTTATTTGCTCTAGTAGGCATAATTTGGGGAGTCTATCAGTCTCCATTTCATTAACTTTGCACCAGTAGTTATAAGCTCTAATTTTAGGTTGGGAGTATACAGTATCTGGCCAGCTCTTCAAATGACACCCAACAAGGTTGAAAGGGCCATGTTCAGACATTGTACTAAGCCATAATGTGTCTGTTGAGTTATGACATCATGCAAATATGTGAATTCAGCCAACTGTGGCTTATTCAATAAGTCATGGTTTAACAAACTCTGGCTTAGGGAAGTATGCAAACTGAATCTGTGTTATGGAACAACGGTGAGGTTTTATACTTGTTTCATAATGCATATAATAATAATAAACCTTTATTGTCAAAGTACAACATGTATACATTGAGATTAGCTGAGCCTCCCCCCGTAGCACATGGGGCGGAGGGGAGCTGGTGAAGAAAAGGAGAGTTAAAAATTATAGGCGTTCAAAAGGTTATTCCCTCATGTGTTGTGTGCAGATACAAACTGACTCTGCATCTTTCCTTCTCTGGGAACCAAAACAGCTGAATCTCTTTTTGCCAATCTCATTTCATAAAGGCATAAATACAAATAAATAAATAAACACACACTCACACATACCCCAAATCCCCAACATTAAGATTTTTTATTTGAGTGATTTTGGCAGTTCACAGAGAACCAATCATCTGATCCAAGGTTGCATTTAATGTCAAACTTTCTTTCCAAGAAGCCAAATGGAAGGAGTAGAGAGAAAACGGCTACAGATGTAAAAACAGACCTGGCATATTTCACTGACATGACATATCTACTGCATTTAATTAAAGGAGGAATGTATGGGAACAATGCATCCTACTCAATCCAAACTGGAGGAACAAAATAAGCCTGGATTAGATAGGACAAGTCAACTCCCCTAAGAGACTTCCCAATTTAATGGGAGCTCCACATGTTTGATACGGAGAGAAGCAAGTGGGTGTTCTTGGATCCACTCCACTAATCATCATAATGGTTCAGCCATGCTCATTTCCAATGTTGAGTTTTCAAACCAGGAAACCATATATGGAATATGAAAAATCATTTAATGTTAAAATGAGTATTATGAAAGGAAGTGGTCCATGTGAGACTCGGGCCAACCCCATTTTGCAAACTCACCATTCACGCTGGATCCAAAATGGCTTAAGGAGATGATACTCACATTTCAACCCACATACCGATAACAAAGCTACAGCTTGAAAACCATTTTGCTGTTCAGTGTTGTGTCCAACTCTTCATGATCCCATGGACCACAGCACACCAATACACACACACATGCACATACACACACACAAAGTTCTCCACTGTCCGAGTTTGCCCAAATACATTTTCATTGTGTTGATTACACTATCTAACCATCTCATCCTCTGCCATCCCCTTCTCCTTTTGCCTTCAATCTTTCTTAACATCAGAGTCTTCTCCAATGAGTCCTCTCTTCTCCTTTGGTACCCAAAGTATTTGAACTTCAGCTTCAGTATCTGTCATTCCAAAGAACAGTCAGGATTGATTTCCTTCAGAATTGAGTGATTTGATCTCCTTGCAGTCTCAAGAATCTTCTTCAACACCACAATTCAAAAGCCTAAATTATTGGGCGCTCAGCCTTCCATATGGTCCAACTTTCACAGCCAAACATTACTACTGGAAAAATTCATAGCTTTGGCTATATTGGGAATCATAAACATTGTCATACTTAATAAAGAAGAATTAATGGACTTCAAAATCCTTTCACAAGAAAGAAGGGAAGAAGCCCCCAAGTCATATAGAATTATTATTCTTGAGTCCAAAGCATTTTGCACATAGCTCTTCGTACAAACTCATCTTGAATCTATAGGTATCTCAGACAAGATGCATGTTTGCCCAAGTTATAATATGGTTTCCTCCAATGGTAAACCCAATTACTTTGGTTTGTAATGTTGACCAAGGACTCCATATGAGATTAAATGGGATGCTCAAATTCAAAAGGAAGAGGGCTAAGTTACCTGTTCCTACCTGAATATTTAGTAGGATAAGTCGAACTATTGATTATTTCTTTTAAATCTGTACTTTAGTCAAATATCTGTTTCCTGATCAAAACCTTTCAGCTGCATTTACACATTTGCAAGTACAAATTTGCAATGTTGGTGACAACTGTCCGCATCTAAAATTCTCCAGGTCTTGTGACACCACAATTGTCAACGAATCTAATTCAGTCATTTTTTTTCTCGTTCATTATTCTGTGAAATTTCAACCTCAGCAACTTTAAGCTGTGTGGACTGCAACTCCCAGAGTTCCCCCCCAGCAGGCATGGCAATTGGGGTCCACTCAGCTTAAAGTTGCTGAGGTTGAGAAACACTGATTTAGTGCATCCTCATCCTTTATTTATTTATTTTCCCCATCAATTTATTTCCCAGATGCAATAATGTACTTTCTCGGCTTCCATTGCCATTCAATTAATCACAGCCTGGCCCTAAGTGGATGGAATTTAATTTCCCATAAGAGAAATGTTTACTTTGGTGTAATTTGGTTGGAACTTGGTGTACTCATTCAGCCTATAAAAATTTACTGAAGGTATTTCTCTAAGCAACATTAAAGCTGGTGCTGACAGAACACATCTTGCATTAGTTGACTTTAGTGCAGAGCTATTATGAAGTCTTTGCTGCGGAAAGTTTGTCCTGTGAAATGACACAAATTGTGCATAACGTTTAGCCACTATCTAAGAGCTGAAAACACTTCCACACTGTAAGATCTCACTGGTCAGGTGGCACTTCATCTATCAATTCACTGGTCTTATGGTCAACCCTTGTCAAAGTAATATGATTAGATTGCATTTATTGCCTAAAACCTAAGGACAATCACATCATTGCTTGTCCCTAGTTGACAGGCCCCTATGGGTAGCTGGAGAAGCAACCATTCAGAAGGCTAACTCTGAGGGCCAATTGCCTGAAAGGAGATCATAATTCTTCCATCAGCCCTATCAAATGAATCCCAAATCATTTCCTTGTGAACAGTCTAATGTTGTGCACTCCTACGCTCCATCTTTTGCTCATTCCTTGGGGAGAAAGTCCATCCTGCTTCTTTAGTCCATAACATGATATCACTTTACAGCTGTATGTCTTGGCAGGAATCTTGCAGTATGATTCCCAGACTGTGGCCTTAGTCCAACATGGTATATTTAAGCCCACTGAGATGCTAAAGGAAGGTGCCAAGATTTATTTATTTTTTTGAAGGGGGGGGCACTTCACACAATTGGGGAAACTCAGTCACCACTGGCTTGAATCTTCATCTCAGCAGCCCATGAAGAGTTCTGAGGAACACTTGTCCTTAATCTGGCCCCTGACCAGCTGTAATTTCCTTTCTTTGGTTTGCTCACATCAAAGATCATAGGAAAATGCAGAAGTAAATGAAAATTCATCTGTTCTACCCCACTGTTTTTACCATCTTCTCTGATGTTCAGAACTCAAAAGCTTGCACTTCCAAAAGCTTGTTTAAGAATCAATATAGCCACCATTGTTTTTCCTTGGTTGGAAAAATCCACTTTCCCCCTTCTGTGGAAATGTTATATTTCCCCAGCAGTCATGCTTATTATTGTATCTCTAGGAAAGTACTTCTGCTTTAGATAGCTATTAATTGAGATTGTTACTCTTTTGAAGAATGAAGCTATGCCGACGTTGCAAGAATCTACAGTACACAGCACTAGAGCTTCCCAAAGCAATTCCGCTCATACTTCCATCATTTGGTTATTTTTCTTCATTTTTATCAGTAATTGTCCGATCCAAGAAGTTTGTTAAAGAATCAAAATCAACCAGAACAAAAGTCTCACAATCCATAAACACATTCTTAATTTGTTTCCACTAATTAAATAGAAGCAGCGCAGGTACTGCAATGGAACACATAGCTGGCTTTTCTCTGGTTAAAATAGGGAAGTCTGTGACCTCTCACTTTTTTCTTTCTTTCTTTCTTTCTTTCTTTCTTTCTTTCTTTCTTTCTTTCTTTCTTTCTTTCTTTCTTTCTTTCTTTTCTTTTCTTTTCTTTTCTTTTCTTTTCTTTTCTTTTCTTTTTTTTGCAATCTCCCTCAAATTTGCCACAAATATTGGATGGTAAATTGGGAAGCAAGTGGCATAATTATATTTTTTCCTTCAAAATTAGAAGCCATTTCTGGACTCATCCTGATTTATGACATTGATGGAAACACCAAGAGTGGGGTGGGAATTTTTTTAAAAAAATGTATGCAGATTGGCCATCCCAAGGTTGTCTATCTTTGTTGAAAGCCTTGGTTCATTTTAATCATGATTTAGTAATAAAACACAGTGGTTGATTTGACAGATCACATGTAGCCCAAATTCCATTGGTGTTTACTGTAATTTATATACAGTAGATCCAGGCAATGAGGTGAAAAGATGCTTAACCCTAGGTACAGAGGGATAATTCAGGTGGCCTCCATGGCAGGTGACTGAGGAAGATGCCACAGTTGCCATCATATGGCACCAGGGTACTTTGGGTGAATGTACTAAGCAGAAATTTATCAGTCCCATATATCCCAAGTATGACTGGGGAAGCTGAACTGGTTGGATACAATCCGTCATTAGCAACCATAAAACTGAATGATGAAAACAGTCTAATCCCTATGTCAATGTAAGATGTGAGCCAAAGCTTTTACTGCTAACAAGAAGCAGGTAAGGAACAGCCTTTAATTCATATTTTTCACAGTTCTGCAGCTTAGACAGAAACAGCCAGCACCTTCATTCTTATTTTAACCTAAAAGCGTTTTTGTTATTATTCCCCAAAACAATTCACTTCCCATCTGTTTCATCTGTTTCTTCTTTTGCTAGGAGTGCCAATCGAATATTGATAGCAGTCAAAAGGGTCAAGATGGCAGCTGTGCCCTTGGGATTGAAGCTATGTCCCTTTTTAAACTTACCCAATGGGAAACCTACTATTTCCAACTTTGCAGACAAGCACTTTGCCCGCCAAACGAGCCGCCATTTTTGGAAATGAGCAAAAGAGCTTAGCAAGTCAACAAGACCTTATGCAACCCAACTCTGACCCAACAATTTGCTACAATTCAAACCACCCATCATTTTGAAGGCGAATAGTTTTGGGAGGGATAGTAAGGGCTATAGGCCACATGATCAGGAAGATTTTAATGTGTTTGAGCAACATGGTGGAACTAAGGTAACATATGACCGACAATCTTTGCTGGCCTGGCGAGTTTCTAGTTGTTTTGGAACTGTTGGTGAGACCGTTAAAAGTCGTTGGCGCTGTTTGAATTTGTTCTACCAGCAGCAAGATCTGACTGCTGGCCCAGTGATGGATTCTACTGCAAATCAGGGCTGTTTCCAGAGGAGGCAGAGGAGGAGAGGACCTGGAGCTTATGGAGCGAAGGAACTGGATGAGGCTGTCGGCAGGCCCAGAGGAAGAGAGAGAGGCTTTTGGAGGAGTTGGTGGCGGCGGCAGCAGCATGCTCCAGGGGCGAAAAGAAGCAAGGCCTCTTTAAGGAAAAGGTGGAAGAGTCAGGATCAGAAAAAGGAAAGAAGGCGAGGTTGTCAGAATACAAGCGAATTTGAGGGCTAATCCACATGGAGCCCCATTTCCATCTGTCCTGTTTGCCATCGTTCACTCCCTAGAGACTAAAATGGACAATGAAATTTGAGCGGGCCCCGAACAAGGAGTATATATCGGAGGTGGTGACCCTTTGAGAGCTGTATGCAACGAAATTTCATTTTGATGTATGCCGATTGGTGTACATTCAAAGTGACAATAAAGTTATCATCATTATCATCATCATTTTACACATCTTGAGCAGAAAAAAAGAGGTAACTGCAACCCATGGATAAGCCACATCCAACTAGCAACAATAAGAAAAGACTGACCATGTGGGAATTGATGAGAAAAAGTTCTAGCTACCGAACCTGCACAGGGCTAACACTGCGTGTGTGCATGAGCACAGTATATGACCATGGAAGGAGCTGTGGTGGTGCAGTAGTTAGAGTGCAGTATTGCAAGCTAATTCTGCTGACTGCCAGCTGCCAGCAGTTTGGCGGTTTGATTTTCACTATCTCAGAGTTGACTCAGCCTTCCATCCTTCCGAGGTCTGTCAAATGAGGACCCAGATTGTTGAGGGCAAGGTGCTGACTCTGTAAACCGCTTAGAGAGGGCTGTGAAGCGTTAGATAAGCCTAAATTCTATTGCTAAGTGTTATGTGTGCACACAAAGAAATACATACCCTTACACACATGCCAGTCTTAGCGTTTATAAGCTGGATGAAAAACAGCTGGGAGGAAAAAGTTATTTTTAACACAATTTTCTTGAATGTTTCTTCAAGACAGAGGAGAAACAAGCCTGATAAAAACAGGGGCCCGAAGGAAGGAAGTATGCAACCTACTGCAAATTGAAAAGGGATGCAATTGTCATAGACAATAGCCTTAACTTGGGAAGTCTGGCCAGTTTGGCAAAGGCTGTATGCAAAGGAAAGCCAAGCATCTAGGCCTGGTGGTGTCTTGAGATGGAACTCTGGCTAATTTAGCAGGAGTATTAAGCCCATTTGTGCTCTTGGAAAATATGACCAAGTCTCAGTTTTACCCAATGCCTTCTCAGCATTAGACCATAAAGTTGCTGTTTCAGACCTTACAGAAATGTGCCTAGAAGAACAGCTAAATTTCAGTTGAAAGCAACTCACAAGCCAAGATGAAGACCAGAGGCACTGGTGATGGTGGTGGCAGGGGTGTGCAAAAAGTTAAGATGGTAGTAATAACTGTACAAAACCCATCATATTTTAGATTCAATGCATTACTGTGTAATTGCACAGTCACAGCCTCCATTTGGCCCCCTCTCCCTTCCATGGATGTCCTTGACTAAGAGCATTTACATTCCTGACCATTAACAACAGCCACTCAGTAAACAGAAAGGAACAAACTGTTTATCTTTTTAGCTTTTTGCCAGTGAATTTACACTGGCAAACAAGAAAGTGAAATCATATTAGAAACTTCTTCATGGCTGCACAGAAATAAGCTTTTTTTCAGGCAAAAAAAGCTCCAACCTAAATAAATTATAAACTAATTCTTCAACACCATGACTCTGTTGGGTGTAAGGATGATACAGGATTAAGGATTGTTATGTCAGAGTTTTACTCTTTTTCTCAGAATCCCACAGGGAAGATGCTGTCAAATGAATCACTAGATCACTGTGGCAGTAACTGCTACTCAGTAACTCTTATATCCCCATAACTCAGTAATTACAAGAAGAACATGAAAGATTTGGTACATGCGGATATTACTTTCTGGACAACCACTTAAATATGAGCCAGCAGTGTGCTGCAGCTGCCAAAAAAGCCCACACAGTGCTAGGCTGCATTAACAGAGGGATAGAATCAAGATCGCGTGAAGTACTAATACCACTTTACAATGCCTTGGTAAGGCCACACCTGGAATACTGCATCCAGTTTTGGTCACCATGATGTAAAAAAGATGTTGAGACTCTAGAAAGAGTACAGAGAAGAGCAACAAAGATGATTGGGGGACTGGAGGCTAAAACATATAGGGAACGGTTGCTGGAATTGGGTATGTGTAGTTTAATGAAGAGAAGGGGGAGGGGTGACATGATAGCAGTGTTCCAATATCTCAGGGGCTGCCCCAAAGAAGAGGGAGTCAAGCTATTCTCCAAAGCACCTGAAAGCAGGACAAGAAGCAATGGATGGAAACTAGTCAAGGAGAGAAGCAACCTAGAACTAAGGAGAAACTTCCTGACAGTTAGAACAATTAACCAGTGGACCAACCTGCCTCCAGAAGTGGTGAATGCTCCAACGCTGGAGGTTTTTAAGAACAGACTGGCCAGCCACTTGTCTGAAATGGTAGAGGGTTTCCTGCCTGAGCAGGGGGTTGGACTAGATGACCTCCAAGGTCCCTTCCAAATTATTATTATTATTATTATTATTATTATTATTATTATTATTATTATTATTATTATTATTATTATTATTATTATTATTATTATTATTAACGTTTTGTTCAGATGACAGACTGCTTCTCATCAATAGTTACTATGTAACCTCAACTTACTCTTCCTTTTTGCCCCCTGGTTCCTAAAGGCTATATTAGCTGCTATACTTCTAGAAGTCAGGACAACTATACCTTGGTTCCTCAAAAAAGTGGGGTGCATAATTCAGGACAAGGGCTATGCCTCCCCTCTCTTTCCAAGCTTTGCACAAAGAGAGATGGGATGCATTTCTCAAAGAGGCATTTGATAAATCCATAGAACTGAGCTCATTACTTGATTAATGAGATCAGCATGATTAAAAGGTTAATCCTTCTAAATTGGATTTTAGCTGGATTATCACTGGGATGATAACTTGTTGGAGAATATTTGGTAGAATTATTGTCATGAAAAGCCCCGTATAAGCTTCAATGGCCCTTGAGAATACAGTACAAAGTCCATAAATATAATATATAATCAAACATTATCATCAGATCATAAGAAGGGTTAACCATAAGAATTACCCAAGTTTAAAAAAATGAACAAACCTGGGCTCGTGCATTGTATTAAGCTTGCTTAGGTATGGTTCATCAAATAAATACATCTATCTCTATCTATAAATACAAATTCCTTGTGTGTCTAATCACATTTAGCCAAATAAAGTATTCAGTTCAATAACTGGCCCATCAGGATAGGAAAGAGTGTATGTTGCAGGTCTCATCTGTTAGGGATATGAACCTGGTGGGATCATGAAAAGGGGCCTTCTCAGTCATGGCCCCTTCCCTATCATTCCCCCAAAAGTATAATTGGGCCTCACCTTGTTGCTTTCCCAAAAGGCCCCGTCAGCAGGCCTGAGGACCCCAATTGGACTTGAATCTGATCAAGTGGTTGAGATGATTATGTTGTTGCTGCCATGGAGTAGGGGCTATACTGTGGTTTTTAACGTTGTAAACCACTGTTGTTGTTAGCTGCGAAGTCGTGTCCGACCCATCGCGACCCTATGGACAACATTCCTCCAGGCCTTCCTGTCTTCTACCATCTTCTGGAGTCCATTTAAGCTCACGCCTACTGCTTCAGTGACTCCATCCAGCCACCTCATTCTCTGTCGTCCCCTTCTTCTATTGCCCTCGATCTTTCCCAGCATTAGGCTCTTCTCCAGTGAGTCCTTCCTTCTCATTAGGTGGCCAAAGTATTTGAGTTTTAGCTTCAGGATCTGGCCTTCTAAAGAGCAGTCAGGATTGATCTCCTCTAGGACTGACCGGTTTGATCGCCTTGCGGTCCAAGGGACTCGCAGGAGTCTTCTCCAGCACCATAGTTCAAAGGCCTCAATTCTTTGGCGCTCAGCCTTTCTTATGGTCCAACTTTCACTGCCATACATTGCAACTGGGAAGACCATAGCCTTGACTATACGCACTTTTGTTGACAGGGTGATGTCTCTGCTTTTTAGTGTGCTGTCTAGATTTGCCATGGCTTTCCTCCCCAGGAGCAAGCGTCTTTTAATTTCTTGGCTACAGTCCCCATCTGCAGTGATCTTGGAGCCCAGGAAAACAAAATCTGTCACTACCTCCATTTCTTCCCCATCTATTTGCCAGGAATTGAGAGGGCCAGATGCCATGATCTTGGTTTTCTTAATGTTAAGTTTCAACCCAAGTTTTGCACTCTCCTTCTTCACCCGCAACAAGAGGCTCTTTAGTTCTTCTTCACTTTCTGCCATTAGAGTGGTATCATCTGCGTATCTTAGGTTGTTGATATTTCTTCCGGCAATCTTAATTCCAACTTTTGATTCATCTAGCCCTGCCTTTCTCATGATGTGCTCTGCATATAAGTTAAATAGGCAGGGCGACAGTATACAGCCTTGCCGGACTCCTTTCCCAATTTTGAACCAATCAGTGGTTCCGTGTCCAGTTCTCACTGTTGCTTCTTGACCCGCATATAGGTTTCTCAAGAGACAAATAAGATGGTCTGGTACTCCCATCTCTTTAAGAACTTGCCACAGTTTGTTATGATCCACACAGTCAAAGGCTTTAGCATAGTCAATGAAGCAGAAGTAGATGTTTTTCTGGAACTCCCTAGCTTTCTCCATGATCCAGCGTATGTTGGCAATTTGATCTCTAGTTCCTCTGCCTCTTCGAAATCCTGCCTGTACTTCTGGTAGTTCTCGATCCACATACTGCTGAAGTCTAGCTTGTAGGATTTTAAGCATGACTTTACTAGCATGAGAAATGAGTGCAATGGTGCGATAGTTTGAACATTCTTTGGCACTGCCTTTCTTTGGAATTGGAATGTAAACTGATCTTTTCCAATCCTGTGGCCACTGTTGAGTTTTCCAAATTTGCTGGCAAATTGAGTGTAGCACTTTTACTGCATCGTCTTTTAAGATTTTGAATAGCTCAGCTGGAATACTGTCACCTCCACTAGCTTTGTTGTTGCTCAGCTTTTCTAAGGCCCACTTCACCTCACATTCTAGGATGTCTGGCTCGAGGTCAGTGACCACCTCATTGTGATTATCTGGGACGTTAAGCTCATTCTTGTATAGTTCTTCTGTGTAATTTTGCCACCTCTTCTTAATCTCTTCTGCCTCTGTTAGGTCCCTGCCATTTTGGTCCTTTATCATGCCCATTTTTGCATGAAACGTTCCCTTCATCTCTCCAATTTTCTTGAAAAGATCTCTGGTCCTCCCTATTCTATTGTTTTCTTCTATTTCTTTGCACTGTTCATTTAAGAAGGCATTCTTATCTCTTCTAGCTATTCTCTGGAATTCTGCATTCAATTGGGCATATCTATGTTTTTCTCCCTTGCCTTTCGCTTCCCTCCTTTCCTCAGCTATTTGCAAAGCTTCCTCAGACAGCCATTTTGCTTTCTTGCATTTCTTTTTCTTTGGGATGGTTTTGGTTGCTACCTGTTGTACAATGTCGCGAACCTCTGTCCATAGTTCTTCAGGCACTCTGTCTATCAGATCTAATTCCTTAAATCTATTTGTCACCTCTACTGTATATTCAACAGGGATATGATTTAATTCATACCTGAGTGGCCTAGTGCTTTTCCCTACTTTCTTCAGTTTAAGCCTAAACTTTGCAAGGAGAAGCTCATGGTCTGAGCCACAGTCAGCTCCTGGTCTTGTTTTTACCGACTGTATAGAGCTTCTCCATCTTTGGCTGCAGAGCATATAGTCAATCTGATTTCTGTGTTGACCGTCTGGTGATGTCCATGTGTAGAGCCGTCTCTTGGGTTGTTGGAAAAGAGTGTTTGCTATGACCATCGTATTCTCTTGACAAAATTCTATCAGCCTGTGCCCTGCTTCATTTTGTACTCCAAGGCCAAACTTGCCTGTTATTCCAGTTATCTTTTGGCTTCCTACTTTAGCATTCCAATCCCCCATGATGATAAGGACATCATTTTTTGGTGTTACTTCTATAAGGTGCTGTAGGGCTTCATAGAACTGGTCAATTTCATCCTCTTCAGCACTGGTGGTTGGGGCATAGACTTGGACTACTGTGATATTGAATGGTTTGCCTTGGATTCGAACTGAGATCATTCTGTCATTTTGAGGATTGTATCCCAGTATTGATTTTCCTACTCTTTTATTGACTATGAAGGCTACTCCATTTCTTCTGAGGGATTCTTGCCCGCAGTAGTATACCTGATGGTCATCTGAATTAAATTCACCCATTCCTGTCCATTTTAGTTCGCTGATACCTAAGATGTCGATGTTCAGTCTTGTCATCTCTTGTTTGACCACGTCCAGCTTTCCTTGATTCATGGATCTTACATTCCAGGTTCCTATGGAGAAAAAATCTTTACAGCATCGGACTTTCCTTTCACCACCAGACATATCCACAGCTGAGCATCCTTTCGGCTTTGGCCCAGTCGCTTCATTCTTTCTGGCGCTACTAGTACTAGCCCTCTGCTCTTCCCCAGTAGCATATTGGACGCCTTCCGACCTGAGGGGCTCATCTTCCAGCGTCATATCGTTTTGCCTTTTGGTACTGTCCATAGGGTTTTCATGGCAAAGATACTGGAGTGGGTTGCCATTTCCTTCTCCAGTGGATCACGTTTTGTCAGAACTCTCGGCTATGACCTGTCCGTCTTGGGTGGCCCTGCACGGCATAGCTCATAGCTTCATTGAATTACGCAAGCCCCTTCGCCACGACAAGGCAGTAATCCATGAAGGGGGTAAACCACTGTAGTCACCTGTATAAGAGTTGGGAGGCAATATAAGTTTCTTTAAGTAAATAAATAAATGAGGGGTCCTTGGTGCTCTCTGAGCTTGCTTGTTTTCTTGCAGACGTTTCATTACCCTAACTAGATAACATCATCAGTGCTAGCAAGGAGTGCTGTTTGCTGTCCGTTTATATTCTGGGGTCTTGCCTGTCTGGGTGGGTGGGTGGGTGGGGGCGGTCTTAGAGATTCTTTGGTTGGGCTGTTTACTAATGGCTCTTTGGCAGTTTCTCAACTGGGGTCTTGCTTACTTGATTGCTGGTCTGAAGGTGACCTTGGAGTTAATCTATGCTGATGTGAGTGCCAATTACTGGTGGGAAGGTGCTGGAGTCTTTTTTGGGCTGGTTGATGACCTCTTTTGCATAATTTATCGATGTTGTTAATGTCTATGTGTCTATTGATGGCTGATTTGTCAGAGTGTCAGGCTTCTAGAAATTCCCTGGCGTTTTTGGATTTGGCCTGGTCTAGGATTGTCACCTTTACCCAATTGAAACTGTGGTTAAATCTGTCTATATGTTGTGAAACTAAAGAATTTTCGTCGTGCCTTTTGACTGCCAGGTGGTGTTCATGGATGTGCTCTGCTAGTCTTCTGCATATTTGTCCTACTTAGTGGTTGTTGCAGTTCTTACATTGTATGTTGCAGATGACACCTGTTTATTTCCTTTCCTTCTGGAGTTGTTGGGTCTTTCGGTTTGCTCAGGATGTTTTAAAGGTCTTTAGTTGGCTAGTGTGAAACCAACCAACCAACCAACCACATTTGACTAAACCCCACATAACATGCTGACCATAAGACATCATCTAGAAAAAAATAATAATGGTGGGTTTTTACAACATGCCGTGCCAAAATCAAAACACCTGATGGCACAATGCAGTGGGCGAATCTGGTTGTTCTTTCTCAACTAGGAGAATCTGATGTTATGAGATGGTAATTTCCATTGCAGAATTGTGGTAAAAAAAAAACAACACGTGCAAGTAGCAAGAGATGATCCATTCTGAATTGCTCTTAAACAGAATCTTGTGAAGTGCATCCCAGGGCAAAATAGGAGAATGCCCAGCTGACTCTCTCTCTCTCTCTCTCTCTCTCTCTCTCTCTCTCTCTCTCTCTCTCTCTCTCTCTCTCTCTGTGTGTGTGTGTGTGTGTGTGTGTGTGTTTTAAAAAATATCACATTTTTATTTACTTTATTTCTAAGGCGGCCATCCAAACCATACAAATTTAGGATTGAACTCGATAAAAATAAATTCCTATTGTGTTTATTTTGGAGTGACTGATTACAATGATCATTCCCATTTACTTTCAAAAGCATTTATAAGAAAAATCAACGATTGTGCATGTCTTTCACATCCTTTGGTTAGGCTAATTAAAAATGATGGGGAAAGGAGGAAATTGAAACAACAGTCATAGATATTATTTTATTCTTGCAACCTACGAAACAGATTTAGCATCAGTTCCAAAAGAAAAGCCAAGAAAGGACTTTGTGCCAAGTTAGAAATGCATAAAAAGTGCACTGTGCCATATTCCATTTCAAACTAGGAAGTGTTCTCTAATCCATGAAATAACTTATAATTGCAGCAAAAGTCCAAAAACTAACTATATGATCTATTTGTAACCTGAATTTTGTTAATTCAGAATTTACATTTCAGATGTGGCTTTTAGACAATGAATTTCAGGCTTCAAGTGGGATGCTGAGGGTACCATAACTATGTAAAGAAAACTAAGGGGTACAGGAAGGAGAAGATAGAATACAGAAAAAGTACAATATAGAATATTTTAAAAGTACAATTATTAATGCTCAGGCACAGAAAGATTGAAATTGGAACAAAGTTGTCCCCCACTTGCAGATTCAATGAAATCTCTTCCTGCTCCCTAATCTTTCTAGTCTTATGAGACTTGGATTCCCTCAAAACCCCTCAAAAGCTGGTGTCAATATATTTTAAGTTGCAGCAAATCAATTTAATTGAATAGGCTTTCAATTCACAAAGCTTCTCTTCTTTAACTAATGAAATCAAACTACAACAAACAACTTTCTCTTGGATGAGTAAGTTTCCTTGTAGCTGTTGTTGTTCTTAAAGGCCAGAGCATAGCTTGAAAAACTGAATTTGCTTTGAACAGAAGAGAAAAGGACTAGGGGGGACATGATAGCAGTATTCCAGTATTTGAGGGGCTGGCACAAAGAAAAGGGGGTCAAATTATTCTCCAGAGCACCAGAGGGCAAGACAAGAAACAATGGATGGAAACTAATCAAGGAGAGAAGCAACCTGGAACTAAGGAGAAACTTGCTAACAGTGAGGACAATTAGCCAGTGGAACAGCTTGACTTCAGAAGTTGTAGATGCTCCATCACTGGAGGTTTTTAAGAAGAAACTGGAAAGCCAGTTGTCTGAAATGCTATGTGGTCTCCTGCTTGAGTGGGGGTTGGGCTAGAAGACCTCCAAGGTCCCTTCCAGATCTATACTGGTTGATTGACAACATTTATATCAATGGAACTTCCATTACTTTTAATGGGTCTAGTTTGGATTCAGCTATATTGTTGAGTGAAAGACCTCTTGGGGAGTTTACATGGGAGAACTCTGATACTCATCCCCCATTTTCTACCCTCTCCTCAGATTTCTTCTTTCTGAAGAGGAAAAAGAGAGCAGTGAGTATGTTAAGCCATAAGATAGTGATGGTATGGGGAGAACAAGATGTCATCTGAATATTAAGGTAGGCGTTTAGGCAAACCATTTTTCCTGCATTTTTTAACACATTCTCATTCACTTGGATCCGAAACTTCTTACAAAAGAGAAGAGAACTTCAAAGAAATGTTAATGGCTGGGTTTTAGTAATAAGATAGGAGCCCATAGGAGTTTGCAAATTTAGAACCTCTCTCCATTAATCTGCAGCCTCTTTGCCTTCAGGAGACAAATGCTGTCAAGAGAGGGGTGTTGTTGTTGTTGTTGTTGTTGTTGTTGTTGTTGTTGTTTTAAACTGCTACCTTCATAACTAAGGGAGAAAACTTGCCTTTGAGAAATTGGCAGATAATTTCTTTATCCTCTGGAACAACTTAGAAAAATCACTCACTGTATTTCTCTGCCAAGAAAGTTTGTGGAGACATACAGAAAGCTATTTGGTCTCCCACTCAATCTTTGTGGTGTGGACTTGAGTTTGACTTGACTTGAGTCTTTAAACTAGTGTAGCACATACAGTAACTGGTGACTGGTCCTGATGATCCAATTCTTGCAGCATCATTTGTTCTAATCCAGACATGTCAAACACAAGGCCCGGGGGCCAGATCCGGCCCGCGAAGTGGTTTCATGTGGCCCACGAAGCCATCTTGGAAACAGTGAGGGAACGGCCCCCACTGCCTTGGCCCTGGCCCAGAGACCCTCCTCCTGCCAGAGACCCTCAAATCTGTCCCACTCCTGCCCAGGCCCCCATAGGCACCCTTGACGCGAATGATGTAGAGCTGGCCACGCCCACCCAGTAGGCCATACCCACTCTAGCCATGCCCACCCAGTAGGCCACGCCCACCCTGGCCCTACCCACCCGGCCCCTTGAGGGCAACCGCAATGCTGATGTGGCCCTCAATGAAATTGAGTTTGACACCCCTGTTCTAACCAAATAACTATCATAATAGTCGGAAGACACACAAATACACATGCCCCAGATTCTCCTCGTATTTGTTCTCAGATCTTTTAATGAAGATTCTAAGAACCTTTATAGAATAGGGTGAAGCTTTGTGCAGCATACAGGCCGTAGGTTTTGAGTGTGTGAGTTCAAGAAACATGGGTTGGATATATTTATCAGAAGGATGACTATTCCCTTTTGTTTAATTCCAGTTTATTACAAGGCATTTCATTTTGTTTTGCTTTTTAAAAAAAAAAAACAAAAACAGTAGAATGGTGCCTCTTTAGAGCAATTTGCTATAACTGCTGCTCAATCTGCTTATATGCAGTTTGGGAGTAATATTAAAATCAGTTGAGAATAGTATGTTCCATCTGGGCTTCTTATGCAATCTATTCTTCTGTTCTTTAAATCACTGCTACTGATCTGGAACCTGCAAACCTCCAAATATAAATAACTGAGAAGTTATTACCAGATCATTACACAGATCTATTTTAACAAAGAGTTCCTGGCTTTCTCTTTAAACTTGTTTGAAATCAAAATGGTGGAACAACAAACAAGATACTGTAATTCCAATAAAATTCCACATGGAAAAGAAAAATCTTGAAGAGCAACTTAGGTCAAGACAAAAGCAACACATGGTGGATTCTGATTTATGAACTTTGACTGATATGACAGTGGGAAGATTCAGCAGGGGAAGTTAACAACAGAAATTATTGTTGCAAAATGTCTCTGGGAATTTTTAAAATGCAAACAGTTGAAACATTTGTTTCTGACATAAAGAAACACCGTCTCCTGCCAACTATCCTATATTATAGGTAGTCCTTGATTGACAACTGCATTGGGAAACAGAATTTCTGTTGCTAAGCAAGGTAATGAGTCACACCCGATTGTACAACTTTTGCTACGGTTCTTAACCAAATCACTGCAGAGGTTAAGTTAATCACACAGTTGCTGAGCAAATCTGGTTTCCCCCTTTGCTTGTCGGAAGCCAGCTCGGAAAGTCACAAATGGCAATCACATAACCCACATGATGCTGCAACTATCATAAACATGCCAACTGTCAGTTGCCCAACTTTTGATCATGTGATCCTGGGGATGCTGTGATAGTCGTAAGTGCAAGGATTGGTCATAATTACATTTTAAGTTCCACCCTCACTAAACAATTAGTTGCAAGTCAAGGACTGTATTGTTAATAGCATATAGTGTTTGTTTGGGACTCATTCAGTGAGACAAGCAATAGCATTTTATGTCCTTCTAAGTCATTGATTTTAAGCCAGAACCTGTCTTTCCAAGTGTTGTTGTTATTGTCTTAGTTCTTAGCTTTTGAAGAACAAGAGCAAGCAATTATTCAAGAAGTTAAAAGACATTTAAACGGAGACATTTAAACTAAAGTGAAGTTTCAAAGCACACAAAGAAGATGCATTCCTAAGTTAAGTTTAAATAGGTTTTCAAAAAGGGATGGAATCGGCTTTATAAACTGACACTTTCCTGGATTTTCTTATTTGCAAAGTCCAATAAGAAACAGATAAGTTAAATAAAAAAAATGAAATGTACTGTAGGTGGTTAGAATGAAGTAAAATGTTCCATTTAAATTGCACATTTAAGAATTATCAGTCTATTAACAGCTAAAATGCCTAAGAGGGGTGTAATTCGTTCAATTAACCTGGGAAAAATCTAACTAGGGCCAACCAAAGCTCCAGAAATAATTTAAGGATTAGGGCTACCGCCCTTTCATAACTAACCTCCACAAGTTTTAATGTGATTTTTCTTAACTGGTGCACTCCAGATGAATCGGGTCACATCTATCATCATTTCTAAGAGGATATAGATTGTAATTTCCATGAATCTGAAGAACTCCAAATTGGGAAAGCCTTGCTCTAACAAGAAGACATTTATTTATTGGTTAGGCTTATATCCCATCTTTTCCAGTGGTGAGATTCAAATATGTGAATAACCGGTTCTCTGTTTGGAAGCCACTCCTGGATGTCCAATCTGGGCCTGGGCAACAAAAAATTAACTACGAGTTCTGCCAAAGTGGTGTGAATCGGCTGAATCCCACCACTGCTCTTTTCCCTATTTGACCAAGGCAGCATTATTTAATCAATGGAAAAATGCTAAAAGCACACAACAGTCTGATCTTGGCAAAGGCAGCTAATTTTCACAACTGAAATTAGATGTGCATCTGAGGACCATACAAAACTATATTGCTTTAAGCTATCCACCCCAGTCTACACAAATGCTGGACATCTTGCTTTCATTAACCAATTTGGGGAGAGCTATTGAAGCAGGAATGAGCACCAGGCATTGGTAGTTATATGGTAATAGCATTTTTTAAAACAAAGGACAAATTAACTAAGACCCCAATTCTTGGTGGGAAAATGACAGCTGCTGTCTTCAGTCCATTGCACTGGAGAATATTTCTAGGAATACATCCCAATATTTGATCACAACATTCTTTTTCGAAAACCAGCAACAGGGTAAGAATGCCATCACAAAAGAGCAAGAAAGAAGAAAGTGTGCTCTTTTATTAAAATAAAGCAACACATGTGGAATGAGACACACATAAAATCATGCAAGATTTTCTTTAATGAACCAAATGTGTAATGTTAGCACAGCAGCGATTTTTAAGGTAGTTTTTGAAGAACTACATTCCCTTCCTTCTTCCTCGCTGGCATTTTAGGTCTGCAGAGATGTTATGTTTGCCACACTCAGCACTTCAGGGGTCAATGGGGTCAAGGTACCATTATCCCCAATGGACAGCGGATAGTTCATCCCGAACAATTCAGCTACCGTTTGCCCTTCCTCGCTCATTATCAAGCTGACATTACACTAGAAGTTTTAGCCCTTGTATCTTGAAAGGAGAAATCCAAAGACAGAAAGATAAATTAGATAAATTAAGTAGCCCTAAGAATTTGGGGTTCTAAATCTCTCAGACCATGACTTTGAAAATCAAGGACATTGATTGCCAAAATGGTATCACCAGTGCCTTTGAATTCTATTGCCAATTATTAGACGTCACAATCCTGCTGACAAATTGGCTATTAGTAGAAACATAGACATAAACAACATCTACCTACTGTACAAAAGGGACAATCAACAAGCCAAAAAGGGAACAAAAATACCAAAATATCTCCCCACCAGCAATCAACACGCAGATGAGCATGATTAACATTAGACCAACAATCAAGAGGTAAACAATATCCCAGTCAAGGAACTGTAAACAGCCCAACCCACGAACCATCAAGACCACTCCCGCCATTTCTATTACACCCCAAGGCATGCTCGGATTGCCCAGCCACTTACAAGGGCCATACAGATAAATTTATTATTTTTTAAAGGATGCCTACACTCGCATATCAGGTGGCCAAATATATATACAACTGCACAAAAATTTAATTAGGTATGTTGTTTAATTCTGCTATGATTTTTTTTCTTTCCCCAATAACTGATTGCTGTATTAACTATTTCTCTTTTTACTGCATCTTTTTTTATTGTAAAGGATGATAAAATGCCATAACAAAGGTATATGATCTGATCTGATCGTGACTTTCTCCTCCTAGAAAAACAGGAGGGATGGAAACCTTCAAAACATGCATAATTTTCAATCAAACGCCTACAGTTTTGCAGAAGCAAGTTTGTGTTCATCATAAGCCTCTATGGGACTCTGGATTTCCCTGGAGAAGTCACAGTCCTTCAAACTTCCCCCTCCCACCCCACTTTCATTCCAAAAGTTAAGTTTTAAAAAGCAAAATAACAAAATGCTATTGGCTAATATCCCCGAAGACAGGCTGCAGCATGAATCTGAATGCTCAGAAGACAAAATCTCTGGTCCTGGCAACCGATCCAGATTGGATCCTGCAACATTGTCCTGGGACACATATATTTGTCTTCATTTGTAACAATATCCTTGTTTGACCCAGTGGTGGGATTCAGATATGTGAACAACCAGTTCTCTGTGTGGATGCCACTTCCAGAATCTATTCTGGGCCTGGGCAACAAAAAATTAGCTGCCGGTTCTGCCGAAGTGGTGCGAACCAGCTGAATCCCACCACTGGTTTGACCGATCGTAAGATTGTTCAATTTGTGGTGCTGTTAAAAAGGAGGGGGGAAAAAACATCCAATGGTATGTGCATAAGAAAAATCAATCTGTGCATTATAATGGAAAATGTATGTGTGAAGTACAAGCCTATCCTACATTGTAGCTTTAACCACAGCATCTCCCCCCCACCTCCGCATATTGTTGTTCGCAGTGTTCTAGCATTTAAGCGTACTTCACAGTCCCTAGAGGAGGAGTTTTCAACCTTGGCAGCTGGAAGGTATGTGGACTTCCTCCCAGAATTCCCCAGCCAGCCATGGCTAGCTGGGGAATTCTGTAAGCTGAAGTCCACGTACCTGCCAAGGTTGAGAAACACCACCTTAGAGTTATAACACCTAGTGGAGCAATCCAGCCTGTTGTGAAGAAGACTCAAACTTTGTACTCCTGCATCAGTAACCACTTGATTTCTGCATATTTTGGATGCAGACTGACCAAGTACTTGTAACTCTAAATCAGAAAGAGCCAAGGAATTTAACTGTATCACTTAAAGGGCATGCAGCAAAGACAGGTCTTGCGTGTGCGCAGACATATGTGCACCAGCACGCAAGGATGACCTTGGGGGGTGAGAGAAAGAGATGCTATGTAGGAAATAATCAGACAAGAGAGGCACCAACCACCCCCATCCCCATAGCTTAATGGTCAGAGGGAGAAGCTTAAGAAGACTCACCTTAATGGATTGTGTGGTTAGAGTGACAGTGGGAAATTTGCACCTTCAGACTTGCAATGATTCTGTTACACTAAAGTAGAATTCGCTCTTGTCGTTGTGTTTTCTGTCTGGTTTACCCAGGAGGACTGACAACATGGGAGGCTTGTTTAGGTTGTACTAAAATGTGAGTTTTGGTTTGGTTTGGTTTTTAGCTGCTTGCATTATGCTGTTATTTTTTATGTTGTTGTTGTTGTTGATGATGTTGTTATTAAAGGTGTAGGATTGCAGTGTAGCATCTGCATAATTCACTTCTGTGCTTTAGTGCAAAGAAACTAGGACAACTCATCAGACAAGCTGGGGACCATTATTGGATGTACTCATACTCCTTTATATTCCTCTTGCCAGTCTCGGCCTTTCTCCAAGCATGCCAAAAATTGAAGGGATAAAAATACTGAAGGGAAGGCAAACTTACTTGGGCATCTCATCAGCTACCCTGCTGCCTACTGGTATAGTATAGGTGGTACCTGGCTCAATAGTAGTAACTGTGAGAGAGATCTCAGAGTCCTAGTGGACAATCACTTAAATATGAGCCAGCAGTGTGCTGCAGCTGCCAAAAAAGCCAACACAGTGCTAGGCTGCATTAACAGAGGGATAGAATCAAGATCGCGTGAAGTACTAATAGCACTTTACAATGCCTTGGTAAGGCCACACCTGGAATATTGCATCCAGTTTTGGTCACCACGATGTAAAAAAGATGTTGAGACTCTAGAAAGAGTACAGAGAAGAGCAACCAAGACGATTGGGGGACTGGAGGCTAAAACATATAGGGAACGGTTGCTGGAATTGGGTATGTGTAGTTTAATGAAGAGAAGGGTAAGGGGTGACATGATAGCAGTGTTCCAATATCTCAGGGGCTGCCACAAAGAAGAGGGAGTCAAGCTATTCTCCAAAGCACCTGAAAGCAGGACAAGAAGCAACAGATGGAAACTAGTCAAGGTGAGAAGCAACCTAGAACTAAGGAGAAACTTCCTGACAGTTAGAACAATTAACCAGTGGAACAACCTGCCTCCAGAAGTGGTGAATGCTCCAACACTGGAAGTTTTTAAGAAGAGACTGGCCAGCCACTTGTCTGAAATGGTAGAGGGTTTCCTGCCTGAGCAGAGGGTTGGACTAGATGACCTCCAAGGTCACTTCCAACTTCTTCTTCTTCTTCTTCTTCTTCTTCTTCTTATTATTATTATTATTATTATTATTATTATTATTATTATTATTATTATTATTATTATTATTATTATTATTATTATCATTATCATTATCATTATCATTATCATTGTTCCAAAATTTCAACCGCTGGTAGAGGGCAGGAAGGAGTTGTTTGCTATATTTCCTTGTTGCCATGTCCAGTGGTGATCCAGATTTAACAACATGGATATGTCAATTCCCCTTCCTGCTGCCTGTCCTCAAACGTCTAAAACTGGAGCGGGGGCACCAGGGATCCAAATAGGGAAATGTACATTTTTTGTGTGTGGGAGAAGAGTCAGAGAGTTCCCCCCTATGCCCAACACAGAGAGCAATATAAGCATTTGTGTAAGCATTTTGCAAGCTGGGACGCACACTTTTTTGCTCGTTGTGTATCTTTTACATCAGAACCATGCAACCTTAAAGCAATCTTCAGCTTTTGTGCCCACTGCTAAACCAGACCTCTCCTACTGCTGTTATTCTTGTGCTTTGAAGCAATGAAAAAGGCTGCTATTTAAGTCAAACGTATTCACAACAAGATTTAAGATCTCACTACAGCCACTTCAGAAGCAGTTAGATGGTTAGCTTCCTTAGATATCAAATTCTAACATCCATCCCATTGCAATACTGTGGCTCCATACTGTCATGATTTTATAATATATATTAGATGCCATACGCTAAATAAATAAAGCCAGGCAAATGGGTGAAGCCACGTCCAAAGTGAATCAAATCTGACCTAAAACATTTGGATCCTTCAGTTATAATCCAATTCTAATCAAAGTGGAGGAAGAAAAGAGTTTGAAAACTCCAGTAATAAGCAGAATAGAAAAATGCAACTCTAACTTTGGTAATTCTTTGGCAGGTTTTTGGAGCATATGGATCTACGACTGTATAATGAAAGAGCTTAGTGCATTTCATAATCAGATTCTTCCTATGGGAAGATTATGGAAAGGTTTTTGACACGTGTTCCTGAACTTTCCCATTCTCTGGATTGTGATTTTATTTTTTTTAAAGGCCTTTGTGAGTATGTGTTGCCAGATGCTACTAGAACAATCCCAGATAATAACCTCCATCCTACAGTTGGGGAATGTAGCCAGAGGCAGAAAAGTTCAAACTGAAACCTAACATCTGGCAAGTCCTGCCAGTAACACTGTGACATGGCTTACATCTGAAAAACCTCCGAGCCGGTGCAGAGGGCGGGTGGTTCCCCCCTTCGTCTCCCCTCGAACGAAGGCGCTGGAGCCGACCTCTCCCCCTCGCCTCATTTCTCAGATCCTCTCCTTGTCATTTTTAGAAGCGTGGAGGAAAAAAGAATAAGATGACCCTTTGTCATTTTGAAGGGGAAAGTAAAGCACCATGAACCCCGTCTGTCCGGCAGAAAAGTCACTCGTCACAGACCGGTGGGCAGCCTGGCCTCAGCCCCCAAGCTCATAAGGACAGTCTGTCATGGAGCTCTGTCACTTTGTGCAAATGGGAAGAAGCTGTTACACATGCACGAGTTATCCTTCACTCTATCCCAGAAAGGGAAAGAAAAGAAAAGAAAAGAACAGAAAGAAAGAAAGAAAGCAGACCAAGACAAAGTCAGAAAAATAATCTCTCTTTGCCTGTCTGTCAATCATTTGAAATCACATTGCTATATTTTTACATGTGTATGGCATATATACGTATTTGCAAAATCTTCTGAATAATTGTTCTTTGCATCTATCTTTTTTTTTCTCAAAACCATACACTCTCAAGACAGCAGCCATTCATTTTTCCTTCTTTTTTTTATACTTGCTAGATGACTAGCTATATCCCTTAAGCAATTTGCAAAGCAGCCACACATCAAGATGGCTGGTGGGAACAGCAAGGCGCCAAGTTACTCAAATTAGATCAGGGACTCCGTTGGCAGATGCTGGCAGAATCTGCTTGGGTCATAATTCCCTTGTAATATAATGGGGAAGGAGGAGGGTGAGAGGATATAACTGTAAGTCCTTCTTGTTGAAGAATGCAGGGGAGGGGGGGAATATTGGAATGAGTGGATCAGAAAACCCAAAACATACCAAAACAAAAAAAGCACCATAACAGCCTTTCTGTCAGATTGCATTCAATGTCTTTTGCATACAGAATTTGCTTGGCATTGTGTTTCTCCAAAAGAAAAAAAGCATGTTGGTGAACATATTCATGGATGGAGTGTATATTATTTTACTTCGGGTGGGAGGAAGGAAGGAAGGAAGGAAGGAAGGAAGGAAGGAAGGAAGGAAGGAAGGAAGGAAGGAAGGAAGGAAGGAAGGAAACTTGAACAATCAGGTATCGACTTCACGAATGGAAACAGCCGATCAAATGACTGATTTCATTGTGTTGTTACTGCCTTGGTGGATGGGATGGGTTGTTGTTGTTGTTTTTTACTGGGTTTGATTATATGGTATAATTTTTATTTTTATTTTTTCGATTTTGTAAGCCACCCAGAGTCACCTACATGTGAGTTGGGTGGCTATATAAATTTGTTTAATAAATAATAAACAAATGAATCTGTTAACCATTGCAAAGTTGTCTAATTTATTTATTTGTATCCTGCCTTTATTATTTTGAGAAATAACTCAAGACAGTGAAGATATCCAACATGTCTTCCTTCTCCTATTTTCCCCACAACCACCATCCCATGAGGTGGATTGGACTGAGAGAGAAAGAGTGAGTGGCCCAAGGTCACCGAGGCAATTCTTGTGCCTAAGGAGGTAGTAGAACTCACTACCGCTTTCTAGCTTGGTGTCTTAACTACTAGACCAGGGGTAGGCAACCTCGGCTCTTTTATGACTCATGGACTTCAACTCCCAGAATTCCTGAGTCAGCTATGCTGACTCAGGAATTCTGGGAGTTGAAGTCCATGAGTCATAAAAGAGCCGAGGTTGCCTACCCGTGTACTAGACCAAACTGGGTCTCATTTTGCAGGTGTAAAGATGGCAGTCCATATTCACACAGGATTTTACATGAAAACTAAACTAGAAGTAAAGTTTATCGCATTTTTTTCCTCGACCCAGTTGTTTTCACCAAAATCAGAGTTACTTGGGGCTTTCATCCCCCTATGATGAGGTAGGCATAAATTCTGATGGATAGATTGGGGAAAGGATTAACATACGTACATAAACCACCAATAAACAAGACATTACACAATACAGAATGATGCCTTAACATCAATAAACATCAACCTCTCAAATAGATTACAGGTCACCACAGCTTCTACAATAATATAATAATTCATTTTCATAGTGGAACTAGATTATTGAACTTTCTGTATTGCTAACACAACTCTTGTATAATTCTGTTCTAATATTTCCAGTAAACTGCTAACAGATTGTTGCAACAATATTGTATTATAGTCATATTTAAATACCTGGAAAACTGCCAGCAGAACACACTAAAAAGAGAACATGTTTATTGATGGGTATGATGTTCAAGATTTGTATACATATGGTTTATTAATTTTAATATTAGTTTTAGTATTATCCACTGATGGCATCTTGCCAAAACTCTTTATTTACCACTGGAATGCATACAGAAGCACACTAGCAAAAGTTTTGCAAAAAAAAATGGGATTGTGTTGATTATTTATTTTCTAGGATTTCTTTATTATGGTATTCTCCCTCAGTTTAATGGAAAATACTTTTTTTCCATTTTATTTTATAAAAAGATGATGATTTGAGTGACATTCCCATGAGTGGGATATCAGATTCTTCCTCTTACCTTTGTTCCATGGTGTCTGCTGTTACGTGTCTAAGTGTCGTGTCTTTGAACCATCATCTGTCTGGCAGGCTGCAGATCTTCCCAGGCTTGAATTAAATCTCAAGGCAAGACATGAATGCCTCCTGTTGAACTTTTCCAAACCCAAAGTAGTCAGAGAGGCTGCAAATGGATGTTGCATTAAAAACCACAGCCATCGGCCATCTCAAGATAATATTGACAGAACAATTAATCAGTGGAACAACCTGCCTCCAAAAGCTGTGAATGCTCTAATACTGGAATTTTTAAAGAAGAGACTGGACAGTCATTTGTCTGAAATGGTGTAGGGTTTCCCTAGATGACCTCCAAGGTCCCTTCCAACTTTATTATTATTATTATTATTATTATTATTATTATTATTATTATTATTATTGTTGTTGTTGTTGTTGTTGTTGTTGTTGTTGTTGTTGATGATGATGATGTTGTTGTTGTTGTTGTTGTTATTGTTATTATCTTTTATTCATTAGACATGAACCACAGTCAACTGAACATTCAAACTGACTGGCACTGATGGTTGACACAGGTTGCTGCCAGCATCCTAGGTATCAACCAGGTATCTCCTTAAAATGTAAGATGTTCTGAGTAGCGCAGTCTTTTGCAGCATTGCTGGAGTTATTGCAGGAAGCTGCAATTTCTTGATGTATTTTGCAAAGCTTTTGGACATAGTTCCCAGTCCCCCGATGACAATAGGTATCACTGTTACACGTTTCATCCATAATCGTGCAGTTTTGATGGCCAGGTCGCGATATTTTGTAATTTTTTTCCAGTTCTTTTTCTTCAACTCTGGCATCTCCTGGTACAGCGATATCAATCAGCTGTACACTTAGGTTCTCTACAACTGCGATATCTGGCGTGTTGTGTTCCAAATTGTGATCTGTATTATTGTTGTTGTTGTTGTTGTTGTTAATCCCAGACACAACCTGCCAACAACACTAAAGCCCTTTGAGAAACAGATAGGGGGGGAAGCCTTTTTTTTCCCCCAAAGGGACATTTTTGATGGAACCTCAGGATTGATGCTGAGGCACTATTAGGAAAAATACAGAAGGCTTAAATGCTCATTCAAGGTCAGTTGGATGGGAAACAGCCTGCTGAAACACCTGGGCTCCCCAGCCTCAATTGATCTCTCCCTTCCCCATCACCTTAAGTAGCCATTCCCAAAAAGTCACCTTCCTGCTCTGTGAGGTTCTCTGTACTTCGTGACAGATGAAAGCTCAGGAACACACATATTGTCCCTTTCAACCCCTAACGGATGTTCTCTGCTGGGCAAATTAAAGAGCCATGGTTCAGCTTGTTTTATGATACGTATGATGAACCATATGTTGCCAGAATAAACTGTCACAGCCGCGGGAGAGGGATGGAGAGGAGGAGAAAGAACAGGGGTGAGATTGTGTTCTGAAAGGATGCTATTAAAGTCACTTCAGGGGTAGAAAGACAACAACAACAGCAGCAGCAGCAACAACAACCTATTATCTGCTGCTGCAGCAACTATTTGGTCCATCTTCAGCATCAACCTTTCTGAAAGAGCATCCTTCTTGCCCTCCTAATGCAATTAGCCTGGCAATGCAGACTGACACATTTAAAAAGCAGAGGGAAAACTGCAAAGAGTGCTGGAAGGATTTATATGCAAAGTGACATTGCCCTTGTGTAAATCAGACCTCTGCCATGCTCTTATTTTATTTTATTTTTGTTGTTGTTGTTAGGAAAAACCTTACAGGCTGCATGCAACAGCAGACTTTATTTGCTGGTGTTAGGAAGTAATTCTTTTTTAAAAAAAACAAACAACAACCCTTAGTGTTGTTAGTAAAAGGTAAAGGTAAAGGTTCCCCCGCACATGCGTGCTAGTCGTTTCCAACTCTAGGGGCCGGTGCTCATCTCCGTTTCAAAGCCGAAGAGCCAGCGCTTGTCCGAGGACGTCTCCGTGGTCATGTGGCCGGCATGACTAGACGCCAAAGGCGCACGGAACGCTGTTACCTTCCCACCGTAGTGGTCCCTATTTTTCTACTTGCATTTTTACGTGCTTTCGAACTGCTAGGTTGGCAGAAGCTGGGTTGTTAGTAATAAGTATCTAATTCCTTCTGGGTAAATCCAAAACTTCAACAGCACGTAACTCGGAACAGGAAAGTGGTTGTAGATTTTTCTCCTTTGCATGCTGCTGAATTCATTTCAGCTCTTGATGAATTGGTCCCTGAGAATGTCCAGGTAGTCCTCGGCTTACAACAGTTCATTTAGTGACTGTTCAAAGTTACAACAGCACTGAATAATGTGACTTATGAATATTTTCACAGTTACGACCTTTGCAGCATCCCCATGGTCACCTGATCAAAATTCAGATGCTCGGCAACTGGCTCCTATTTATTTAACAGTTGCTGTGTCCCGAGGTCCCACTTTTTGTGATTTTTTTTTCCTGACAAGCAAAGTCAGTTGGGAAGCCGGATTCACTTAACAACCGAATTACTAACTGAACAGCTGCAGTGATTCATTTAACAACCGTGGCAAGAAAAGTTGTAAAACGGGGCAAAACTCAAAACTAAAAATGTTGGGCTCAATTGTGGTCGTACGTCGAGGACTGCCTGCTATGTGCAAGACATCTGTGCGATAGATTGGTGCAAGTGCTAAAGCCTGGGGTTGTCCTTGTTACGCGAAGAAGATAGAATCTAATTGACAACCTAAGGTGAAAAGGAAAACCAGCCTTGAAAAGTTGATAGAATTCTCTCTCTCTCTCTCTCTCCCTCCCTCCCTCCTTCCCTCCCTCCCTCCCTCTCTCTCTCTCTCTCTCTCTCTCTCTCTCTCTCTCTCTCTCTTCCTTTGCTTGTTTTTTCAAAAATGCAACCACCTTGAATTGGATGACTACTGCATCACTGCTAAAATGCAAGCGTTTTCTTTTGCCAACTGCCTGGTGTGTGTGTGAGAGAGAATATTTGTGTGGTGAAGTGAACTGAATCGAGACTGCAGATTGGGAGACTGGATCCAGTTTAAAAACTAAGCAAACATTTCATGCTTCTGTGCATTCCTGTCTCTCACAGGTCCCAAAACAGGTCAAGCCAATTTTTTTTTAATCCCATTTATATCCCGCCCTTCTCCGAAGACTCAGGGCGGCTTACAATTTAAGCACAAACCAATGTGCTTAGCAATAGCCTTCATTCTATGTATATGCTTATTAGGGCTTTCGCCCCCCCAAGCGGCATTATTACAAAGTCAGCTTATTGCCCCCAACAATCTGGGTCCTCATTTTACCTACCTCGGAAGTTTGGAAGGCTGAGTCAACCTATTTGCCTATGCACAGGCAAATCATGCAGCAATAACCATAATATATCGTATGATTAATACTATGATAGTATGATTCATATCATAGTGCGATTAATACCATACTTCATTGGCCAGTCACGTGTATGAGATAGCTATAAAAGTCAGGAAAAAACAGACAGATAGACAGACAGTTTGGCCCCGAAATTGTCAGACAAAGATTTTTGATTCATTTTTATTTTGTTAATCAAAGTGGGGCTTAAGGGCAGTTCTCTTTTCTAAGAACATCTTTTTGAATCAAATGCCCTGATTTCCAAGGGTAATACTGAAACCCATAACTGGATTATTCTATCTGATTTAAGATGGGACCTTAATCCAGATTATGATCAAATGGAGACTTGATCATGAGGCAGCACAATCCCCTTAATTGGATTGTAGTCTGGAATGAAAGATTATACAATGGAAAGACTGGAGAAAGAAAGTCATCGAGGAAAAAAAAGCAGAGAAGAGAAAGGAACAGAATTTATATTGCAAACGTGAAGCTCATGATTGGGCCAAACCTGGAAAAGTGGAAAAATTCAATTTTGGTGACTTAACCCTATGCATCTTTTTTCTAAATTCATGCAGCAAGCAGAAGAAGGTTATTGAATTCGTGCAATACCCTGAATCATAAATGATCAACATGAGCTGATTTCATACAACACCCGAAGTCTCTTTCAACTAGCATTTGCGCAAACACAACCACCAAGTCTTCAGTGGACCTGTTTATACATTTTGTTTGTACATAGATGGCCAAGTGTTTTTCTTTTCATAGCTGATTTGCAGAGAAACCACAAAACAGCCACATCATCCCATGTAAGAGCTCCTCTCACACAACCAGAGGGGAGATGTTTCCGCATCAGCTTCTTCTGCTTGAAGGCTATGATGTTATTCCTCCACTATCCAAAATTCATAAAAGGAATCAGCATTCTTCTCCCAATGGGTCCCCAAGGTGTGATAGACCTTGTCGGAAAGAGAAGCTATAAATATCAAATTATACACCACTGGGGAAAAATGAGATCGGAGGCCCAACTTCAAACTGGTAGCTCAGCCCCTAGGGAGCAGGGGAGTCCAGGGCAGCAAGGAAATGGGTCAAGTGTGTAAATTTCTAGACTGCTGACCTTTGACCCCTCTAATGACTCTAAGGCTCCACCTCTATGACACTCAAGATTCCCTACCAAGCAAGGAAAGAGGAGACACAGTTGCATTGTGACCCGGCTGTCAGTTGAAGAGAATGTTTGGGTCACTGATTCCTCATATGATTACTATCGGTTAACCCCACCTGGGGGAATCTGTACCAAAGTGATCCCCCTCACCAGATTTCCAGTACAGGTAGTCCTTGACTTACAACAGTTCATTTAGTGACTGTTCAAAATTACAACAGCACTGGAAAATGTGACTTATGGCCATTTTTCGCACTTACGACCGTTGTGGCATCCCCATGATCATGTGACCAAAATTCAGATGCTTAGCAATTGACTCATATTTATGACGGTTGCTATGTCCCGGGGTCATACGATGACCTTTTGCGACCTTCTGACAAGCAAAGCCAATAGGAGAAGCCAGGTTTACCTAACAGCCAGGTTCCCAATTTATCTAACTGCAGAGATTCACTTAACAACGGAGGCACGAAAGGTTGTAAAATGGGGCAAAACTCACTTAATAAATGTCTCACTTAATCACAGATATTTCGGACTCAATTGTGGTCGTACGTCGAGGATTACCTGTGCCTGATTGATGAGATCTTCTTTTGCATGATCTTTAGCAACGTTTTCTCCATTGTTACAAATGAGAGCAAAGCAATGCAAGGATTAGGGCTGAGCACTAAGAGAGATCCCACTGCACTTCTTCTCCTTCAGCTTGGTGTAAGTGAGAGCTTGTTATTTACATTTCTTACCACTGAGGAAAGAACTGCAGAAGGATTAAGAAGAGAAGATGCATGGTGCTCTTGTACTTGTTTTAGTGATAGCGTAGCCCAAACACGTGTGCTTCATCTCTCCATCAACCTGCAATGTCCCTGCTTCCCCACACTTCCATGACATCTGCCTCATGTGGCTTCTCCAGGGTCAGCCCTACCTTGGAGAAATTACCAAGTAAACTCATGTCCCTGGAGAAATTTGGAGAACTCCAACCCATTGTAGAAGACAGAGGGAACAGCCTTGAAGGACAGGAGGAAGAGCAGCTACCAAGACAACAGTCAGACAAATCCAGGAAAGAACATATGAAAACATCTCAGATAAGCCCCTCCCCAAGTCACACAAAAGATGAAGGGAAGGCAGAGGGAGAAACCACATTCAGACTTGCAAGATTGTTACTATAGCATTACCATAAAAGTAGTATTGGTGTACAATGACTTTGGGCTCCTAGTCTGGTCTACCTTGAAGGACTGATAGCTATTCTTCTCTTCACACATTTGGTGGAGAATTGGTAGCTGTAGCCATGGTAGTGCAATGGTTAGAATGCAGTATGGCAGGCAAACTCTGCCCAGCCAGGAGTTTGATTCTGACTAGCTCAAGGTTGACTTGGCCTTCCATCCTTCCGAGGTCGGTGAAATGAGGACCCAGATTGCTAAGGGCAATATGCCGACTCTGTAAACCACTTAGAGAGGGCTATAAAGCACTGTGAAGTAGTGTGTGTGTGTGTGTGTGTGTGTGTGTGTGTATGCTATTGCTAAGCTCAAAAAACTCACTCAGTGAGTAAGCATATACCACTGTTATTTTGGTCATGCTGAGCTCTATCAGGGCCAAAACCAAGAATAACGCATGGCGGTTCTTCCAAGCTGAGCTCTTTATTGTTTCACACCTGTAGACAAAATCTTGCCTGAGTGAACAGGGATCTTCAAACTTGGCCCTTTTATGACTTGTGGACTTCAACTCCCAGAATTCCTCAGCCAGGCAAAAGGGCCAAGTTTGAAGACCCCTGATCTAGAATATACTCTGTGAACTGTTAAGGAGGGTCTGTCTTCACCCTTTTTCTCTCACACATGATATCCAGACTGAGTTGCCTCTTACTCCTCTGTAATGCACCCCCTCCCTACTTGGAATCTACCTTCTCACTACATTCTGTCAAAGCTCTTAAAAAGCATGGCATCATCTGAAATCAAATAGGCCTCATGTCTTGTGGCTTGTGGTAACCAGTAGCTGTACATAAGCTTTGTGACTTCTTAAAAGTCCTCATTTACAGAAACTCCAAATAATGTCTATGCCATGTTCAGGCAAGATGATATACCATGGAAATGCTGTAGGTTAAAGAGATGTTTGCATTAGGAGATAAAATAGACACATTCTTATGTTTGTTCGCTGTTTTAGTTGATCGCCTCATGCCCACATAGCCACAATCTCATTAAAATATTGTTTTATTCATAGCCTCCGTCTACAAGAAACAGTCTGTCACCTCTATTCCTGCCATTCACCCTTTTCCAGATGTATTTGTTCCTCAGGTCTGTACGCCCTGCATTTGTGGAATTTGCACTGTGGTTTTACAAAAGCCTTTGTCACAATACAAGTGGTCATTTTAAAACTGTCACAGTATATTTTTTCCATTTTTGTCCCCAAGAGACTACCACAAATGTATTGCTGTTTTACTTCCAAATTGCACTTTCATTTTTAAAACTCAACATTCAACCAGGCAGCTAATAACTCTCCATCTATTTAAGCAAGCTGCTGGGTAATTAGAAAGCTATTTTAGTAATACAATTTCGCCTCCTAGGCTAGCTGGGTGAACGTTTTATTTCAAGAGTTGGGTAGCAGTGTTCCAATATTTGTGGAGCTCCTACAAAGACAAGGGGGGGTGTCAAAGTATTTTCCAAAGACATGGATGAAAACTAACCAAGGAGAAAAGCAACCTAGAACTAAGGAGAAATTTCCTAATGGTGAGAGAAATCAACCAATGGAACGGCATGCCTTCAGAAACTGTGGGTGCTCTATCATAGGGTGCTTTTAAAAAAAAGACTGGACAGCCATTTGTCTGAAATGGTATTGGGTCTCCTGCTCGAGGAGGGGGTTGAACTAGAAGACCTACAAGGTCCCTTCTAACTCTGCTTTCTATATTCTGTGTTGTTTGTGCCATTACAGAAATTCCCACTCGGCTGGATGCTTTGTTAGTGATGCAGTTAACTCCAAAACAACCACCTCTTTTTTGATGGGAGCAAAGCTCAAGGCAGATGGTGTAATTGTTCATTCTTTAGCCAAGGAGGAGGCAAGCTGAGCTGTTTCAGCTTGAGGTTGGCATATTCCTTTTGCAACCTGCCTGGGCCATAAAGAACACAGTGAATAATTCCTTATTCACAGAGGATACGGAGGTGACTAATTCCTTATTCCAGAACTGCATGCACATGAATGAATTGTGACATCTTTCCGCCATGCAACAAATAGCGAAGTTATTCTTTATGATGTAGCTTCTTGGTTCTTACAGCTTCAGACTTCTGGAGCATTTCTTCGAACCACAGTCAGAAGAGCAACAATAGTTTCTATCTAACAAGTGGGTTTATAGCCCAGGACTACCACTGTTTGAAGACACTAGTAACTCTCCATTTTTCCGCCCATTTTTCCAACATTGTCATCGCATACCAGATGGAGGGCGTAGCTAGCAAGGAGGTTTGGCCAAATGATGGGAACAAGGGGAAGCATTTGCTCAACTGCAGAGCACATGACAGCTCCTTCTCAGAATTATCCAGTTTGCAGCAATCGGGAGTCTCTGCAGAGTTGGTAAGGCTAAAATGTACAGATTTCCATCTTTGAGGGAGAGCACCCTTAGTGGATTTGAAGGATTTAAAGAGGGAAAAAAAGCCTATGCTTTAATATTTGAGGGGTCTTAAGGCA
Organism: Vipera berus; assembly: GCF_964194415.1. NCBI lineage: Eukaryota > Metazoa > Chordata > Lepidosauria > Squamata > Viperidae > Vipera > Vipera berus. Next base: position 15,531,436 of record NC_138211.1, on the reverse strand, counting down.
TCCATTTTGCCACTTGAAACCCCCCTCCAAAACAAAGCAGGCTTATATTTCTCATTTTAGGATTTTTTTTAAAGAGGAATATCCTTTCTTTAAATCCTCAACCCTGGCTTCTACCTGGAGTAATTCCTGAAGTTTTCTCAAGAATATTTCAGAAGTGGTTTGCCATCATTTTCTTCCTGAGGCTGAGAGAGAACGACTGGTCCAAGGTCCCCCATGGGCTAGAAGTCATGGCCCCTAGTTTTTAGCCGGGTGCCTTAACCACTATACCAAACTGGCTATCTTTTCTGTATATCCAAAAGTCCCGTTAAAAAATTGTTTTGAAAAATCCAGTTGTCAACCTGAAATTGGGCAATCAGCACAAAGTGCTGATCTTTTTTCCAAGCTGAACTTTAAATAAAGGCTGGATATTGCAAATAGGCTTTTGGCTACATCATTTCCAGAAGGTTGTAGATTCACACTGCAGTGCACTAAAACAAAGATTTTTATGAAAAGCTGTAAACTATAATGGGGTATCCGATGCTACCCAATTCCTGGAACCTGTCCCTGATCACATTTTGCTTTAATTGACACTTACTCGTATAACCCTTTCTACTGTCTGCCTCGCCTCATATCCAGAAAAAGCCAGAAGAAAAATACCTTTCCCCGCCCCCATCTCTTTCTCTCTCTCCCCTCTCTCTCTCTCTCTCTCTCTCTCTCTCTCTCTCTCTCTCTCTCTCTCTCTCTCTCTCTCTCTCTCTCTCTCTCTCTCTCTCTCTCTCTCTCTCTCTCTCTCTCTCTCCCCCCCCCAGGACAGAAACACTTCAGTTCTTACAAATAAAGAAAAGCAGAGGTGTCAAAACACAAGTGCTGAAAGCAGCATATTCCAAACATATGAGTGATACTAGGAGCTTTAACCCCAGTCAGCTGTGTTTGATAAAATTTAGCAAATATGGTTTACAAAAGACAAGTAAAACAGCAACAGACCCCAGGAGAAGCCTGTTCCTTATGCTGTTTTCCTTGTAGCGATGCTGCAAGATGGCTTGGAGCAAGCCAAGACATTTCATGTTGTAAACACCACATTTATTTAGCTCTTCCCATGGATAATGGAAAAATGCTGCTGAAATCATCACTTCCTCCCTTGGAGAAAAGAAAAAAAAATCTGGAATCACATGCAGTATGGAAAACTCAACTGAAAGAGTTGGGGCAGGAGCATAAACTTACATCCAAATGCCCCAAGCACATCTGTGGTTAGTTCAAAATGCTGTGCCTTAAAGCTCCCCCAATCTGAAAAAATAACAATAATGGTGAGAACATCTCTGCTGGTTGTGGGGTCCATGTCTTCTTTTGTGCGCTTGGTAGACTAAATATGATGGCGCCAGGCAAGGCTGGAAATCTTGGCATAGATAGGGTTGAAAAGTGTGGGGAAGCACGGACCCATTGACAGTGGGAGCTGAAGTGCCTATTTACATTCTAAATGTATACTGTGAACTTTTTTTAACCATCAAGGAATAGTCAGGGGGTGGTCTATGATTTCCTGAAAAGGATGAGAAGATAGTACACACACTATAACTGATCAGTAGTCCTCAACTCATGACTATTTGGTTAGCAGTTGTCTGAGGCTATGATGGCCCTGAAAAAATTTACAGCTGGCCCTCACACCTATTATTGTCTCAGTGTCCCTGTGGTCATCTGGCCATGATTCAGGCACTTGGCAACCAGCAGTTAGTTATGATGGTTGCAGCATCCCAGGGTCATGTAATCGCTATCTGCAACTTTCCCAGCTGGCTTGCGACAAGCAAAGTCAATGGAGAAGCCAGCAAGAGGTCCCAAGTGATGTCTCATATAAAATCTGTGACAAAAAGGTTGTAAAAGCGGGTGCAGTTATGTGAGACACCACATGACTGTACCACTTAACAAACTTTCTGGTCCCAAAAAGGACTACCTGTAATTGAGTGCAGTGATACCTCGATACTTATCATTAATTGGTTCTAGGAGGTGCAATGAGTATCAAAAACGATGAGTACCAAACAAATTTTTCCCATAAGGAATAATGTAGTGAATTGCAAGGCAGCCAACACCAAGTTCTAGCTTGTGTGTTAAGTACCAAACAAACGGTGAAGACCAGGACAAAATTTTTGTGTCAAAATGTGTTGAGTACCAAAGTCGATGAGTTGCAAAATAGTTGAGTACCAAGATTCCACTGTATATGATTAACCATAAAAAACATTATACGGAACATAGGTTAGAACAGAATAGAGCTGGAAGGGATCTTGGAGAATCTAGTCCAACATGATATGAGATAAAAAGTTTATCTTTGAAAATTTTAGATCTCTGGTATTTTGATACCCCTGGCTTCAAGGTTAGTGTTGCTGAGCCATCAATAGCAATTCTGCACTAGACCTGCAGCCAATGAATTGGAACTGTTCAGTTACTGTACATACCTAAGGTAGAAGAAAATTAGCATTTGATTCTACACATTCAGACTTTTAAAAATCAACTCTGGAGAGCAAGGTGTAGAAGGATACACTGGAGACAGAGAATCTTGAAGACTTCCATTCATCTAAATTCTTTATTGGAATAGATGCTTATTGTTTCCAGCATTTGATGTCTCAGAGTGAGCAACCCAATGAATTTGTGAAATTCATGAGAAGGATATAAAGTTAACTTTTTATGTAGAAGGAAAGCACCGTACAATTAATCTTTCAGTTTAAATCAGCCTCATAATAACCTTGGTGGCATGATTTAAATAGATTTCAACCTAATGGAATCCAGGAAAATGAACCACCTCTGAGCAACTCATTAGATCAAGTCCCAGTAGTAATTATTGTGCTGTGTGATTTAAATTTGTGTGCCAAAAGAGTGAGGGGGAGGATTGGATGACGATCAAAATGAGTTAGGAGGCTAGTGGATATATACTAGATCAGCAGTTCTGTTGGATTTCTGTGCTGAAATCCAGCTGTGGCTATTCAATATCCAATACCCCAAAGTAATTGGACCCCTAGAATTTGGTTCTAATGGATGAGAAAGGTGAATGATAAGCACTCCATAATATAACCACTGGACAAATATTTTTACAATATTTAGCTGCAAGTTTCCAGTTCAAAGTCTGAAATTTTAGGAAAATAATGCTTTGTCAGCCATTGCCCAGCATCATTTCAGGATTTTTTTTAAATATTAAATTCCATGTGGGGGTCACAAGGTCAGCTCAAAAACCAAGAATAACACATAGTGGTCCTTCCACACTGAGTTCTTTGTTTCCACAACAATAGACAGAATTTTGCCAGATTGAGGATTCTGCTATCTACATCTACAGTGTACTCTGGGAACTGTTAGGGAGGGGCTGTCCTCACCCTCTTTCTCTCACATATAACCTCCAAGTTAAGTTGTCTCTTATTTGTTTGAAATGCATCCCCTCCTTCCTGCAAACCAGTCCATTACATTCCATCCCACACACTTCATTCTAAACCATGATATGAGTTGTTCGGTTTTGTTCTATAAACTCAGCCATTGTGATTAGGAAACTGTGGATTATAGCTTACTTTATTGCGTGTATTCTGCCAATAATGGTTTACTTAATAAAGGAAGATTAAGAAACTCATAGTTTAAAATGATTGTTAATACTGTCACATCCTCTAATGCAGGCATGTCAAACTCGTGACGTCACGTATATAAACCGAATAAATAAATAAATAAATAAATAAATAAATAAATAAATAAATAAATATCGCACGACGTATTGCGACTTTTTCCCCATTGCCAGCAATGGGGTGGGCGTGGTTTCAGGATGACGCATCTGGCCCGCAGGCCTGCAGTTTGACATGCCTGCTCTAATGTGACTATATGACTATGCATAGCGAGTCCAATCAGCAATCATTTGTTCCGAATCTCATCTTTGGACACTTCAGAACCCTACTGAGCACTAAAGGTAAAGGTAAAGGTTCCCCCGCACATGCGTGCTAGTCGTTTCCGACTCTAGGGGCCGGTGCTCATCTCCGTTTCAAAGCCGAAGAGCCAGCGCTTGTCCGAGGACGTCTCCGTGGTCATGTGGCCGGCATGACTAGACGCCAAAGGCGCACGGAACGCTGTTACCTTCCCACCGTAGTGGTCCCTATTTTTCTACTTGCATTTTTTACGTGCTTTCGAACTGCTAGGTTGGCAGAAGCTGGGACGAGTAACAGGCGCTCACTCTGTTACGCGGCACTCGGGATTCGACCCACCAAACTGCCGACCTTCTGATCGACAAGCTCAGCGTCTTAACCCACTGAGCACTACCCCTTGAGAAAAGAGCGTACTCACTCTATAGGTTCTGCTCTTGGACTCCTGAAAGTGACCTTTTGAGAGCTGAATTATGAATGCCGATTAGTGTACATTCAAAGTGACAATAAAGTTATTATTCTTTTCTATTCTATTCTACTCTACTCTACTCTACTCTATTCTATTCTATTCTATTCTCTATTCTCTTCTCTATTCTCTTCTCTGCTGTTCTATTCTCTACTGTTCTACAGGTATTCTCTATTCTAATTTTATTCTATTCTGTTCTGTTGTGTTCTATTCTAGTATTAGACTGATTACTATAAATTAAGGCCTACTAAACTAGGTAATCCTTGAGAATTAAAAAGAACCTCAGCTCAGTACTGGTGCATCTCTTAAGAATTCCTAAAGCCTTGGGTTCAATCTCTGGGATTTCCAGATAAAATGAGAAAAAGTTGTGGAGAGATTTTTCCAATAAGGATTGGCCACTGATGAGAAATGGAGAGGAATTTTGCTCTGGCCTTGAAAGTGGAAAGGGTTGCTCAGCCCTGGTAAAGGCAGTCTGAGAAAGAGAACAGTCCCACCTAGACTGTGTGGTCCTCAGAAAGGAGCAATGAAGCTTTAGGATATGCTTTCAAGATTCTGTTAATATACCAGACAATGATAAAGAAGCATTTTTAGAAACCCTACCATTTATTTTGAAGAGTTAGCAATTAGACAGCTCCCTATATTCCAAAAAAATTAAAAGGCCTTCAGGAAAGCAATCTTAACCCTTCCGTTCATCTATCAATGGGCAGCTCACACTAACAGTACAATTGTACAGCCACTGTACCCAACTGCATAAGAAATCTCTTTGTTATCTTTTGATGAGGAATTTTGGATGTTGAAACCCAACACCTTTAGAGGAGACCAGGTTGGGGAAGGCCAGCCAAGGAAAATTCAGTTAGCTTGCAATTAGAAAAAGAAATTAAACTAAAGTCATTGCATAAACAAGCAGGTCTATTTTCCTGGGCTTTGTTCTGAGAGACTTCTAGAGTTGTTGTTCAGTGCCATTAAATATCTTTTTTATCACTCCCTTGTTGGGAATGCTCCCAATACTACCAGATCCTGGAAATTTACAACCAGTTTTAAACTTGGGCAATGATGTTTAATTTGTTATTAACTGCATAAAGGTTAGCTGAGACACAACTTAAATGATGAGTTAAGGGATAACATGTTACAGTGAAGCAATTAAAGGCCATGTAGGAGCTGCAGGAAGAGATTGATCTCTGATTACAGCAAAAGCAGGGAAGAATTCCAAAGTATGGAGGAAGATTAAGCACAACCAACAGCAGCAGCCAAGTTGCCTCCTTAGAAGATGCACGCTCAAGCTTCCATCTGCAGGAATCAAACTTTTTTGAAACTCCTGCACAAATCTTTTTCTTTACTTGGATTTTGTTCTGTTTCACTTTATTTTGAAGCCGAAATTCCTTTGCTAGTTAATATAGGGTCTTTGTTTGGTTTAAAGTATGAACAGCATTATTATTATTTTTTACTTCAAACCATGAATAAAGAGCAGTCAGGAATGTGAACTGGATGCAAGGTCTGGAGTTGTTTCTTCATAATGTATGAAATTGTCATGGCTTTAGAGGGCTAAAAAGGCAGAAATTTGGGGGGGGGGGGAAATTCCTGAAAATGTTGCCTCTTGTAGTGCTGAAACTCTACAATAATTTCCATTAAATCCAGGGGAACCTCTTAACGTTTTGGGCTATCCTTAATCCTAAAAGGGATGCAGTGGCTCAGTCGGTTAGGACACTGAGCTTGTCAATCAGAATATCGACAGTTTGGCGGGTCGAATCCCGAGTGCCGCAGAGCAGAGTGAGCGCCTGTTACTCATCCCAGCTTCTGCCAACCTAGCAGTTCGAAAGCACGTAAAAATGCAAGTAGAAAAATAGGGACCACTACGGTGGGAAGGTAACAGCGTTCCGTGCGCCTTTGGCATCTAGTCATGCCAGACACATGACCACAGAAACGTCATCAGACAAGCGCTGGCTCTTTGGCTTTGAAACAGCCCCTAGAGTTGGAAATGACTAGCACACATGTGGGGGGGAAACTTTACCTTTACCTTTATCCATAATCCTAGCTGCTATTCTAATTCTACAAATCCTGTTAAATGCATTGCATAAAATTATATGAATTGTACACATCCAGGGGGAAAAAACAGGAAAAGTAACAAATCTACAAGCTGCCTGACAGCCATTTTCAATGCTAGTTTCCTTGACAAGGTTCATTTTGTGGATCAATGTTTTTTTTTCCTGAATGCAAGCTTCTTCTCCTCCTTCTCTCCCTCTTTCCATCACCTTTACCATTTCTACATAACTTTGAGAAGTTCTGCAGGGGGTTGATCAGAGAAAGTAGGATGCTGACAGCCTGTATTTAACATTGCGTCCCACTGTGCAAACTCAGTTGGGAGCAGATGCTACACATCCCTTCTCAATGGAATCCCTGGCAAGATTGTTTGTTTGTTTATTTATTATTTTCATTCCTGTCATTCACTTCCCCCTACCTTCTAGAGTTCTAATGTATTCACCATTCTGACAGTTCCTACATGACGGATCCAAAGACGATTTCTCTCTGCCGCTGGCCTGGGAGTTTCCAATTCCCACTGGGATATCGTCCAAGCTGCCTGTTGTATACTGCTCTACCGCCATCGCCCCCACCAGATCATCAAGCCAGCAAGCCACACCGATGCATCCATAAACAAATGTCCTGCCAAGAGGCAGTAAATTGAAGAGCAAAAGAAAGCCATAAAAGCGCCATGAAGATGGCAGAATCCACAATTTTATTGCCCAGTAAATTTCCAACGGGTCTGAGCTTCCTAAATGACAATCTGACAGAAAGCTAGGTGCATGGATTCCTGGCTCTGGGCAGATCAATGCCCCAATTGTAGTGAGAAAGGAGAAGTGTGATAACCCCTTGACCCTGCGACCAAGTCAGGCTTGAAATCATAACAATATGAGTTGTGAGTATATGAATAGATTTCTCTTTCTTGGGATGGCTTTTAATTGAGGGCAGCCAGAATTAAACCCCAATTTGTCCCCGTGCAAGGAAAGGCTTTGCACATACCGACCGAATCCCAAAGTTTTACCTTCCGTAATCTAAAAGAATTAAGTTTGCAAGGTTTTGATGGAGTGATGAGAGCTGTGGTAGGCAGGGTAATGCAAAATGAGCACGACTGGGATTTTTCATTTTTCCCCTGGGTTCGGAAGGGTAGTTTGCCTTTTACAGTACATTAAGTTTACTTCAACAATTGCAGTGCACTTCTGTATAGTTTCTACTGCAAAATGGCACAGAGCAGAATCATTTATTTTCAGGAGTCTTCATCAGTTTTAGAGGCTCCAAAATAAATAAAATCATTGATTAAATCCTATGCTAGATTAAATCCTATGCAATTTTCAAGGCTATTGCTCCATGTTGAAAGAAACATGAAGGTTGGTGTTTCAAGGGTGGATACAAAAACGGACCAGACATGTAGTCAGCCAGACACATAACAATAATATGTGCGTCTCTCCATATCATTGGGCTTGGGCGTGCATGTATCACCTTCGTTAGCAACTATTGAATCCCAACTGGCCGCAGACAGAAGAATAGCACACAAAACATTTTTTCCCCAAGCATTCACATTATTGAATATAGGAAAAAAATATCGATGGAGTACTCTGTCATTGTTAACAGCAAGCCCATCAGGAGGCTGACAGCAACACCCTGTTTCTTATAGCTGAGCCATGAATTACTCAAGGTGGGGGAAATGATGAGAAGCAGAAGGCTGACTAACAGCAAAGATATGGCTTCAGATTTGTATTTCTGCTGCTGTACTATCGACCCCAAATGCCCATCTGCAAAGGATTCAGGCACCTAAGACAGAAGTGCCACTCAAGTGTCATCAAGTAAGTATGCGGGAAAAGAGAAATGTAAGAAATGTACAACTCTGTGTATCTTCTGGGCAGGACAAAAATCAGACCTGTTAGAAGAGGTTGACGGCACATTTCCTCCTGCCTCGGAGTTTGCAGATCTAAATGGAAGCATGTCCTTAGAGTTGATCAACGCTTCCATGCTATGGGCCGGGTTCAGACATCACCTCAAACCATGATGCGGTTTCTTGGCTGGGTACTCAGATTACGTATAAATCTACCCATTATGCCTGTAGTCATCATTTATGGACCTCAACTTATATTTATGCATCCTCCCAAGCTGCTTCTGTAAGGCCACATCACAAAACGTCAATAATGAAATGATATGTTTTTGATGATTAGACAAGATAGATTTTTTTAAAAAAAATAGCAGTATGATGTAACTTTATGGAGAGAGGTTAAAATATATTTATGCGTATAACTGCTTTTCTTTCTTTTCTATTTTTCTTTAATTTTTTTTTCCTTTTTGTGCTTTTTTTCCCTTTGGTTTGTCTTTTTCTTTTTTTCTTCCTTTCTTTAACAATTCATCAGTGGAACGACTTGCCTCTAGAAGTCGTGGGCCCTCCAACACTGGAGGTTTTTAAGAATAAATTGGACCACCATTTGTCTGAAATGGTACAGGGTCTACTGCTTAAGCAGAGGGATGGACTAGAAGACCTGCAAGGTCCCTTTCAAGTCTGTTATTTTATTCTGTTCTGTTCTGATCATTTGTGTTAGTTTTTCTCTTTTTGTTTAAAAGTTTTAATAAGAAACTTTTTTTTTATTTACCAACAAAAAAAAAGTTAAGCTCAATCTGGGAATGTCAGGAGGTGACTTTGGGCTTTGTGCCTGCAATGCAGGTTCTTTATCAGTCAGGCACATTCTCCTCCAGTGGCAACTTCACCCAAAGGCTGGTCTACAGTTTTCTGTGTAAGAGAAAAGCAGCAATGGGAAGAGACATAAGAGTTATCTCCTATATACAGTTGCTGTGAAACGTTCCAGATGGATTCTTTTCTTTTCTATTTTATTTATTTACTTAAATAAAATGTATTTATTTAAAATTCACCATCAAGGTCACTCTAAGGCAGCTTACAACAAAGTAAAAAAAATGGCTATTAAAACATTAATTCAAATATTAGCATCAAGATCAAAGGCCAGTCAAATATCTAAAGAAGGTTTTGTTATTAGGGGTGTGTAAAATATTTTCGAATTGATCTGCTCCAATTTGAAATGCCGGTTCAAGTGAACCCACCCTATTATATGTCCAAACATTCTGGATGCATTTTGTGCTTGAAACATAATGTCCCGCCCTTGGAACGGAGCTCTTTGAGCCCAAAACACTCTTCTGAATGCAATATGGCCCGCTTGAAACAGCATATTCTCAATCTGAAATGTTTTCATTTGAAACATTTTCTACATCACTATTTTCCATTGTGATATATTTATTATTACTGCTCTTCCCATCATTTTTACATTTGTAGATCAGATGCATACAGTGCTCAGTGGGGATTATCAATATAAAATTGTTATACTAGAGACAAATATAACTGAATGGTACAGCCCACTTGTTTTAATGAAGGCACACAACACAGCCTCTAAATGGGAATAATTCCTGCCCGACATGCCAGAGAATTTATTTATTTTATTTATATCCCACTTTTATTATTTTTACAAATAACTCAAGATGACAAACATATCCAACACACTTTCCTCCTCCTCTTTTCCCCACCACAACAATCCTGTGAGTTGAGTTAGGCTGAGAGAGAATGACTGGCGCAAGGTCACCCAGCCGGCTTTCATAGCCGAGGTCAGGGGTGGGGAACCTTGGCTCTTTTATGACTTGTGGACTTCAACTCCCATAAAAGAGCCAAGGTTCCCCACCCCTGGCCAAGATGGAACCTGAACTCACAATCTTTTCCTTTCTAGCCCAGTACCTTAGCCACTAGACCAAACTGGCTCTATTTGGGTATCCATACCATATGACTTTGTTTTAGGTGGACCATATATTCTAGTTCAATGGCTGGGTTTGTAATTAAACCATCATGTGTTTGTCTTTAGCATGAGACAAGAACCAGGCCATTATGGCTTCCTCAGCAAATGGCAGTTCAATAAACCATGAAGTGGCTGATGTGAGCTCAATAAAATTTAGGCAGTTTCCTACATTTTATCTTCATTCTGTCCTCTTTGTTGGCCCAAGGGTCTGCTTGGAAGAAAGAAATGAGAAGAGAGAATAAGTAACAGGCTCAATCATTAAATTCCATAAATTGTTCCAAGACAATTGAGTTAGGATATTCATGTAGGTGAATGAATATGGGTTTAGAGATGTAGCTGTGTTGGATTGGGAATGTAAAGGCTGTAGGCTAGGAACAATCCCAGGGGGAAAAAGGGGGGAAATGGCAAAGTACTTTCATCTTCCAGCCAAGAAGCCGAATTCCACTTGAGGACATGGTTATCTTTACAAGGTTCGTTCAACACACTAATTCCCTCCTGCGTTGAGCATAGTGTGTGAACAAGACTAGAGAGTTGCTGTTTGACCTAAGCGGAAAATGGAACTACAATGTTCCCCTAACCTCTTGCCCAGTCGCCCATCAGGATTCATCCTTAAGCACATCTCTCTGCTCCATTTCTAGAGACTGTCTATATCTCCGTTGTCTTTCCTATAAAGACACCCTGCCTGGGGCTACGCCTTGAAAAAATCAGCTGAAGATTTAGCTTTACATGCTGGCTTGTCCCTGTGGCTGCGCTGCAATTCTGCCAGGATGTTCTGATATGAGTCTGTTTTGGTACAATTAGAGCTTTTTTTATTGCAGGCACAATGTGCCAAATGAAACTTTATCAGCTGTTTAATTAATACTTGAGCTGCCAGTTCAACTTGCCAGACTTTCCAAAGGGACAATCCCTGACTTGTATGTGTTCGAGAGAGAGATTGGAATATTGCTGCCAACCCAGCTGCTAATTTTTAGAACTACTCAGTGTAGTTAATGCGAAGCACCTTGTCCATTTGCCAGAACTGCAACAGCCTCCCAATAAAGAAGGGGGAAAATAGAAAGAAAAAGAAAGATAAATATTAGAGGGGCCCGAGTGTTACCATCTCATTTACTACCCTTCTGAGTTGATTTGCAACCTTGATTTTACAAGAATGCTGTAAACTAATAGCATAGATCCAATCATGCTCTCAAACTTTTTTGGGGGGGGCTAGTGGCCAAGTTTGAATTTTGAAAACATTCTGGATGTAGTTATCTATTCCCAGAATTCATAGCACTATTATTGCTGAGAATTCTGGGTGTTGAAGACAAGGAGGGAGAGGGTTGATCTGTGTGCATACAGTATGCAGAGCAGATTTTTTTAAAAAAAAAACTTAAGTGGGATCCTGAGTCTAATGTTGTGACCCAGGGTCCAGAATATTGCTGAACACCAGAAACATATTGTTAGAAGCAAAGTTCTGTTAGAATCCAGGCTGGGTCTTAAATAAACACACTGGCCAGCTGCTCGAAGAAGAGGGTAGTTTTATTCAACTGTGCAACGTGGAGTATAGCAATTGAAGGCAGGCTATGTTCAGTTAACGTATATACCACATTATACTGTCAAATAAAACTACGTTCCTCTTCAAGCAGCCTCCCAGCATGTTTATTCATGATCCAGACTCATGACTTTTCTTCCAACACCATCGCTACAGCTTCTCTTTTGACTGCAGATATCAATAAAGGAAACTACTAACTCTTGAATGCAATGTAGATCTGCCCCCATTCAGCTTTGGCCTCTTCAAAAGTATGTCCTTGAGGACATGGTTGAAACTAAGCAAGAAATAATGGGTGGAGGGTCATTAAAGAGAGACCCCAAACTAGAACTAAGGAGAAACTTCCTAGCAGTGAGGTTAATTAACCAGTGGAACAGCTTGCCTCCAGAAGTTTTGGGTGCTCCATCACTGGAGGTTTTCAAGAAGAGACTGGACATCCATTTGGTAAAGGGCAGGGGTCTTCAAACTTGGCCCTTTTATGACTTGTGGAGGCATAAATTAAGCAGCCATCTTCATTGGATGTGATCTCTTATTGCTCTTGTTCAGTCATTTCTGACTCTTTGTGACCCCACGGATCACAGCACACCAGACCCCTTGTCCTCCACTCTCTCTCTCAGGCTTGGCTCAAATTCACTATCTAACCATCTCCCCCTTTGCCATCCCCTTCTCCTTTTTGCCTTCAATCTTTCTCAACATCAGGGTCTTTTTCAATGAGTCCTCTCTTCTCATTTGGTGGCCGTAACGTTTGAACTTCAGCTTCAACATCTGTCCTTCCAAAGAACAATCAGGATTGATTTTGTTTATGATTGACAGGTTTGATCTCCTTGCAGTCCAAAGTCCAACAATCAAGGAGACTTCTGTCCATCCCTTAAACTGTAATTCTCCTCCTCCTTTGTAAAAAAGAAGTGACAAAAACTTCATTAATGTTGTTCTTTTGGATTTGTTTCTACATTCCATTGTAAAATGGTGCTTCAATTCACTTCTCCTTTACTATATTTATTATTCTGTTCTAAGATGGAGCAGTTTTCAGCAGCTATTTTAAATGGACAGTTTTATTTTGTCCTCTGTTTATTTTACCAGCTCTTTGATTATACATTGCTATGAGAGCTGTTGCTTTAGGGCAACTCATGTGTATTAGAAATAAATAAACATCTGTAGACCAATTTGAGTATTTACTGGGGCTTCCAAAAGCTTAAGTCATACTTCTGGCTTTCTGTCCAAAATGAGAAATTACAGCTGTTTCCACACATTATATATTAGGTTTTGCTAAGCAATGGTTTGTTACATGAATCAAAGTTGCTTGGTTTACTTCCTTTCTAGTCAAATTCAACACCTATGACGACACATGTAAATTTCTTGGCATCCATATGAAAATGGTTTTTCATTACTCTGCTTAAGCAGAAGACTCTACCATTCCAGACAAATGGATGTCCAGACTCTTCCTGAAAACCTCCAGTGTTGGAGCACCCAAAACTTCTGGAGGCAAGCTGTTCCACTGGTTAATTGTCCTCACAGCTAGGAAATTTCTCCTTAGTTCTACTTTGGATCTCTCTTTAATGACCCTCCACCCATTATTTCTTGCTTAGTTTCAACCTTCCTCTGATACTAAGCTTCCTTTGTTGCTTTTTCAATTTTGTTTTAAATACCCCCCCCCCGCCCCCATTTCATAATTGTTGAGGATTCATTTGTCCCTTTTGTAAGACTGTTATAAAATTGACCCCCACTGAAGGACATGCAGTAAATAATTTGAAGCAATACAGGCATCATTATAATTAAGGCTATCACCAAATTAAAATGGCTGTGCAGTTACATTGCATAGAGGAGAACTTTCATGTCAAAGAAACTCAAATAAAAAAATAAAGAAAAAAAAGTAGCCTTTTCTATATCATGGATTTAAAAACATTGTTTATCCTTAATAACCCCTGCAGTGAACATCAGATTCTTATTTAATCACTTTTAGAGAAATCTATGGGGAGAGGGGGGAAAAATGACTAAATAGATGCATTTGAGTAAAATACGTTTAGTTAGGTCCGCTTTGGTGAGCAACATTTAGAAATCTGAATTGAAACATGTAATTTTTCATGAGGTAGGTAGACAGAATATTAAAAAGAAGGCAGATTTCTTCATTGCTATTCTCGATCAAGTTTTTTTTAAAATCAACCCTCTTAACAAATCCATCAGTTAAACACAACTGTCTTGTATATATATATATATATATATATATATATATATATATATATATATATATATATATATACATACACACACACACACACACATATATATAATATATATATATATATATATATATATATATATATATATATATATATATATATATATATATATATATATATATATATATATATATATATATATATATGCACATACACATATACATATACATATATATGAGATATCAGGGGTGGAACAATGTGTACCCTTCTGCATTTTGCGAAAGGTAGTGTGAGTGTACGTGAATAGACACCCAAAGCTTTGCAAGCAAGGTTATAAAAGAGTGTCCACTGTTATTGAGCTAAATGACCTCGCTCTGAAATATGAGCTAAAGACAGCTCCCTAGTGGCTGCTGACTGTTACACAGATCGGAGAGGAAACCCCTTTTTAGAAGTCCATCAGTGCAAACCATGGCTGACAGCTTGGAACTATACAACTCACAGATTTATTTCACAGACAAGAATTTAGCACCCGAAACTGGTCTCCTATTTATCAGAGAAGGTGTTAAAATGCAACCAAGCAGACATCTTTCTACTGTTCTCTCTCTTTCTCACAATATTTTTCACATCCCCCTTCCACAAAACATAAGAGGCCAATAAGAATGCAGTCACCTGCTCCAAGTGACAAAACGCCCACAAGCAAACGAAGAAGGAGAAGAAGAAAAAAAAGGGGGGGGGAGTTTATAAATATGTGCGCAATCACATTTCTCGTACCCAGAGTTTAAAAAAAAATACAAATCTGAGAGATACCCGGTATATTTAGTGAACCCAGCTCCTGCATTCCAAAATGTCCAAATATTTTGCATAATCTATTTGTAGACAAAGTAATTGATTTGCACACATCCAGTGTTGGGCTTATACCTGCTGGCTTGGCAGGGGTTTTCTCCTTCAAGTCTAAACTTAGGAACCAAAGAGAGGAACTCTCTTCCAGAGAGAATGTTCTCTTTCAAAGTGAAGTAGGTGGGTTTTTTTCTTTTTCTTTTTTTGAAAGGAGGGGGGGGGTGTTAATAAACCACAATCGGTAGCATTTCCCACAGCACCCAAGTCATAAACTCCAAGGCAGACACTTATTGCACTAAGTCACAACTCTCAACCCATGTTGTTATTATCATGGTTCATCACACAGTCAGCCAGATGTTCAGACTGAATTTGGGATTTTTATCCACCTATCGAGTCCTTCCCACGGACCTGGGACAGGCAGATGGGGATGTTTAATGGTGTTAGAGAGGTACCGTTGCAAGATGTAAGCTGTTCTGAGAAAAGCTGCCTTTTGCAATTGACTGATGCCAATTTTGTCAATGGCAATAGTGTTCAAGTGGTGTTCCAATTGTTCTGGGATTATTAAAAGGTTATAAGAGCTGTAGTGGTGCAGTGGTGAAAGTGCAGTGGTTAGAAGGCAGGCTAATTCTGCTGACTGCCAGCTGCCAGCAGTTCAGCAGTTCGATTCTCACCGGCTTAAGGTTGACTCATCCTTCCATCCTTCCGAGGTCAGTAAAATGAGGACCCAAATTGTTGGGGGAAATATGTTGACTCTGTAAACCGCTTAGGGAGGGCTGTAAAGCACTGTGAAATGCTAAGTGCTATTACTATTACTATTGCTATTTGATTGCACTGTACCTAAAGACTTCAAATCAAATTAGGCTCTGTTTCTTTATAAGTTGCCGGGAAATTGTAAGTGAATGAGTGAGTGACAAAAAAGATGTAGCATTGAGCAATTCAATAATGAAACCAATTGACTAGAGAGGTGGTGGGCTATCCTTTGGTGGATATAACAGGATAATAGAGTTGGATGGGACCTTGGAGCTCTTCCTAGTCCAACCCCCCACTCAGCCAGGATCTGATCAAGTACAGGCTGAGCAGCAATCAACTATGGATGCTTTGACTGGGGATTATTTCACTGAGCATTGGGTTGGGCTGGATGCCCTAAATGGCCCATCTTGACCGATTTATTTGATATGATCAAATTATTAATAGTATCAGCTTAATGTCAGATGGAGTGATATTAGACCGGCTTTCTCAAGCCTGGAATTACCCCCAGAATTTTGAGCCAGCCTAGAGGAGGCAGAGAGAGCCATTCATTCATTCATTCATTCATTCATTCATTCATTTTCTTTATTTATTCTACAACGCCCTTCTGACCTTGGTGACTCTCATCTCTGGAGCCAAGATGTGCCATAGGGTGGGGGCAAAGCTCTTTTCCTAGATCCCACTGGTCATTCTTCACCAGCTGTAGCTTCCAGATACTTTTCCAGGTTAGACCCATCTAGAGGGCAATGCAGGAGTCCATATTGGAAATTGTGAGAGGCCTCACAAGACCGATGGCTCGTTGAGGCGCTTCCAAGCAAAAGGCAGCACGCAGGGATGCAATCAGGTGAAGCTTTATTTAGATATAAAGCAGAGAGAAAGAGTTCCCTGGCATGGAGGCACCCATGCCTGGATTGAGCCCATGGATCAGTCCCAAAGGGAGCTAGAACAAGAGCTAAAGAGCAGCCCCTGTGCAGAGGTTTTTATGGGGGTTCCCGGCCCCTCCTTTACCAATGAGAGTGAGGGGGCCGGAGGGCCATTAACTCTCTCCAATGGGGCTGCAGGGGCTGGAGACCCATGACCCACCAGTGGGAGCAATGGTGCCTCTTTGCTCCCATCTGGTGACCTTTTAAGGAACTGCCATGGCTGGCACAAAAACATCTAACAGAAATGACCAAGGCCCGAGTGTCAGGGGAAAAAAAAAAGCTTCTCAATACAGGAAGAGGCTCCAATGGTGCACAACACAAAGTTGAGCAAAGGTCCTCCTGGCCTCAACTGCCACCTGCTCCCTGGGAGAAGTCAGGAGGACCTCCAGATTATGAACCTAGTCCATCTACAGTAGGGCGACCCCATCCCCATTTATAAATCTAGTCCATATCTGAATCCATCTGGACCCATCCTAATAGAACAATCTACAGCACGGGTGTCAAACTCAATCGCATCACGTGGCGTATCGTGACATATCGCGATGGTTTTTTTTGCCTTTGCGGAACTGGGGTGGGCATGGCCCCCACATGACGCATCCAGCCCGCAACCTGCCAGTTTGACACCCCTGATCTACAGGATGCCAGAACTCAAGGGAGGGTAACTGGCAGGAGAGAGAAGAATGTACACGGAGAGTTGAGGACATGTGGTGGGCACATTCACAAAATAGCATCCATGGGAGAGTTGCTATTTATAAAATGACTTTGTGCCGGGTATGGCCAATCACATACACACAACCCGACACACAAACACACACACACAAACACACACACACACACCTTTTCTTCAGAAAGTAACCCCTCAGGCCCAAAAAGCACTACTTTCTCCTGTCACTTTCCTGAGGCCCCAAGGTATTACAGCAAAATGAATCTTGACGCTAGAAGCTTGTCTCTGCCATATGTCCGGCTTCTGCTTTACATTTCTTTGGGAGGTTTTTTTGGTATGAAAAGGATCTTTTAAAATAAAGAGTAATAATGGCAGTTGTGGTGGAGGTGGTAGTAGTAGCAGTAGTAGTTGTAGTAAGTTAGGACCCAGAGCCTAACTGTCATTAAGGAAAAGCAGGGAATTAAGTTTCCTAGCTCTGATTGAGAAAACACCCAAGATGACAAGGCTTAGATTCATTGAAGTAGGAAAATTTTGCATTCCCTTCCAAAGCATCCTTGTTCGTTTTCCCCTTCCTAGGGAGTACAAGCATTAAGCAGCAGCCACAGGGGCTCTATAAAAGAAAGAGAGAACACATCCTAGCTCTTTCTTCCTACTAACTCATCCTGCCAAAAACTACCCCAGCTTCTACATGCAACATAATATTCACCCTTTTAGGTTGATATATATATATATATATTTCCTTGCTCGTTCACGAGCCACAGGGGAAAACAGTATTTTCTCCTGATCTGAATGAAGAAGAAAAACAGTGATCCTAATCAGCCATTTACCCTCAGTGGCTTCCCTAAACAAATCTGGGGAAGAGCTTAAAAGACTTGGGAATAGCCTCGACCCTGTTTGATGCACTGTAATAACCCAACCTAATTATACTGATATAAAAACTAATTGGAAAGATAGCAAATGTCAGGGTAAGATGCAAATTGTAGGGTGTTAATTGCTGAACAGGTGCTGGAATAGAATTAAATGAGCATCCTGATTAGAAGAGTGGAGAAAACAAATGTGGACCTAGAAACAAGTTGGTCCTGTGAATTATTTAGCAACCTCCTTGTACCAGCAAAAGGTCATGTTGATGTGACCTCTGCTTTGTGACAGGAGGGCTGAGAAAACAATAGTAAACTCAAAGAAAAAATACGGCTTAATAAGAAGGACAACCCTATAAAAAAAGAGGTTACATTTGCAATATTAAGCAAATCCTCTTTTTTAAAAAAAAACAAAAACCACAACAGGACAAAAATCTGTATTAATCAACCAAGGAGTGATGTTTTCAATTCACTTCAAAGACTGCATCGTTTTTGCCAAAGAAAATTGTGATGTCTCCTGAACTGGAAAAATAGGGAAGAGCTGGTGGTTTTGAATAAGCTTTAATTCTAGGTGCTTACTGAGAGTAAGCAACACCTTGTTTCACAACATGCTAAGGCCGTAAGGAAGCTGTTCTTCATCAGTTGTGTAAAGGCAAGAGAAGTTGGACCTAGAGGGCAATCAAAGACCCTCAAATGCTATAGCATCGTATTTTTTAAGTCTAGCTGAATAGTTGATCAGCTAGGTTTTTCCAGCGATAGCAAGCAGCACTGTGGATTTTATAGCCCTCCATTGATACACTGAAAAGATATTTGGGGTGAAGGTGTTCATGACACGTTGTGTGAATTCAGTCATCAGCAGTAAAATAAGATTGCACTCAGTTTGTGTAATCTCAGGGACACAAACGAGCAACTGTCCCTGGAATCTCAAACAAAAATCAGGGCAGGGGACGTGGTTGCCAAAAAATGACCAGCTGAACCCATCAGCCATAGAGTATAAGCAGATTATGGCTTTTTCAGTATATATTTTATTTTATACCACGTGAACAGAAGAAAAAGTATACGTACATGCCAATATAAGGTGACTTGAAAATTAATAATTATGACATTTGGAAAAACAAAGGAGAAAGAGGCTTGAAAAACTATAAACAGAGCACCTCCAAAAATAATTAATCACATGGCTTGAAAGTTTTTGTCCCTGTTCTTCCATTAAAAATAAAATTCTCAAATATGAAATAATATGTATCAATCATCCGTTATTAACAATTCAATTTCACCTTCCAATGTTGTGTAATAATTGTTCTTAACTAGTTCCTATGCCTAAAAGTCCACAATCCTTGTCGTTGGGAAGATCTAAATGTGAGGTACACAAACCAGAAGATCATGCTTTTTAAAAGCATTGATCCCATACATCTCACTTATTTTTACGCACGGGATCCTCAGCTAAATCTGACAGCATGGAGTTGGACACTCGCTACTGGAATTCGAACAACCAAATGCTCCCTTTGTTTTTCCCTCCCTTCCTGGCCTTGTGCTGCTTTCAGAGTAGATACTTCCTAATGATTTTTTTTTAAAAAAATATTCTTTTAAATGAAATTTTTAAATTTATTTCTGCGAAACACAGGTCTTTCCTCCCACCCCCTCCCCCCTGGTCATTTTCAGTTTTGGTCTGGTTCACAAAAGCACCAAACCTCACCTCTTTGAACAGCAGAAAAAGAACAGAATTGCACATACATAATTTTCCACGTAATTTGGCACACCCATACGGTTAACTAGCTCCTGCCCACCTAGCAGTTGGAAAGCATGCAAATGTGAGTAGATAAATAGGTACCACTTCGGATGGAAAGTAACAGCATTCCATGCACCTTTGGCCATATAACCTGGCTGGCCCCATGACCGTGGAAACTGTCTTCGGACAATGCTGTCTCCCTCAGCCAAGAAGTGGAGATGAGTACCGTGCCCTAAAGTCGGACACAATTGGACAAGGAAACCCTTACCTTTTTTAAATACTGTTAACTAAAAGGCATTAACCATATGCAAAACTAAACCAGGCAGGCAAAAGACTCAAGAAGAGGCTATGACAACCTCCAATCTTTTATCCGGGGATGCATTTAACATTATGTCTAATGGCTTGGAAGCAAAAGAGCCATGGAACTCAGCTGAATGCATCTTTAGCAAAAATTAAAAAAACACCAAACAATAAACCCCAAGATGTGATATTAAATGTCATGTGTAAACACATTAATAAAACTTTCCTTGGAAATCAAGAAATGTCAGCCATTTGTGCACGCCAGGAGAACCGTCTGTGGGGTCCATTGTAGTTCTGAGCGTGCAAATCACCACATAAGATCAGCCAATGCTCTCGGTTCCTCCATCAGGAACACAACCACTAATCCAGTACAAATACCTCTTGAGGAAATGGATTGAGTTTCAAAGGAAGAAGGAGCGTTTGCCGAGATTTTGAGAGGGGAAAACCAGCAAACTTGCAAAAGATTTATCGCTCAGCAAACTGAAGCCTCTTTTGTAGCCGAGGGAGTCTGGAAGAGTCGAGGTGACAGCAGAATGGAGTGGGTCTCTACTGAAAAATATGCCCCCTCCCCCTCGGGGGATCAAGGCAGCAATTCATTATCCTCTCCTTTTTTCCACCTGGGGGCCTCTTGTGACAGAGGAGGTGACTGCCAATCACCCTCTCCTCCTGGAGATTTAGGTTTCGTTTGGGCCCAGATGTGGGCTCCAAATAGGGGGAGGTCAAGAAGGGGATGCTAATTTCTCAAGTTCAGATCTATGTTTCTGAGGGTGAAAGGTCAGCCCTCATCCAAGTTGTTTCCCTGGCGGCCTTCGAATTCTCCTTTTTCGCTCAGGCCTAGGAGCAGATGAGACACAGTCAGAAAGGGGTCTTTGAGAAAACAGCTATAGTCATCCTGAAGAGGAAATCTGGAAGTCTCTGTGTTTGCATATGTGTGTTTCAAAACTGTATCCTGTTACACACACCTTGAGATTTCTGGGGGAAAGGAGTCCTGCCTACAGAAAACCAATGTGGATGATTTTAAAATAAAATAGAATTCAATGGAGTCAAGCCTATCTCAAATACTATTAAGGGAATGTCTCTTTCCCCTTCCAGTAAGGAATATCCAGTAAGGATTGATGATGATGATGATGATGATGATGATGATGATGATGATGATGATGATGATGATGATGATGATGATGATGATCTTGGAAGGGGTCTTGGAGGTCATCTAGTCCAACCCCCTGCTCAGGCAGGAAACCCTATACCATTTCAGACAAGTGGCTGTATAGTCTCTTCATAAAAACTTCCAGTGTTGGAGCATTCACAGCTTCTGGATGCAGGTTGTTCCACTGGTTAATTGTTCTGTTTCAACAATTTAGGAAAACAACCAATTTCTGCCTACAATGAATATATGGATCCTCTTTATCAACGTCCTTCTTTCCTATCACAAGCTCTTTGCCATTCTTCAGAAATAAAGTTTTCAACAGGACGTCTTCCAAACAGGCACGAAATCTATCTTTGTCATCATTCCTCAACTCAAAACTGTTCACCACAACTCTTCTAACAATAGCAAAGCAATTTTTATTTCTTTTTAGGTCCAAAGCATGTTGACCCCAAAAGAAAACAAGCACCACAAGCTGGAATGGAAAAAAGCAAAAGAGCACAGCAAAAGAGAAACAGAAACAGTTAAGAAAAATAACCATAGAAAATAGAATAGTGTGACATTGCAAAGGCCAATCCCTCTGAGAGGCAGCTTATTGTGGGAAGGTCGAAGCAATTTAACTTCATTTTTAAACAACACAGAGATCGTACAGCCAGAATTAGCATGCATAAGAGTGATAAATCTAAAGGACTCTAACTCTGTGCCCCATAAGATGATGATGATGATGATGATGATGATGATGATGATGATGATGATGATGATTGTTGTTGTTGTTGTTGTTATTATTATTATTATTATTATTATTATTATTATTATTATTATTATTATTATTATTATTATTATTATTATTTCGGTTTATATACCGCCCTACTCCCAAAGGACTCAGGGCAGTTTACAAGGCAAAATTTTAAAACAATACAATATAAAATTAAAATTAAATTAAATTAAGTCTAGCCGCAAAAAATTAAAATCACAATTTAAAAACATTAAACCCCTCAGTCCAGACCAGATAGCTCAAAGAGCCAGGTTTTTAGGTCCCGGCAAAATGAACGAAGGTCGGGGGCAGTCCGGAGTTCTGTTGGCAGTTGATTCCATAGGGCAGGCGCGCCCACAGAGAACGCCCTCCCCCTGGGGATCGCCCGTTGGCAATCCTTGACTGTTGGTACCCTGAGGAGGCCCTCCCTGTGGGAGCGCACAGGACGATGGGAAATTGACGCTGGCAGCAGGTGCTCCCTCCAGCCTTGGCAACTTGAAGACTTGTGGACTTCAATTCCCAGTATTCATTCTGGGAGTTGAAGTCCGCAGGTCTTCAAGTTGCCAAGGTTGAACGCCCCTGTTCTAATGCATTCATGATTTCAAAACAAAATAAAGCAACTTCAGGGAAATGAGTGGGACACAAAATGTTGGTTTGATTTGTCAGGATCCTAATTTTGTTTTAGGAAATAAGGCTAGGCAGCTCTTTGAAGAGATGCTTTCCTTGAGCAAAGCGCCTCCTTGAAGTTGGTTCCCGAAGCAGCTAAGAGCAAAGCTGAATGGTAGCATTACTTTGCTTTGCTTCCTCGATGGGGAAGTGCTTCGTGTCTGATGGAGACAAATTGCATCGCCTCATTGCTTCAGTGAAGAAAATCAGTCACTTCCACAGCATAAAGTCCTTCGAGAGAGAAGAGATCCGAGCTGCCTTGCACAGCCCTTTTAGGGGAGCCATAAAAATGACTCTTCTAAATCCTAAGAATGTCGTTCTTTCCCAGGCATATCCTCAAAGGGTGTGCGTGCGTGGCTTTTAAACAATAAAACTCATTTTAAAACTCACAATACCCAACACAGACATAGCAGCAAAATACCATCCAAGCTGTTAAGCTTGGAAACCTCTCATGCAATGCTTGAGTTCACTCGGATGTGCTTTCATCCATCCTTCTCAAGAGACAGAAGCAGGGCAAGCATAGAAAGAAGAAGAAGAAGAGTGCAGGAACCCGCACGGCATCTTCTCAAAGTACATTTTGCTTTCAAAATGGTTATGGTCACTGTTTCCGAAGGGCAGCCGAGACTCAGGCAATTTTCATGCAGGGCCCCCATTCTGACATGCTGCTTGGTTAAATAGTTAACCCAAATAGCAGGGAAGGAGGAATCCCAACACTGGTATTTTTGAAAGCACCAAAGCTAGAGCGGGCGAGATGAGAATGAGAACCAGACGTCTTAAAGGGATATCCGGGAGAAAAGCTTAAGCATAAAGGCTTTTTCCCCCCCTGTCCCTTCCCTGCGTGCCCATTCCTGCTCCTCCTCCTCTCACGGAAATGTCCCAAAGGATCTCTTCCCGACATTCTTGTCAACAAGTGAGGCTGACGCTGCATCCCTCTCTTTTAATGGAAGGCTTTCAACAGACCAAATGGGCAAAATCCTTCTCCGGTTTCTCTGGGTGGACGGGTAGATGGGTGTGTTGAAGGAATAGTTTAAATGCAAGGAAGAGAGAAGGCTGCCGGTTAATCAAAGAAGCAGAGGTCTGAAATAGCGTGTCTTTCCAAAGCTAGCACAAAATCATCTCTCTTGAGTTTTGGATAGTTTCATGGGAGACGCTTTCGCACAGAGGCACAATTTTTCTTGTGACACTGTAAAGGTAAAGGTAAAGGTTCCCCCGCACATGCGTGCTAGTCGTTTCCGACTCTAGGGGCTGGTGCTCATCTCCGTTTCAAAGCCGAAGAGCCAGCGCTCGTCCGAGGACGTCTCCGTGGTCATGTGGCCGGCATGACGCCAAAGGCACACGGAATGCTGTTACCTTCCCACCGTAGTGGTCCCTATTTTTCTACTTGCATTTTTACGTGCTTTCAAACTGCTAGGTTGGCAGAAGCTGGGACGAGTAACAGGCGCTCACTCTGTTACGCGGCACTCGGGATTCAACCCGCCAAACTGCCAACCATCTGATCGACAAGCTCAGCATCCTAACTCACTGAGCCACCGCGTCCACTCTACTAACCTCTAAAGCAGGAGTACACAAGAAGCAGTGGCCCCAAATACTTTATAGCTAGCTTCTAAAGAAGGAAAGCCTCTCAGATGGATGTTCAGGTATCTCAAGAGCCATGGCAAGATGATAACGTAAGGTAAGGTAAGGTAAGGTAGGGTAGGGTAGGGTAGGGTAATCTTTATTATCACTTTTTCTGTGCACACGCTGGCACACATTAAAAATGATACAGCAGAATTGTTCTAATTGGGTGGTCTCCTCAGAAGATGCCCCCTTTAGTTCCGTCCATTAAAAATAGCCAAGATACGAATGCATCAAATATGGATTTATTTTATCAATGGGGCTAAAATTATGTATTTTATTTTATTTTATTTTTTAAAAAATCCTGCATGTTGTAAGGAGGAAATGGACTTCCTATGTTATTCTTGATGACATGGCATTATGTAGTGAAACAATTAGAGAACCACAATGGGATATTCAGTAGATTCATATTTAAAGAGTTATTGTGCTTTTGGGTTTCATTCTGGGGTTTTTCTAAAGAATTTTCAAAAGTATAGTTTGGATATCAAGGATTTTCTATGAGGCAGTGTTGCCTCCTTATAAAATAAGCAATTCACCACTTTTCTAGGTACTGTACTATAGCAGGTCTAAAGGTAGCAAGTAATAATTCAAAACCATAAATAAGCAGATAATATTTGCACCATTTCATTTTGTGTTCATGACAGAGTAAATAAATGGAATTAAGGGATAACTAATCCACATTAAGCAAAGAAAGGGGATAAATGGGATAAATGGGATAAATTTCTTCAGCAGATGTTTCACATATTGTGAAATGATCAGTTACATTTATGAGTGTACATTCGTAATAGTCCACAGTATGACAATTTACTATCCCTTTCAGTCATGTATCAACTTCATCGGATATGAATTGGCATGGGCAGTGAATCCAAACTCTATGGTTTCTAAGCCATGGTTTATGTTTGATGGATGAATCCAGCTTGAATCTGTCTTCTCCTCTGCTCTTACCCACCTCAGCCCTGTTTAACCTAAATACGTATGTGCATGCCTTTTATTAAAAATTATTAGATGGAAAAAGTGCTATTGGAATCCTTCGAAATCAGTGTCTGCAAATATATCTTATTCAAGTGAAATGCAAATTCCTATTAGTTATTTCATTCTTAAGGGTTAATTGTGCCATTTTTGGAAAAGACAACTGGATCTTTTTTTTCTTCAAGTGTGGCATTGAAAGAAATGAAGTTGACAATTGGATGCAAATATATTTGATGTCTTCGCAGTTCTGATCTCTGATATTATATCAGATATATTATTGTATTTAACTGAACTTGCCTCTTTTCTTATCACAGTGGGTGTCTAACCACTCTGGGCACTAAAGTTCCTCAAGAAATCTGAAAAAAAATAATTTGTGGTTTTATATGAATGCTAAATTAGAATATGTGTTGGGGTTTGCCCTTTGTGTAGACCAGGGGTAGGCAACCTTGGCTCTCTTATGACTCGTGGACTTCAACTCCCAGAATTCCTGAGCCAGCATGGCTCATCTTGGAAACCTCAGCATAGCTGGCTCAGGAATTCTGGGAGTTGAAGTCCACAAGTCATAAAAGAGCCAAGGTTGCCTACCCCTGGTGTAGACCTATGGTTTATTGAATAAATTGTAATTATCAGCATTCACACACAATAAGCCAAAAGCAAGCTATCTTTTCACAGTGCAAGATATGCAGAACTCACAACTCTTCCCCATCTTACAGTATCCATGACAGAAGTCTTCTCACACAGGGAATTTACTATAATGAAAGCTCTCCAAAAGAGTAATCAAAACAAAACAATATTCTTGATACTTAGCATCCAGGGAAGCAATTATTTCTCAGTGGTGCAAACTTCAGACTGATTTATGGAAACTGAGTCTAGATAATATGACAGAGGAAACAGATCTGGCTTGCTCTGGGTCAAGTTCATCCACTATTATCACCCGTGGTAATTATAGAGTTTGTAGGGCTCAATTGGAGGAAGATCTTTCTATTTACCTGCTCTTTGCTTTTTTACCAAAAGACCCCAAATTAAACCCTGGGATGACCTACATGCAAAACAGGTCTTCCACCACCGTCATGCCATTTCTTCATTCATCCTTCTCTTCCTTCTGCTTCTAAGTATGCCTGGGATTTCCAATTCCCACTTTCTGAAGGAGCAGTGTCAAAAATCAAGATGGTGACTACAACGGTGTGATCAAACCTTTGGGTCTAAATTTCCCTTTGCTGGATGACGACGGAAACTTAGACCCATAGAGTATACTTAGCACAATTAGGAGACGATTCATTGGACTCTCTGAATCAAACCAGTTACTGCAGTAGGTTGTCAAAGTAATAGGAAGTTAGTTAGTTAGTTAGATAGTTAGTTAGATAGTTAGTTAGTTAGTTAGTTAGTTAGTTAGTTAGTTAGTTAGTTAGTTAGTTAGACAGGTAGGTAGGCAGGCAAGCAGGTAGGTAGTTGTTAGTTAGTTGTTAGTTACTTAAATTTATTGGCCACCCCTCTTACCACAGCGTAGCTCTGGATGGCTTTACCATCTTAAAAAGATAAAAACTATACAAAAGCTAAAAGACGTAAATAAAATACTCTGAAGATCCAAACTAAAAGATGAGGAGGGCAGGAGTAGAATGGGAAGGAAGGAATCATTCTGTCAATGTTTAGATGATCATGAGACCGTCCAGCACGGGAGTAAGAAAAATCAAGGTCCACCTGAAAGGTCGTGTCCGTTCTGATCACATCAGTTTGCACTGCTTTACCCACTGGGTCACAGAGTTGCCTAGTATATATTAATATACAAGCTTATGCATGCCCACATTGTACTTGGAGATGCAAAGCAAGGTCACCCTAGTTGGCTTGGACCACATCCCTTTCAAATCCTGAAAAAAACTGTCTCATGGGGCACTTGAGTTGTGAACAGTAGCGGCTCTGCCTTCTGCCATTACAGATAGTCCTCAACATACAGCCACAACTGAGTCCAGAATTTTCCCTTGCCAAGCAAGGCAGTTGGTAAGAGTCTTCCCCAATTTTACAATTTATTTATTTTTTTGCCACGGCTGTTGTGCGAATCCTCGCCATTGTTAACTGAACCACGTGGGCATTAAGAGAATCCAGTTACTCATTGACTTTGCTCATTGAAAGCCAACTGGGAAAGTCACAAATGGGGAATCACATGACCCCAGGATGCTGCAACTGTTGTCAATAATATATGTCAGTTTCCAAGGACCTGAATTTTGATTTTGTAGCTGTGGGGATGCAGCGATGGTTCTAAAGGCAAGGACTGATTGTAAGTCACTTTTTTCAATTTATTGTAAACTTGGAAAGGCCCCTAAATGAATGGTTGTAAATTGAGGATTCCTTGTACCCGGATACCGACAAGATCTAGCCAATAAGGGGAAACTAGAGGAAGGACAAAATAAGAACAACTTAACCAAAAAGGAAGGGGTAAATAGGAAAGCCATTACAGTGGGGCGTTCAGCAGCCTTGAACATGACACTTTTGTTAAGAGCAGTGCTTTTTTGTAAAAGAAAAAGGTGCTGGAACTCACACATGTCATACAACCTGCTTTGCCTAACCTACAAGGTTCCATCCAAAAAAGGTGCCGGAACTCCGTTCTGAGCGTTCTATGAGAAAAAAAAGCCCTGGTTAAGAGTAACAACAGCTACCCTTGCTTCCATTCTGCAGTGGTTTTTTTTTCCTGAATTCTTTCCTTGATTTGTTCACAGTCATTGCAATTCCAATAAACTGAGTGTTTAAATAACAACTCTGGAGCCACAGTAAAGATAGAAAATTATGGCTTCCTCTCATGGCTAAATATTAAACACAGCAGACACCTAATGACTCTATTAGTCTCCAGGGACAGTGTTTTATGAACAATGGAGTCCCAACATACGCGCTCAGCTAGGGCTTGCAAGCCTCGTTATGAGCTCACTCATCCAGCACAATTTAGAAGCTCGGTGGAGCCCACTTGGAAATCTGGAAGGGAAAAGGGGGGGGGGGTTGTTTAAAGACATACAGGCACATGCCCACATGCATATGAGGGAGAAGGAGTCAAAAACAAGCCCCATTTATGAATATTATGTAAATGTGAAAGGCTTGGGTCTTTGTAATGTGAAAAATCAAATAAAATGGTGAAAAAAAGGAGAGAAGAAATGCATTAGGGTGGCTTTTTGTTTGTTTTTTGTTTGAAAGATGTATATAACTGCCCAACCTATATAAACATGACTCAGGGTGGCCTGTATCAAATAACGCCCCCTAAACAACATTACAAAGAACATTTGTAAATATCAACCAAAAAAAGTCTATGAACCATACAGTTGGGACACACTAGAAGTTCTGCCATCACCTAACACTCAGGCTTATCTGTCTTCCCAACCCTACACTCAGGAGAAGAAGAAAAGAAACCCACATATTAAAGCAGATTGTCTAACCTTAGCAATTTTAAGACCTGTGAACTTCAACTCCCAAAATTCCCCAGCCATCCATGTTTTAACCTGATACTAGGGGAATATCTGAGAAATAATTATGTCAAGCTCAAACCCAAATATGCCTTGTTATTCTTGTCCCACTTTCTTTCATTGCCTTCATCCCACATATTTTTTCACAATTCCGTATCCAAATTCCAAGTGTGGACCTCAATTCATACTCCTTGGAATGCTGTGTATAGTTGTAGTCACCACAATACAAAAAGATGTAGAAACCCTAAAACTATGGAGAGAAGAGCAAGATGATAAGGGGTCTGGAGGCCAAATCCTATGATGAATGATTGAGGGACCTAGGAACTTCTCCAGCCTGTTGGGCAGAAGGATTAAGGGGGGACACAATAACTGTCTTCTAATCCTTGAGGGGCTGTCTCAGAGAAGAGCGGGGTCAACTTATTCATCCAAGCACCTGAGGGCAGGACAAGAAGTAACAGATGGAAGCTTGTAAAAGTGAGGTCCAACCTAGAAGTAAGGAAGAATTTTCTGACAACGAGAGCAATTAATCAATGGAACAGCTTTTCTCCCTGAGCTGTGGGTGCTCTATCATTTTAAAAAATAGACTGGACAACCATTTGATCAGGATGATACGTCTCCTGCCTTGAGAAGGGGGTTGCACTAGAAGACCTCTGAAGTCCCTTCAAGCCCTATGATTCTATGTTCTATTTTCCTAAATTAGATATCTGTAAGGTTTTATCTCCACCCTCCCACATAGACACACACACAACACACACTATTTAATTCTGTAGCTTCCAAAACATTAATCGCCTTCTCCAACCTAATGTCTTGAAGACCTCTAAATTATCATCCAGGAATTGGGAATACAGCACCATCAGAGAGAAAACAGCTGGGGAAGACCAAGAGGAGCCTCGGCAAGCAGGGGCCAAATTCATAAAATGGGTCTTTGACAGATGCTCGAGTGTAACAGTTTGAAAGGAGAACTAGAGATTGCATTGCAACCAGGGGATTTACCTCTGAACTTTGTTCTACTTTCAAACTATTCTTAGAAATGGAAAATACTCAGAGGACCAGCAGAGAAGCTGTGTTTCTATTTTCTAGATTCAAGCTGCAAGTAACTTGAGGTAGGGAGAAGAGACTTTGTAAGCATTTTTTTTAAAACTTGCCGAAAAATCACATTAGGTTTCCTGAAGGGACGGCATTTTAGCCTTCTCGGACCCAACCAGGTCACCATGTCACAAAACTGAATTTTTTCAGTCCGAGTTGGCGATGTTTTGTTAGCTAAGGGACACACTAAGCATTTCGAAGGACCACAATGACAACATCACAAAATGGAGAGAGAGAGAGAGAGATGGGATCCTTTTCCTCTCCTTGGATATGTCAGGTGCAAGAAACCAGGAGCCAGGATAGTGTTCAAAAGCACTGTGAGTTTATTCTATGCTACTGATACACAAGAATATGACCTACTAAGAGTCATGACAAATTGGTGCCAGAGAAGAGTCAACAGAGTTATCCTTAGGTCTCTTTCAAGGGCGCAGGGACTCCAGACTGATAATGCATTTGACCTTGCCCTCAGAATCCCCCTATAGGATATTTTTAAAGGGGGTGTATGGAGGTAGGTTTAAGGTGATTTTAGGATTTAAAGGATTCTGACTCAGAATGAGGAAGCACTATGCTCCAAGGGCCACAAAAACAGGTTTCTTGCAGGCTACATGTTTCTGTTCTAATGCATCCAAAGGCTTTAGATTCCATTTTAAAGGTATTTGTAATGGCATCTGGGGATGACCTTGGGAGACCCAGCAAAGAGATGCTTCTTGGGGAAGAGTCAGATAAGAGGGAGCTGAGCCCACAGCTGCACAGTGGGTGGAACAAGAGCTCAGAAGGGACCCTTCCTAGGTAATCAGACTGTTAAGGTGATGGCAGGAGAATCATACTTTCAGACTTGCAAGGTTCTGTTAATGTAGGTTTACAATAAAGTAGTATTAGCTTATCTGGTCATGTTTCCTGCTTGGGAAGGCTGACAGTATTTTTCTAAGACAAAAATTTAAATGGAGACTGCTTGTAAAATGATACTTCATATAAAATCCATCTGTCTGATAGAGATTCATGAAATTATATCCATATTTCAAATGTATCTAACCAATTCTTCA
Source organism: Vipera berus (assembly GCF_964194415.1). NCBI lineage: Eukaryota > Metazoa > Chordata > Lepidosauria > Squamata > Viperidae > Vipera > Vipera berus. Next base: position 15,500,810 of record NC_138211.1, on the reverse strand, counting down.
ATAAATGTGAAATAGCAGTAACAAGAGCATTTAGATTTATATACCACTTCATAGTGCTTTACAGCATTCTCTAAACTATTTACAGAATCAGCGCATTGCCCCCAATGGATCTTTATTTCACCAATCTTGGAAGGATGAAAGGCCGAATCAACCTTATGCCAGTCAGGCTCAAACTCCAGGCTGTGGCCAGAGCTTGCCTGTAACCACTGTGCCACCACTGCTCCTAATTGTAACCACTTCTGTTTTTAGTATACAATTAATTTAACATATTATTCATTTAATAAAAGATAGCCAGCAAACTCCAGGTTCCCAATCAAGTTATAGGGGGGGGGGAAACACTGCACAGCTAATTCCCTTAACGCTTTCAATGGAGGAATTTTTTAAAGTATTGTGCCAATGTAGCCTTTTGCATTTGATTCAACTATTCCCACTGGGAGAATATGGGGATTTTATTTTATTTTTTAAAAAAGAACACTGCCACCTTACAGATGAGGTGATGAACTCTTTTTTAGATACAAGGTGGTCAAGGTATGTCTAAATATCTCTCCGCTGGCCTATATCCTTCCTGGCTTCCCCAGAAATAAATGAAAAACTCAAGGGAGAAATTTCTCCCTTTCAGCTTTTTTCAATCCAGAAAATCTGGGCTATGAGGAATAAGGTAGAAGGATATGCTAAGGTGAAATATATATTTCTTCCGGACCTGCAAGAGCATGGTTATTTAAAAAAAAAAAGATAAGTCACCCAGAGTCATTTGGAGTCAGCCAGACTCTAAATTCAAATAAATAAACTGAATTCTTGCTTCCGTGTGTTTCAGCTGCAGACAGGATCACGAATTTCAAGACTGTCTGGATAAACATGCATAGCTTAACAATATTGTCTTTCATTGCTGAATCTTCCCAGATTTATATATTCTAATAGAGTATTTAATTTATTAATTTAAATGTGTTTGCATGCTTCTGTTCTGCTATGCTGTTCTGTACTTGCTGGTACTGAGATACCTAGATGATAGCTAGCTAGCTAGACAGATAGACAGACAGATAGACAGATAGAAAGATATAATTTTAAAATATGATGAAAAGAATAGACACAGGGAATATAAATAACTTTGACATTACTGGAGTGGGAATTCATTTTAATGTATCTAATTGTGAAAGACCAACATCCCACTTGATTTGAATCCAGTTTGAACAGTTTCAAATTCAATTTAAAGGTTACACAGAAACTCAAAAGCAAGCTTTCCCTTACTTTAACTAATGCAAGATTTCTCTTTTTATAGGTTGGTTGCACAAACCCACGAGGGAGTTTTACTCCAGCATAATGTTTGTGTGAACGTAACCACCATGATTTATACAACATGAAGTTTTCGAACTTCATCATCCCCCTTTACTAGTTTCCCACACCCATACCCTCCAGAAGTGCAGATAAATGGCCATTCTGGCAGGAAAGTTCTGGGTTGTCCACACCATTAGAGGGAAGCTGCATGGCAAACTCACCATGCCTCCACTCACAGGATTTTATTTATTTATCTTTCAAATGTATGTATATATATAGCATTAACTATGTTGAGGCTGTGCACTCAACACACTTAACCTGGCTACTGAATTCAGCCACTTTCTGGAAGTGCATGTTATACCAAACCAAAATTAATCTAAAGGAATGGATCTGAACAATATGCTAAGACATATTGATTAAAATTAACCAAGCTTGGCATGTAGATACTAATATATCTACTAGAGCATTACTGTCCTGGATAAGTGTGTTGCATGAACACAGGCAGCCTCCCCTCATTTATATGGGGTCCAGCACATGAAAGAAAGCTCATGCACTCAGAGGAAAACTTGATTATCAGGGCAGTGTGGAGGTAGATATATGGATTTTTGTTGCCAGCCAACAACAAGATTGTTAAAGAAAGTGGATGTTATAGCCTAATTGTCAGGTGCAAAGACTCAAGACCTAACATTAAGTTCCAGTTAAGATGATTTATTGCTCATGGAATCTTGTCAACTAACGGTCAGCACTAAACTGGTGCTAGATAAGAGTCACAAGAGGGGTTGGACTTGAACACTTAACCTGGCTACTGAATTCAGCCACTTTCTGGAAGTGCATGTTATACCAAACCAAAATTAATCTAAAGGAATGGATCTGAACAATATGCTAAGACATATTGATTAAAATTAACCAAGCTTGGCATGTAGATACTAATATATCTACTAGAGCATTACTGTCCTGGATAAGTGTGTTGCATGAACACAGGCAGCCTCCCCTCATTTATATGGGGTCCAGCACATGAAAGAAAGCTCATGCACTCAGAGGAAAACTTGATTATCAGGGCAGTGTGGAGGTAGATATATGGATTTTTGTTGCCAGCCAACAACAAGATTGTTAAAGTAAGTTGATGTTATAGCCTAATTGTCAGGTGCAAAGACTCAAGACCTAACATTAAGTTCCAGTTAAGATGATTTATTGCTCATGGAATCTTGTCAACTAACGGTCAGCACTAAACTGGTGCTAGATAAGAGTCACAAGAGGGGTTGGACTTGAACCGCTTGTGGGAACATAAGGACTCCAGGCTGATTCCTCTCTTGACTCTTCCCCCAGGCTCTGCCTGTCCTCCTACATTCATAATATCTGGAGGACAACACTTCCATATCATATTATTGAATTCCGCAGTCTTATTGCACTATTCCAGATTAATGGATGGAGTCTAGACAGGATAGAAAAAAAGCCACAAAGGAAGATATGACATCCTTCCACATCGTGAAGTGAGTTGACTTTTATCCAAAGCAACTATGGCCATGATCATTTCATTAGGATGTGTCACCCAAAAACAACTCTGTTCTATTATTTTCACATCTTGTCTCCTCTAGTACGTATTTCCTTTTTAATTAGATGATTTCCACCCTATGAACATTTGAAAGTAACTAAATAAATTAGATCGACCAGTTCAACCCATTTTCTTTTCCTATTGAAAGAAAGGCACAATCAATAGACTTCTGGATCATAAGGTTTGGATCACCAGGCCATGCAGCCTAAAGGGACTCCCAAATTGAGTGTGACCCCTTTTTCTTTTCCTCTTAAAAGGGGAAGAAAAGAAAGAAAAGGCACTTTGGTTAAGAAAAGAGAACTGGAATATTCGGTTGCACCATACAGAAGTACTTCCATCAGTACCATTGACCAAGATGAAAACTGGTTGCTACAAAATTTTGTCTTTGTATGGCATTCAGTATCCATGAATCTCTAGAACTTCAGCATGGATAGCTGGGGAATTCTGGGAGTTGAAGTCCACAAGTCTTAAAATTGTAGATACTCTAAAACACTATCACAACTACACAACCTCAAGGTTTATAGGCACCTTCCAGTTATTGTTAAGGCCTTGTGTGCCATTCAAGGCATTATGGATTGTCATTGTTTTGGCTTGCTTGTTTGTTTAATGAAAGGAGCAATCCTTCCCCCTTGGTTTACAAACCATTAGCTCTTCATCAAAGGCATCGTCTTTAAACTTTCTCCTGAAATATGAGATAAGTGAGTGAACCAAGCCACCAGTAGCTGCACACATAAGACAGAGAGCACTTTACCTTTTTGTTGTTCCTGGGCAGTTTCCACTTCCAGGGTTATTGTGGAAGGAAGGAAGGAAGGAAGGAAGGAAGGAAGGAAGGAAGGAAGGAAGGAAGGGAGGGAGGGAGGGAGGGAGGGAGGGAGGGAGGGAGGGAGGGAGGAAGGAAGGAAGGAAGGAAGAAGAGGGGAAGAGGGATGAAGGCATCCAACAGCCTTTAAAAGAGACCATCATAAGGCCATCATTTATGAAATGACAGGACAAAGCACTCCAACTTACCAAGTCCTTGCAAAAACATCTCTGGCTACTAAAAAATTAATCGGCACCAGATGGCAGAACAGCCGCTTGTCACAGAGCCAGGCTTGAGCCACAAACAAAAGCCTTTTGCTCCACGGGACAAGTCAGAAGATCAGTGGAAGATCAGGAGGAGAGAGCAGCAGGGGTGGCAGCCCCCCCTCCCTCGAAGATAACCATGAAAAAGACAGGGAGCCACTTTGATTGTCTGACACTACAGCAGGTAAGAGTGTCCTTGCTGTGCACAGAGAAGAAAAAAGGCAGCTAAGCAGGATTCAGAGAATGGGCTTAAACATGCCATAGTTCTGTGTGTTCACACTACTGAGTTATCTTATTGCATCAAGCCATTGGTTCTTCAACCAGTGTTTATCAAATAAATCATAATTGGCCATTGGGTTCATACATTGCAGTCAGGAATTCTAGGTTCTCAAGACAAGCTGCCCTAAAATCAAAGAAAGCAAATTGAGCAGATAGTGCAATGTATGAGGCCAGTCCCTTTGCATACCTGCTCCATTGGAATGGGAGGAAAACCCAGATAGAAATTCTGAGATGCTGTTATTAGTGGAGTACCAATCTAATGCTTCCCAAAAGGTTTGGGTCTACAGCTATCAAAATTCCCCTACCAACCTTGTTCCAGAAATTCTACAGGTTTTAGCCCTAATGGACCTGAAATGTTATCACCTCAGGAGAAAATCGTGTTTACAGTGTTGCCCTCATCAAACCCAACAGTCTGATATTGAAGAAGGCAACATCATACGCCTCAAATTCCTTGATTTTGGGCCAATGCACGCAAGGTGTCACTTCGTCCCACTTCTTTATTTGCATGGTAATGATGAGTATTTTCTTTTTCTGAAAACACTTTCTTCCATAGTTTGTCTGCTGGGGATTTCTCATTGCATCAGGTTATATTCTGGAAGAAACTGCAGAGTGGAGAAGATCTGAAGAGAGGTTGGGATCTATTGGGAGATCCAGAGATGTGATGTGTGAATTCAGTTTGAATTCTGAACTCAGTTCTCCTATATTTAATTATTTAAACAGCGACTGTATATGTCTTACTTGGAAAATATTTTGCTTTAGCAAAAGGTTCCAGGATTGAAATGTTCTTATTTTTTTTTCAAATAAAAATAATGACTTTAGTTTATATTATAATGGTTGACTATCCAAGGAAGCAAAGGTAAGCAGCGCCAACTTTAGTAAGCACTGGTATAGCCTTTCAATCCACCTCCAATTCTAAATGACTGTTGCTAACCTCCCAGATGCCATGCCCAAAATATTGTCCATGGTCCAACCCTCGCTTCATTGTAAGAGGCTCTCAGTTTAGAGCAGGGCTCTTTAAACTTGGCCCTTCATGACTTGTGGACTTTAATTCCCAGAATTCCTCAGCCAGCATGCCTGGCTGAGGAATTCTGGGAGTTGAAGTCCACAAGTCATAAAAGGGCCAGGTTTTGAAGACCCCTGGTTTAGAGGAATGAAAGATTGGCAATACTCACCTTTGGGTTCTCTTTCTCCATAGTCAAAATTAAGTGTCAAGTACCAGGAAAATTAGGAGATCAAGAAAATTCAAAAGATTATTGTAAGCTCTACAAGAATTTGAACTATGAACAACCAAGGGAAATCAGCAGGAGATAAAGAGTAGAAGGAATTCAAAGTGGGCTGCACGTAGATCTCTTGTGGGTACACAGGGATTCATGACAGATTATTTGAGCCCTCCCTCGGGCTGAGCCTACACTAAGGTCAGCCACAATATGGATTTCATTTGCTATTGCTAATTGTATCTATTTTAATCTTAATGTTCCTCACCTCCAGAACAGAAACAAACCCTTCCTGCTTCTCCACATGCTTGTTCTAAAATCTTTTCATAGATGGTCCTTCATGAAGTAGGGGGAGAAAATCCAGAACAGCAAATTCACCCATTCACATTTCGTTCCTTGCTAAACTAAGGTTAGATCAGTGGTGGGATTCAGTCACTTTGCACCAGTTCAGCAGAACCAGTAGCTAATATTTTGTTGCCCAGGCCCAAAATGGACTTCCGGAAGCACATCCACACAGAAAACCGGTTGTTCATATATTTGAATCCCACTACTGGAAAAGATGGGATATAAACCTAACCAATAAATAAATGTCTTCCTGTTAGAGCAAGCTTTCCCAGCCTGGAGTTCTTCAGATTCATGGAAATTACTATCTATATAACATATTTGAATCCCACCCCTGGGTTAGATGTCTGCGACAGAGCTTCAGTGCTCTTTGGCATGTATATCCTCAGGATTCTACTAGAGAGATAATCCCAAATCTATAGTATTTTTCTACTGGGAAAAAAATCTCTCTAAGGCACAATCTCACCTTTGCATATGTGTCATATGAATAGTAAGGCACCGAAGAAATAGGACAAGTGATTTCAAGGCATGGCCAGAGATTAATGTCCATCTCTCACTTTACACATTTTATCAGACACTTTTCTTGAATATTCATACTGAGTCCCTTGGTTTTCATGTTCTACATTGTTTAACTGTGATATAATTATACCTATAGTAACGTATACATTGTACAGAGTCGCAAAGGTACAATGAGGTGGGCAAAGGTAAAGTTTCCCCTGTCCAGTCATGTCCATTTCTTAGCCAAGGGAGCCAGTGTTGTCCAAAGATGTGGTTACGTGGCCAACATGACTATTTGTTGAGGTGCATGGAATGCTGTTACCTTCCCACCAAAGTGGTACCTATTTATCTACTCAAATGTGCCTGCTTTCAAACTGCTAGGTGGGCAGGAGCTGGGACAAGTGATGGGAGCTCACCCCATCATGCAGCACTCAAGTCTTGAACCCAGGCTATTAGCTTTCCAGCTGACAAGCTCAGTGTCTTTAACCACTGAGCCACACGCCCCCTCATCTATACATATATAGTACTATATACTAGACAAAATATACTAATATATAGCTTACCAATAGGCTTTATAGGGTCCAGTTTCTTCTGTCAATTCTAAAAAGATCATCTGTTTAATATTTCATTATTCCTTTAGCATTAGAACTGCCTAGGTTTTTAATGTGTCTAGTATGTGTTCTTATATCTTATTCTTTAATTAATATATCTTTATTACTATCCCACCCTTAGTTTTAAGTACAAAATAAATCACTGTCATAATTATTCTTTCAGGGAGATTTATATGAAATTGTAGTAGAGGCATAATCCCGTCTATTTCCTCAAGTGCAAGAAAACTTTCTTTGATATTCTGCCCAGTGAGTGGGAAGGGATTGCAGTAGCACAAACACTCGGATTTGCTTTAATTGATATAACATTAGATTGTATTTTATTGCCCTTTTTAGGAAAAAAAACAGCCATCTGTTCTTATAATCTGCCTGCGTTGCATTGATTTCCCTGACCAATGCTGGAAAGTAGCTAGAAATGAACAGTGGTGGGATTCGAATATGTGAACAACCAGTTCTCTATGTGGATGCCACTTCCAGAAGTCCATTCTGGGCCTGGGCAACAAAAAAATTAGCTACCGGTTCTGCCAAACTGGTGCGAACTCCCACCACTGGTAATGAACCTATCCTAACTGGCTTCTAAATGACAACTTTTCTTCATATCATGCAGCAGCCTTTATATCCCTATGTTCCCCCATTCTGCCTAAAAATTAAAGTATTTTCTCTATAAGTAGAAATAGCAATGGAACTTAGACTTCATAATGCTTTACAGCCTTCTCTAAGTGGTTTACAGAGTCAGCATCTTGTCCCCAACAATCTGGGTCTTCATTTTACCAATGTTGGAAGGATGGAAGGCTGAGTTAACCCTGAACCGGTCAGAATTGAACTCCTGATAGTGAGCAGAGTTGCCTGCAATACTGCATTCTAACCACTGCGCCACCACAGCTCGTACTCCTCCATAAAGAGATGACAAAGAAGAGGATGAGGATGACATATCCATTTTTCCAGAGATCATTTATGCCTGGACAGTTGAAGCCTGGATAGTTGACTTTATTGAAGTGTAGATTTGTAGGGTTTTGAGAAATGCTATGGATAGCCTAGGCCATGCTGGCTCAGAAATTCTGGGAGTTGAAGTCCACGAGTCATAAAAGAGCCAAGGTTGCCTACTGCTTGGCCTAGGGTAAGGAAGGCAATCACCATTTCAGAACCCACCAACATGTCTATGTTATGAGTAGCTTATAAATATACAGAACAGAAGTACAGGGGTCCCTTTTTTTGAATGGTGAAGATCAAAGGATAAGAAGGTTGCTAGGACTTACTTTGGATAACTTATTTCAGTGCCACAGGGCTAATGAAAGTCCCACTGAAATGACTTCTTTTTGAAAGGCATAAGGTTATGTTACAAACCATCTGGAAATGTTGTCCATTGCATCTAATGCAAAAATATATATATAATACCAGAATTATAACTGTGTTGGCCTTGGTTTCTGAGAAGAAACATTTGGTGATAAAAATTAGAGAGATGAACGGAAAGGCTGCAACTGCATCCCTGGAATTGACGGATGCTACAGACACATTTTGTGCTGCGGAGCAATTTCTGGATGGTGTTCAAGGGGTGAAGATGAATCTGAGCATTCCCACCAGATATTATTACTGATCCTCTCTCTGGCAACTTTTATAAAACTGGGAAAATAGAAGAGGAACCAGCCAACCTCAAGCAATGCTGACTAATTCACAGTACTGGATGATCCTTACTAGGTGGGCTTCATCAAATGCCAGAATTGGAGAAGGGTGGAACCAGTTAGAAGAAGCAGGAGAGATAGGCTTTATTCTACATAAGGAGATTGGACAGCCATTTATCTGAAATGGTGTAGGGATTCCTGCCTGAGCAGGGGATTGGACTAGATGACCTCCAAGGTACCTTCCAACTTTATTGTTATTATTATTATTATTATTATTATTATTATTATTATTATTATTATTATTATTATTATTGTTGTTGTTGTTGTTGTTGTTGTTGTTGTTGTTGTTGTTGTTGCTGCTGCTGCTGTTGCTGCTGTTGCTGTTGTGGTGGTGGTGGTGGTGATGGTGTTGTTGTTGTTTTGTTGTTGTTTAATGATGATGATGATGATAATCATTATCATCATCATCATCTCTATTACATTCAAATACCAGTGTTCGCTAAAAAAATAATTTCTAGTGGAATATACTACCCTATATTAGTCACTTAAAACTGACATAACACATTTGAAAACATAAGGGTCATCTAAATCTGTCTAGAAAATCTGTGCTCCCCCTGAAAAAGAGGCTTCTGTTTTTCTACTTCAAATTTCATTTGGTGTTTCTGAGCATATCTGAAAGTTGGATATGGTTGAAGGTTGTGATGACATCTTTAAGAATGTTTCTCAGAATTCCTCTGCCAGCATTTAATACAAATTGAAATTTAGTTATCATTCAGCTTTCCTACCATTCCTTTCTTTCTTCAAAGAGTAAGTTTATTTCCTTTTCTTAGTTAATGGGGGGAAAGAAGAAAAAAACAAAAAAGCAAAATTAAAGCAACTAAAAAAAAACACCAGAAATATATTTCAACCTAATGCGTAAGCAGTTCATTAAACCTTGACCACACTATACAATATTCATTATCATCTTTACATTAGCCAAAACCAGAAGGCAAACTTTCATCTGTGATCCAGAGCTACAATTTTCCATCATTTTTATGCTATCTTGCATGCTTTAAAAAATCCATAGGTCTCTCTGTATAGTGAAAAATTCCAGATTCACAAGTATATCAATATCCTTTAAATTGTAAAAAACAAAGTAACAAACATATGGACTTCCATCCAACCTGGAGCACTTAATAGAACAAGCCAATATTACGTGGGTGAGATCCCTAATCTAGTTTACATTGCCAACATAATAACTTTGATAAACCGCCTTTTAAAAATATTCCCTAGTGCATTTTGTAGATATGAAATGGTTTTCGTTCAGTCAAACTCCTTTGAAGATCATAAGAAATACAGTTAATAATTTAAAGTGTCTTTCCATTGATTCACTAATACAAAATATTCCAAATCAGTACTGAATTCCTAAATTCTTAGAAATAACTAGAAATAGTAGCAGGTGTTATTACCATCACTGACTAGAATTCTACAAGATCCAAAATAAAATAAAATAAAATAATTAGTTGCTATATCAAATAAAATAAAATGCAAATATAAAATTATAACTAGGTCATTGAGGCAATAAAAAGACGTCCAGCTTTAACAGAACATAGCCACATTCAAGGAAACAGAATTATACTAGTCTCATCACAGGAAGTGTACATAAAATACATCTGAATTCTCTGAGTGTCTCGCCAGATAGGAAGTCATAAAGTGGACACTTATGTCCTTATAGAAAAAAAACACAAATATCACAGCAATGAACTAGCAGTTGAATGGTTCTTTCTTCACAAGGGCACAATCTTAGCTGGCAAAGGATTTTTTAATATTTGCCCTTGAGAACAGCTGTTAGGTGGATATTGAAAAGTGCTAATGTTAGGGCTCCTTGGAATTCAGGGAGAGCTGTTTGCTTGAAGTGTCTTGCAGCATAAAATAAGGGGCATCACTATTCAGGAACACAATCTGGGGTAAGGTAGATGGACCCAATTAGACTTCCAAGTATCTAGCCAAGTATCATCCTGCTTGTATGCATTAACGGGTAATCCTCGCCTTGCAATATTCATTTAGGGACCATTAGAAGTTACAACAGTGCTGAAAAAAGTGACTTACATTTACAACTGTTGCAGCATCTCCACAGTCATGTGGTCAGAATTTGACCACTTGGCAACCAGCAGGCATTTACAATGATTAGAGCATCCCGGAATGCTGTAATCATTGTAAATGCTGGGAAGGTTGCTGACATAGAAAAAGGGACAGACAGAAAGTTCTTCCCAGCCGAAACAAAGGGTCACGTGGTAAATCACATGGTTTGTTTGGGACTCATCCTTTTTAATGCTCGTTGCATCTCCTGGAGCCAATTAACAACATGAACCTAGTTGTGGTTGCTTTGTACTTGAAGGCACCCAGAAAAACTCACGTTTTGTTGTATTGCCCGACCTTTGGGCATGTATTTTAGGTCACTTTGTTAAAATTTTTATTAAGAACTTCATTTTAATGTAATCTCAACTGCTTTCTTAAGGAAAAAAGTGGCTAGGATACTCCAGCTGCTGCTTGTGATTGAAGCACTACATCAGGGGTCTTCAAACTTGGCCCTTTTATGACTTGTGGACTTCAACTCCCAGAATTCCTCAGCCAGCATAAAAGGGCCAAGTTTGAAGACCCCTGCACTACATCATCTGTATGCAATAAGATTACAATGTGCTTATTAGCTACTTTAGAGTGGGGGGAGGGGTGATGCTCAAAATTACTTGTTTTGGCCACAAGAGGGGTTATGTGCAAATGGGAAAAACGTGGGAGGCTAAATGCATTCCTGTCTTACTCTTTTTAATTTGAAATTTCTTTAACTTAGTGGCTTTCCGTGCTACAACAAAGTTTTTATTCTGGAGCTCTCACGGTGTTTGAACATTAACAGGAGTAGCTATCTTGTCTTTTTGTAGCCTGCATGAATTTACCCATGACTTCGTTCTGGAAATGAAATCAAGTCTAAGCCTGAAATTGATGAATGTGGCACATAACACAGGCTCACATAAATATTGTGGTCTGATGTTGAAGTATACAGATGTGATCTAAGGCAGGATATCCAACTCTAAAACCTGCCTTCCAATTTGCCGAATATACCGTGAATTGACCATGTACTATGTAAGTGCTTGGCATAAAGCTGACTTATTATGCATAAGAAGTTGATAAGCTGGTAATTAGCAGGCAAGTCTTGATTGCTTTTTCCCCATCATAGCGATCATCTTTCATCATTTATAAAATAATGAGAATTGTTAAAATCTACTGTCTTCTCTTAACCTTTTATTTTTTTAAAAAACTGTTTTTAATAGATGAACTATTTTATAGCCTTATTGTAGGCCACCCAGAACTACTTTTTCATAAAATGGGTGGACATATAAATTTGATGAATAAATAAATAAGCTTAGGGTTATCTAAAGCACCCTCCAAGACTCATAATCCAGGAGTTGTATGTGATTCTAACACATCTGGCCCAAACTGTGAGCTGAAGTGGACTTGTAGTTTAACATCATGCAATTTGACAATCTTAGGCAATCTAAATTTCTCCCACAGTATTATGACAATGAATATTTCAGACAAGCCAAGTTCATATTCATGAACAAGTCTACAAATAGAATATATTGGGCAATTATTTGAAAAACTGTGAATGGTAAACAGAACCACAAATACAAAAATGCTTATGCTAGATAAAATATGCACTAAGATATGTGCAAACTTTTTTGGGGGGGGGCGGGTTTCAAACAAGTATGAAAATAGAAGGAAGGAAGCTCACAAATGAACACATGAAAAAACAGAAAGAAATCAAATCTCAGTTATCATCAGTTCTCCAGCTGATGATAAAACAAATGCATGGTTTATACAAAAATACGGGGAGTTGTTTTCCTTTGTATGCTGCTTTTAATCATGGATGAAATTTCAGAGGGAACTTTCTCCAAATCATTTATAGAAGATTTGTTTCTAGACATCTCTTCCAAGTATACACCATTTTCTACAAAGCTTTTGAAAAGAGAATTACAGACACCAACGGTTCACATGCATTTACTCTGCCTGTGCTGTAAGAGTTGATGGATCACACTGTTTCATTCTTAAACCTACAGAGTAGAGTTCTTCTACATTCCTCAAGCACAGTTACACACACAAATCGGGGCTTCAATAATTTTAGATTTGTCTTACCTACCATGCCTCAAGTAAGAGCAAAACGTGAAAAGCATTCTCTGTTTCTATCCTAGTATCACACAAATCATTTTTCCTGGTACAAAAAAGTTACTCTGGTTTTGAGTAACAACAAATGTGAATATGCAACAGTTTCTGCAAAAAATCTATTATAGGTCTAAGAAGTGAGGATTTCAAACTTGGCTAACAAGTTTTTCACAAGAACATGTCTGCAACTTCATTCTTCAATAGTAGATCACGTACGAAACAGCAGGCCTACTCCGTTAGACAATTTTCTCTGGATGTCACCTTTCATTTAATAGAGAACATTTGTGATACTTTTGAAATTATCCTTTTGAAAGGAACATTTTGGCAAGCTTAAACAGGCAACCAGGGAATCTTATATAACAACAAGATCAATAGCAACCTCAGCAATAATACGGAGACATTCCTGTAAAGAAAGTCCAGCTATTTTGAAAACATTTTGCAAATGTACGGCATTGCACTATCATTAACAATATTTTACATACAATAACAAGATGGTTCCACTTATCCAGCTGCAAGGAATAGAACAAGTTGGACTTCTCAATGGCTTTCTTTTTTTTTAAAAAAAAAGGATAGAAATTATGTATCCTACCTATCAATGATCACGGGATCCGAGGGAGTCTCGTTACGGTTTCCACAGCTCTTCTTTTCACAGCAACGACTGACAAGGAAACAAGCATAAAAGGAAAAGAATTCAGTTTAGTGTAACATACACTGCTACATACAGGTAGTTCTCAACACATGACCTCAATTGAGCCCCCCAATTTCTGACGCTAAGTGAAACAGTTGTTAAGTGAATTTTGCCCCATTTTACGACCTTTCTTGCCACAGTAGTTAGGTGAATCACTGCAGTGGTTACCTTAGTAACCCGGTTGTGAAGTGAATCTGGCTTCCCCATTGACTTTGCTTGTCAGGTGATCAGAAAAAGTGATCACGTCATCCCAGGACACTGCAACCCTCATAAATATGAACCAGTTGCCAAGCATCTGTATTTTGACCACCATGGGGACGCTGCAATGGTCATAGGTGTGAAAAATGGTCATAAGTTATCTTTTTTCAGTGCTGTTGTAACTTCGAACAGCCACTAAAGGGACTGCTGTAAGTCAAGGACTTACTTACCTGTAATTGTTTTTAGGTTTTATGCTCACTTACCTGAATTTAAGGGCAGTGGTGGGATTCAGCCGGTTCGCAACGGTTCGGTAGAACCGGTAGCTAAATTTTGATGAGTTCAGAGAACCGGCTGAACCCATGTTGCTTCTGGAAGTCCGTTGTAGGCCTGGGAGGCCTAAAACAGCCCACAGGAAGTGCATGGGTGTCATTTCCGGAAGTCCATTCTAGCCCTCGGAAGCCCAGGCCTCCATCCACGCAGAGAACCGGAGGTTCAGGTATTTGAATCCCACCACTAAGCCCAATAATTGGCGATTGTCGTAGATAATACGCTTCTGCTAAAGAGCAGCTTCAATTCTGCTTTCTAGCTATGCACAGTGGTGGTGCTAAAGAACAGCAGAGTCTTGAGCAAGCTGATATAATATTGCTAAAGAAGTAGAATTTAACCTAGGCATTTGCACGCAAACCCCAAGAAAGTAGGCATTAAATAGCTGAATAAATGCCAAGCGTTTACATGTCCATGTGCTACTAAATTCTGAGTTTGAACCATACAGTAAATTATGAATTAACCACACTAATTGGGTTCATGTGATATAGTGAGGCTTAAAGAAAAGTTAAAGCTACCCAACATAAGCTATGAGTGAATGCAACCTCTAAGTCTGGGAATACAGATGCCTCTTAGTGCATGCCAACTCCTACCACAGCTGAATTTTTAATTTTTCTTTTCTTAAAAAAAAAATGCCACTGAATCCTTAGTATCCCCACTAAACCTTCTTAAAAGTTTAAAGGGTAGTCATTGCAACTCATTAATTTACGTGACCAGAAACAGGATGGGGGGGGGAACAGCCCCTTGAGAGGAGCATTTCCAAAGAGGTGGCATTTTGGGAAATTGAGGGCATGTGATTTGTTGTAACTCTCATATCAGATGTTTTATGAATGGGCAATCCTTCCAGAAATGTAACTGGCAGTGGAATAACCTCAAGGAACAGAAGGAAAAGCCACAACAAAACAATAGTCGGAGAAAAAAATCTGAGTCTGGAGCAGAAATGTAATTTAAATTACATTTCTGCCCCAGACTCAAATTTTTTACTCTGACTATTGTTTTGGACCTTTCTTGGTTATCATAAAGATATAGGTGGGGGGAAGCACATTCAGACTTGTAAATTTCTGTAACCTTTCAATAAAAGTGGTATTAACAATCATAACTCTGATTTCCTGGTCTGGTCTATCACGAAGCTGATAGTGCTGACAAGCAAACTCTTTGTTGGAAGATTTAAAACAGGTTTGCCATATTCCAAATGGGGTCTAACAATCAGAAATGGTTGGGGATACCAGCTATCATTAAATATGTGCATGTATAAATAATTACTATAATTTACAGTATTCAATATTATAATGGGAACAATGTTCACCAGATGGCCTATGGGACAGTTCAACCTTCTGCTTGGACATAATGAGTGATGGTCAGCCTAACTCTGTTCCACTTTCTTATGGCTCTAGATTACAAAAGCCAACTTGAATAGGGCAAACTAAGTTACAAAC
The DNA here is from genome assembly GCF_964194415.1 of Vipera berus. NCBI lineage: Eukaryota > Metazoa > Chordata > Lepidosauria > Squamata > Viperidae > Vipera > Vipera berus. The sequence continues at coordinate 15,485,524 of NC_138211.1, read as the reverse complement.
CATGGCTTACAAAATCACAATGGATGGATACACAAACCCTGCATTGTCAAGGATTGAAGCATTAGAATGCAAAGCATAGTTTATGTCCCTATATGAGGAGACATCATGTACCACAAAGCCCAGGCACAGATCACATGAGGCTCACAACTCTGTGAGGAAGGTGGGCAGTCAAAAAATGTGATAAATAGATAAACAGATAGATAGATAAATAAATAAATTTGTGTTTCCATGGGTTGGGTTTATTCAGTAAAACTTTTATTCTGTCAGGGATCAGGAAAGAGTATAGATGAGGCTCATATTAGTTTTTTCTTAATCCTTGCCCAGTTCAAGCCTTGCATTGGCGTAGCTTGGCCATCTTACATGGAGAGGAACTTTTTAATTTATGGATTAATTCATTCATTCATTTCCTGTTTTGACTGCCCATCTTCTCATACAGTTGTGAGCCTCATATGATCTGTGTCTGGGCTTCGTGATGTACATGATGTCTCCTCTTACAGGGATGTAAACTATGCTTTGCATGCCAGGCTTCAATCCTGGCAATGCAAGAAAGATTGCAAAAAAACCATCGTGAAATTCTATAGACTCTTAGCCAGCTACTCTTAGCAGTGAATTAGCATGAATTCATACAGCTTTCTAAGCTTCACGCATTGAGCTAAGGCATAATAATAGTTTGCTTATCTTAGGTTTATTGTGCTGTGTTGGCTGGCCCATTGTGGGACATGGCTAAGCAAACTACTGCTACCTCTAAGGGGTGATCTGTTCTTTGGAAAACATAAGTTGTGGCTAAGTATTACATAATTCTAGTCTGTTCTGGCTTAGTAAACCATGGTTGATACAAATCCATACGTTTGTGAATATATTGATCCAGCCAACACAAAGCAGGCTCTCTTCCTTCATTTCTAAGCTTTTGCTACTGCAAGTTGCAGGCATGGAGAAGATAACCCAGATTCCAGATGACAATTTAACAGACCCCTTCACTGGATCAGTCTTTATCTGGATTATGAACTTCATGTCAGCCTTTTTGCTTTATTAAAACAAACATAATAAATTCCTGAGTTTGGAGGCGATGGTGTAATATTGTATTTTAACAGCAGGCTATTATACACACACCCAGGACTGCACAAAGTATAATGTGAAGGACCAGGATGTCACAGAAATACCCCGTGGCTCAAAGAAAGTTTTACATCTTTTCTCTTCCCCTTCCGAAAAAAAGGTTTTAAAATTCAGCTTTCAACTAAAAAAAAAAAATCTGTCTCTAATTTCAAACCGAAATAAGCCCCCAGCATGGTGGCCTTTGTTTTGTTTTCTTCTCCTCAACTCCTCCCTGGCATTGCATAACAAAAGTGTCTAAATTCACACCATCTGGCCAATAAAGACCTAAAGCTCGCTGGCTGACTGGCTCGGCCGATCCTGTCTGCTGCTGTCTAGTCTGAGCCTTGTGGCGAAAGTCACAGCTGTGGGTCTCACTTGCGCTCAATGCAACTCTGTTATTAGCCAGCTGTAGGCCCCGAGACTACTTCTGTTCACATTATAATACCTTTGCCTTCACCCCCACCCACCCACCCCCCGCGCCGCCTCCAAGCATCAAGGGCAGAGAGGCTTCTGGCAACAGCTGAACGAAGAAGAAGAAGCACCGTTTGCAAATGCTTGGCATTAAAAGGGGAAAGGATTATTCCAGGAGAGATGCCTTATTGTTATTTATATCCATCTGACAACCAACCCAAGTGTTTGCACAGATATTCTGCTCCGTGAAGAAAGCATCGCGGCCTGACGCACCTACGTCTCCATGCTACCTAGTTTTGTTCAGATGGGAGTTTCACTAGAGTCAGTGGAACATCGGAGAGCGTGAACTGACTTAGAGGCAGTCATCAATAACACAAACAGCTCAGCTCCGCCCCAAAAATGCTCAACGGGAACGCTAATGATTGTGAAACAGAGATTTCCCTTTTTCTACCAGTGACACATCACTGCATCTGCATAAATATTTAGACAACATTCTTGCTAGGCTTGCATCTGTCACCCGGAGAAAGATGTACGGATTCTGGATACACTTGTGTGCATCCAAGCAGAACAGTCACAGCCTACTATATGTCAAATCAAAAAGATGTTTATTTTCCAAGGAAGGTTGATAAGAGCAATCTCTCATTCAAAGGCAATGAGCATCCACGTTTAGCAGTAAGGGTGGTACATTAAATTTTGATACACTGTTATTAATTCAGACTAAATTATCAGCTTTAAAAATTGATGCACCACTGAAATCCGCCCATAGCAAAATCAGTTTGTGGTGCTAAAAAAATAATGTCAAGATTAATTCAACTTTCAACATTTTTAGACTTGAGTACAAAGCTAAAATATGCAATAATGTAAAAAAAAGAACAAATTAACAATTATGAATACTATCCAAATAAAGTGATTGATGTTTCAAATCATGTTGTCTTGCGGATTCTACCAAGTTTGTTCTGTCTCACAAAAAGAATATGAGAAAACCATCATGCTTTCTTAGCTGATTTATAAATCAGGTGCCTTCCAGCTAACAGAAAATATTTTTATAATTATAAAGTTAAGGTCTTATAGTAGCTAGCTTTAAACACAGGTTTATGTGGACAAGTATAAGACCAAAACAGACAGAGGGGATAGCATATGTACAGCCTATCACATAATCATAAATCTGTGAAGGAAAAATGCCAGCCTCCATTTGGTATTATTCGAAGAATAATGATGCATTCCAAATTTTCTTCCCTGCTTGTTTTCTAATCATCCTATAAAATTATGCTTATGTTGTAGTGTTCCTTGGGGAAAGCATCTCTGTTTCTAAAACTGGGCCAAGTTCTCAAGAAGTCAACAAGTAAAATAAAAAATATGAATACTATGTCTAAAGGAGGCACAAACTAATTGCTAATTTCATAGAGCTAAATCTTGAAACCATGAAGTATCATATTTACCACTGCATAAAGGAACTAATTTTTCCAGCCAACAGCCGCATGTTATTTTATTTAGTTTCCAGATAGGAAAACATCAAAATAGTTATGCCTCTCTTTTTTTTGGCCATTTTTTCTGTTTCCCCCCTCTCTCCCCCCCCTTTTTTTAGTTTTGGAGGGGCGTTTAAAACAAAATAGGCTTGTTTAAGTCTAGCAAAGTCTTAACAAACTTTCTTTTGTTTGCTACTTCTTAAAAAGCAAAGTACTAAATTACTCAGAGGGAATTATTTAAAGATGGGTTTAACCTTCCAGTGGGATTTGGTACCTGGTTACATAGCAGCAGGGATGCGGTGGCTCAGTGGGTTAGGACGCTGAGCTTGTCGATCTGAAGGTCAGCAGTTTGGCGGGTCAAATCCCGAGTGCCGCGTAACAGAGTGAGCGCCTGTTACTTGTCCCAGCTTCTACCAACCTAGCAGTTCGAAAGCACGTAAAAATGCAAGTAGAAAAATAGGGCCCACTACGGTGGGAAGGTAACAGCGTTCCGTGTGCCTCTGGCGTCTAGTCATGCCGGCCACATGACCACGGAGATGTCCTTGGACAAGCGCTGGCTCTTCGGCTTTGAAACGGAGATGAGCACTGGCCCCTAGAGTCGGAAACGACTAGCATGCACGTGCGGGGGATCCTTTACCTTTACCTTACATAGCAGCAATTAAATACTGATATGGATAACCAAGACAGTTTGGACTTGATTACTACTTGGATGGGAGAAATCTCAAGGTTGTAAGTTATACTGGGAAGCTGAAAAATAATATTCTGAGAGGGGGAGATTGGATACCATACTATACTTTGTTTCTGCTATATAGAAGCCTGGGGTCCTTGGTGTTCTCTGAACTTAATTGTTTTCTTGCAGACGACAGGCTAGGCAACATCATCACAAGCACTGATGATGTTACCTATTTTGGTAATGAAATGTCTGCAAGAAAACAACCAAGCTCAGCACCAAGGACCCTTCATTTCAGTCTTGAGCTACAAATATTCTCCTTTATCGGTACATAGAAACTTACTGAACTATATCCCTGAAATCACCAGAAGGTGAGTTCATTTCAAAGGAGAACTGATCTTTTCACTTGCATCTGTTTTGTACACTTTCACCCATCTTCTTCTGAGATCTTTACACTGATTTAAAACAGATAATTTAAGCATTCTTCACCTGAGAATTAATTTTATTGAAATTACGTATGAGTAGATTGAGGTAAGAAACAATTTCCCCAAAATTGTCTTTCACATCGGTTGAAGTTTAGATTGTAGACAGCTAAGGCCAACACCTTGTTCTCTCTGCTTCTAGCTAACCAGAATTTCTTTATTCTTAATAGTCAATTATTAAACTTGTAGTTCTCCTTTTGAGTAACCATAGTGCCTCAGGAGACTGACAACAAAACACAGATAAAATGAGAGCAACCGTTATGCAGCTTTAAAGGTCTAATTGTGCCACAGACACAAAAACAAATCAATAAGAAAAATTCTAGCAAATAGGAGAGTTAAGGCATACGTGTTACTGTGATCTCATTTGACAAGTCCAGGAAAGGATGCAACTAGCTTTAACTGCAAATACATTTTCGCCCATCAGATTCAGAGCAAAATCCCCAGAACAGCCAACAGCAAACTTTTAGTCTTCAAAGAAAACATCATACCATCCACTGCAGCTCGAATTCTCTATTCTCTCAGCAAACTTTTGATTCACAAAAGGCACCACAGTTTTGTCTGTATTAAATTTCCATTTGTTTGTCCTCAGCTAGTCCATTTCTAATATCAGACATTGATTTGGAAATGTTGTTGTTTCCTTGGATTTAGCCAAAAAGGAGTAAGCTGGATAGAATTGGCAATATTTGGGGCATCAAATCCCCAGTTTCTAACAATGTCTCTCAATGCTTTTGTATATGTTTTAAAAACCAGGGGACATCTGGAACTTTCAAGATAGCATAGCCATAAATGATTCCCCTGCTAACATCTTATGAAATCATACCCCCTCCAAAAAAACAACAGCCATAAGAAAAAGCATCTTTTAATTCTCCAAGTTCCATTCCAACTAGACAGCTCAAAAGCCACTGAGATTCCAGCAGAAACAAAAGGAAAATATCCTCCCTATCCTGTAGAGCAGGGGGTCTGCAACCTTGACAAGTTTAAGACTTGTGGACTTCCGCTCCCAGAATTCCTCAGCCAACCTTCAGCTTGTCAAGGTTGCAGACCCTGCTGTAGAGGGACTTAAAACTGTCTTTGTCCTTTAACTAAGCTTAAAGCCAGACTGAAACAGATCCTAATAGTTATTTGTTTATTCGTTTAATTTTTATGCTGCCCAGTTCACTGTTGAGCGATTCTGGGTGGCCAATTGTGCAGATCTAATTGCACAAAATGGGTTTGCACAACGCTGAATCACACACTTCCAAGATTACCAGTTTAGATGTATTGTGGGTCACGAGGTCCTTAACTGACTTGGAAAAAAATGTTTTTTAAATAACTTCCTTTTTTTGTTAAGTAGAAGTTGGTAAGGGTAGCACATGATGAACTGGGTGAAGTTTTGACTGTGATGTGGTTTTGGGAAAATGGATACGAGCCTGGGTTACCTGAATTTGTTCTTGGAAAAAGTGTGTGGGTTCATTGTGCTAAGCATGGGTTAGCCATGTTACTTAACTTTCAATTTGTTGGGCTTTGCTATACCATATTCCCTAGTAGTTTATGAAATAGAAACTCTTAAGCTCATCAACTGAGATAATCCAAACCAAATCAGCTGCGTTATGGTTTAACGCAATGTCTGAATAATCCTGTTTGCAAAGTTCTGCATTCAATATATTCTGTGAATTCAGAAAAGGAGAATACAGTCGCCATGTTCTATAAACTCAACCAGTGAGATTAATTTCTGAGTACATTTTCTTAATGCTGTCACTTAATTCACTGCATTTGCACCTTTACCAAGGCAAATATTTCTATTTCTACCAAGGAAGTCCTTCTAAAAGGATGGAAGAATCCCTTTCAATAACATCGTGTATATATTCCGGAACCTTCGAAATGCATGCTCTGTGCAAGAAAAGATGCTAACCCTCAATTTGCATAAACAGTGGTTTTAAAATAATTTAATTCTGAAGGTGTTATCCCATTAATATGAATGTTTCCAGTTATACTCTAAAACACCCTGAAAGAAGGCAGAATACATTGCCATATCCTGACAATAATTCCTGTTACTACTTTCCGTCATTTTCCAACCTCCTTAACTGTCCTGACTTCCTGATCCAGCAGTGCCCAATGGCATCACAGGGAAGTGAGAACAGCCAGGGAGATTGGTGACTGCTAGATGAGTTAGTGTCTAAGAAAAAGAACATTCTTGCATCCTACTTAACCATGCTGTCACTAAAATGGAAGCAAAAACATGATACTCAATAGTAATTCACTAACATCTTCTCTGGGGGAGAAGTGAGAAGCATTTTACATCAAGAGGAGGAGGAGGAGGAGGAGGAGGAGGAGGAGGAGGAGGAGGAGGAGGAGGAGGAGGAGATATTTCTGCAGGGAACCATTTAGAACCGTATCATCTAACAGATTCATTGTATAGGCAGTCCTTAACCGACGACCAAAATGGGGCCCAAAGTTTATGTCGTTAAGTGAGACATTTGTTAAATGAGTTTAACCTTTATGACCTTTCTTGCCACAGTTGTTAAGTGAATCTGCCTTCCCCATTGACTTTACTTATGAGAAGGTCACAAAAGGGGATCACATGATCTTGGGACACAGCACCGGTCATCAATATGAGCCAGTGGCCAAGCATCTGAGCTTTGATCACAGAATCGTGGGATTGCAACTGTGAAAAATCATCCTAAAACGCATTTTTCAATGCTGTTGTAACTTTGAATGGCCACTAAGTGGACTGACGTGAGTCGAGAACTACCCATCTATCATAGTTCGTGTGCCATGCTAACAAGAAGAGAGAAAAAAGTAAAATGTAGTTATAGCTAAACCTCCCCAGTATTTATTTATTTGTTGATTTCTTTCAGTCTGTATCACTTACCTGAAGATGACTGCATTGACCCCAGCAGAATTTCCTTCTGAGTAGACATGCATATGATATAACTGCACCCTTGGTGTGTTAAATGCAAGCATACTCATTCTTTGTTAAAGTGGGGCAGCAGTGACAAAGGACAACACTCAGTGATTTTTGGTCCTAAAACCAGAGTTGTGAGGATAGACCTGCAGCCTTCATGTGATTTTAGGCTTGAATGCAAAGAGGTATAGACTGATTCAGAAGCCGGAGTTAGGAAAGTTAAATTGCTGGATTAAAGTCCAGGAAAATAAAGAAAAATCCCAGGTCCTTAGCAGAGCAGAACCTCTAGCCAAGTGTTGGGTGAACACTCCCAGGTCTTAAGAGCATCTGGCTTAATATTATCTAGTGTTCCAACCCTTCTCTGGAATTATTTCCCTTTTCCCAGGAAAGCTTTAAAAAGAGAGAAACTGGCTGGATTGCTACCATTGCAGTCCCACTCCAGAGCCTTCTAGACGTTGCATCCCTTTCTTTTCTTTTCCTACTTTGCTGGATATAGTCCTTGATTTTTCTTTTTTCCCCTTTTTTTAAAAGCAGGAATGTCCATATGGGTGTGCCTTTTCTTTCCTGTCCAAGAAATTGAGAGGCTAGGTTGACACATAACAATAAGCCAAGTTTCATATATTTTTTTTAAACAAGCTATAATGGATTTGGTCTGCAAATAAGGCAAAGCTACAGTTGAACAAAGGACATCAAAAGTCAGTGAACAGAGAGAAGAACACTCCACCGCTGTCCTCCCAAATATTATGTTTCAAATTTTTTATGTAGAGCGTTAATGAAGAATTCTTCCAGATTTCGCATAATGAGGTGACCTTCTCATCTCCTTGACTTGATAATTAGCCTTCACACTAGTGAAAATTGTTCATCACCGTTTCATCCAAATATGTCCCATTTCTTTCCACCTCAAAAATCTCAGCAACAGCGGCAACCAGGCCTGTTTGGCTACCAGAGCGTGATTGTATCACATACCAACTCGATGAACCTAAAGGAACAACATTGTCCCAATGGTGCTTTTTCAGGAGCAACTGGACTTGCTTGATTGTCTTTGAAGAAAAAGCCATTCTTTGAAGGAAAGAGCTGAAGAAGCTTCTTGGACGAGAAGCGCGAAACGTCTTCAAAGACAAACAAAGAAAGTCCAGTTGCCTCCTGAAAAAAGCATCTTTGGGAATACCACGCCCTGAATGACTGAAAATCTCCATAGACAACATTGTCTTACCTGCACATAACTTCATGGGTGAGTAGAACTCTGCACATTTCTGGGTTCTTGTTTTGTCCTTCATAGGCGATAGGCTATAAAGAAGTGGAGAATATGGGGGAGTCGGTTTAAAACCAATGAGACAATATTTTCTATGCTATGATTTACTACTCTCGGGGGAAAAAACAGGCCAAGGAATTGAACATCTTCAAGAATAGCCTTCTCTAACGGCGCCCCCCCCTCCATTTACAGACTGGGATCCTGGAAGCTGCAATTCCGATTATGATATTAAAAAGAAAGAAAAAGCACCAGATTCAGAAGCTTCGTTTTGCATATTGCAAGTGAAGTCTCCAAGCCTTCCGTGAAGCAGCCTTCACAGAAGATACAAGCCCTCCCTGATAAGGTATGGTGACTATTTCTCTGAATAATAAGAAACCCAGATAGGGTGAGATTAAAGGATGGGAGAAGAAATCTCACCTGTTTTGTGACTGAATCAATGAGTCTGACAAATAGATCTTGTTCAGTCCTGACACCTACAGGGAATAGGAAGAAAAAAGGATGAGAGAAGGATAAATTTGGGGTTCTTTCAAAGGATTTATCCCCCACTATAGGCTGCCTTCTCTCCTAGGTAAGCTGTTTAGAGAAGGAGACGCCATAGTGCATAGTGCTAAAGCATATGCACATACCATTCATATACAGACACCTTCATGGTTTATTACATCTACCTTCCTCAACCTGGACCATCCATATTCCATGGATGATCATTATAACTTCTAGGAGACCTAATCAAGACTAGCAGTAGTTACTATATATCAATAACGCCTTCCTTTCTAACGTTCTTCATCAGCCCGAACTGCTCTCCTTCTTCCTTCCCTCTCCCATTTTCCATGGTGACTTCTAAGCGGGACATTGGGGCAAATGCAGTGGTGGGATTCAGCCCAGGCCCAGAATGGACTTCCGGAAGGAGCATCCACACAGAGAACCGGTTGTTCACATATTTGAATCCCACCACTGGGCAAATCTCCAAGGTGTCATTCAACAGACTAAATCAGGCGGCCTTCAAAACATAGGCAGATTGCCTTACCATGATTTAATAAATTAACAACATGTCATTGGATCCAAACTAAGTCACACTTGGAATAGTTAGATTAAAACTGCCCTTCAATCAAGTTCAATTGCCTTCATGAAGCATTCTCAGCAGTTACCAACATGGTCACTGCCTTTTCCAAAAGTTGCTTATTTGTTCATTCCCAGTCTAGAAAACAGCTTCAGGATTCCCAAGTTGTCCCTCATTTCAATATTAACTGAGACAGTCCACTTAATTTCTAAGATTTGCCAAAGTTGGCTAGGTGCCGCTTCAAATAGACCCATTACAATCAATGGAGCTTAGGTTATTAACAACCAACTTAAGCCTCATTGATTTCATTGGCTCCAGACCAAGTGTTACATCTGGATTTAATCTTTTGCCATTCCTGGTACAAAATCATCTAGTCCCACATCTGAAATTATCAGATTGAACCATGACTAATAGATTCACTATCCATTCTTTCTCTGCTTACATTCACAGATTGTACTAACCCAAACTGTGATTTGTTTGTCACTTAGTGTATTCTACAAATCCAACTGTTGAGTTTTGTAAGCCATAACTGAGGGATCAGTGTGTTATGAATTTAATAAATGAATTTAATAAATCATACTTAAACAAGACATACGCATAGCTAGGTATGATGTGTGAATTAGGTTACTCTCCCACATACAAAGAGATATGGTGTAGAGTGCAATCTACAGTCTAATCATGTCCCACCTCCCACCCCCACCCCCCATCGATCAATTTCAGAAGAGAATTGGAGGTTCTGATAGTTGCAAGACCAGGTGATGCTTCTCAAACATACCCAAAGAATATAAAATACAGAGAGCATCCAGAAAAAAATAATAATAAAAAGTCATCCAAATTTGTAACCAAGGTTCGGGAGAAATGATGTACCATGAATGGATTCTATATGAAAAGCAGTTGCTTTCCACCCTCTGCATATAACAGGTGTGGTCAGGAAGGACAACAGCTTCCAATAAAATGTTGTAAAGGTAGGCTGAAGGTCGGCTCAGCCACACGGGCTGCAAATCTTTTAAAAGTGGTAACCCTGGAATATCTTTATGAAAGAATGTGCAACCCGTTCTCGTTCTTTACTAGGTAGCAAATGCGATGCTCTCAAAAAAAATGCAAAAATCCCTTATGATAAAAAGGAAACTGCAGTCTGGATCTGTACAGCAGAATGTGTTGCTGATGCTAGCTAGTAGCATCAAACTGAAACTGACTCGAGATGAAACAGGGGCTCTTTGGGCGTGTTTAGTCATTTATGGACTCTTGCGAGTTGTTTGGGGTAGGCGTGCCACCCACCCACCCACCCACCCGATGCCTGGGTAAGTGTTCCCCCACCCAAAGGTAGCCTTCTTTTGTAGCTTTCCTAAACTCACATTCCAAAAGTGGTTCAAAACTATAGCATAAACCCCTGGGGAGAGATCAAAACTGCATACACATTACACAATGATTTGACATTCATACAGAGTTGTAGGTCGACACATATATTCACATTTGTCACCACCTGATGGAGACTAGGAGACCAACTCCACCATGTTAAAAAAAACAAAAAAAAACAGGGTTCCACATTGCCATGTCTAAGAGCAGCAGTATCAAGTCATTAACCTTTCCCCAACCTAATGTTTTCCAAGATGTATGGGAAGACACCTTGAGGACTAGTGTAATACCCCTGGAAAATGCCCATACTGGTTACAGGTGATAGAATCTTCAACTAAATATTCCAATGATATTTAGTATATTACCGTAGCACCCTTCTCTGGTACACACACAACAAAAAGACAAGCAGAAAAAGCCAAGGCTTAAAGTAGACTAAAAAAATTTTTTTTTAAAGGAAAAGAAATTTCCAGAGAAAGGGAACATCAAAAAATTTCCATATTGTTGCCAAGAAAATTATACAACCTAACCATGAAGTATATAGGTGTGTGTGTCCATGACACCACCAGGGGTTGGCTTTACCTTTAAAGATGGCTTTACCTTTTTCACATCTGGAGGGCACCAGGTTTTGGGAAAGCTAACCCTGGTAATTAGCTTACTCCCTCATGGCCCTTTGTTGAGAGTAAGCTGGGGAAGGACTTACCATTGCTGTATAGAAGCTGCAATTTGTAGTGTGTTCCATTATTTGTTTTCTCGTTGCCCTGTTCCTGAGAAATGGAGAAGAAACAGAAAAAACAGTTCAGGAAGAATCTGGGTTCACACATCACACTAAAACCCTTAATGATGACTTATTGAGTAAATCAACTAGCTTGAGTTGCCACTTCTAGAAACCACGGCTTACAAATCACCCTGGCTAGCCTGACACAACACCATGAACCAGATCTTTGTGATTACTGGGATGTGTGAACCCAGCTAGAGATTTCCCAGAAATAAACTCATTCAGTCCTTGCAGCCACAGAATTAATAGCAGCATCACCATCTTTCCTGTTCAGAAGTAAGTGCCAATAACTCTTCAATGCTTACCCACGGTAAGCAAAACTGAATCATGGTTTATTTAATTAATCCAATTTTCTCAACCCCATAGCATGTACAATTATAAACTACTAGACATACCAGACACACAAGTTGGAGGCTTAACATGATCTACAAGTTGCAGCCTTAGTCTAAACTCAACAGAAGCTTAGTGAAATGGCCACCTGGGTTTGTTAAGGAAATTCCTTTTTAACACTAATTGCAGTAGTTAACTCATGCAAACTGAAGAACAGTTTGCTGAAAAGTTGGTTCTGTCGGGCTCCATGAGCCCTGGTCCCAAACAACCTACATAATATATTGTCCCAATTTAAGACTCACAGGAGTGAGAATTCCTGAACAAGAGGCAGATTTTCCAACAAGCATTACATTTAACTGTCAATCGCCTTTCCCCAAGGGCTGCATATGCCAGCTTCATGTGAATACCATTCAAGGGGAGATATTTTGTGGTTTGGGTCCTACTAAAATAACCAGGAAAGGAAGGACAGATGGCTTCTGTTGGGCTAATTCTTTTTCTTTCTGAAACTTCACAGAACTGGACACAATACTTCCACTTCTAGTGTCTGTTTGAGAATATATATATATATATCTAAGGGTGTGAGGCAAAGAAAAGAAACTGAAAACAGGGCAGTTGACATTCTTTCTGTCAGACCCCAATCAAGTCATAAACGTCAGTTTAAAAACTAAGGAGGAACCTGAACAGAGTGGAAAGTTACAATATAAATTCTGACCAGTTGCAACAGCCCTTCTCTCTCCCACAACAAGGAGAAGTTGAGTCAAGACTGCAGTCCTAAATCCTCGCCTGTTCTTTTGGAGAAGACCTGTCTCTTTCCCCCCCCCCAAGGAGTAAATGTAGGGAGGGGCAACCTAGGCTTATGTGTGAAACCAACAAGGCCGGCCTTGAACTGCGGGTGAAATTGACTAGCCTTCCAGGTTGCAACCTGCAGCTCAAGGGGGGGGGGGGGAGTTCTCCTTTTCAGTTAGAAATCAAAACTCTGCTGCTCTCTCTCCTCAATTCGGATTCGGCTAAATCCAGATTCGCCCCAGAATCCCATCCCAGCTTGGGGAATCAGGCAAGGGCAGCTTTTAAACTCCAGACTGAAATTGACCAAACAGGGCCCGCTCGTTTTTTGTGTTTTTTTTTTGTTTGTTTGTTTGCAAAAGAAACCCAGGAAGAAGGAAAAGGAGAATTATATTATTCGGGAGCCCAGCTTCCTAGGATCCGTTTTGCTTTTCTTTTGCTTTGCTTTTAAAAGCAGCTGCCTGGATGCCGCTGTCATTTTGGGAATGACTCTCTCTCTCTCTCTCTCTTTTTTTTTTCCCTAGCCACTTGATCGCGTTACACTCGTCACGGGAAGAAAGGCAAAGAGTCCCGCGGGTCTCCTTACTTTGTCGTTTTCCACGAAGTCCACGAAGGCCGTCCGCTCGATTTCCACAGGCTGGCCCTGGCGGTCGTAGAGAGCCAAGACGAAGTGGAAGAAGTTGGATTTCCTCAAGTTGGAGGGCGGCTGCTTTTCGAAGTGGGCTCGAGACAAAGCCACGCCGCTGGGGGAGGAAGGAGAAGGCAGCCGGGGTTAAGGCGGCAGAACGAGAGGAACCGACCGAGCGCGGCCCGCGGTCAGCCCCTTCCCTCGCCCTCCGGCCCAAACCCACGCGCGGACAAGGGCAGCTGTCTCGGGTGCGCAAAACAGGCTCATTCCGGCTTTCCAAGCACACTTACCTGGGCGGGAAGCCCGAGGCAGGAAACTTCCCACGGATCCCGGCTTTGGATGTGTTCGGTTTGGAATTAGCCGGTGCGGGAATTGAACCAGCTTGTGACCGAGGAAATTAGCTTTCCTGGGTTAACGGATCCTGTGAACCCAGCCAAGGCTCTCTGATAAATCATACCCTGGCTTGGCGCGAACACAGCCCGAGGACGTCTTTTTTCAAAAAGTGTTGCGCTGTTTAAGCTGCCTTAGGTTTTAGGGCCGGCCCCCCGGATAAACCGCGACTGAGTTCACACAGCACGCAAAGCCGGATCCTGTTCCTATTGGGTTTTTCGCTTTCTCTAAGAAGCGAGTCGTTTTATGTTTGGGGCCTTGGGTGGAAAAAAAAAACAAAAAAAAAGTTTGCGGAGGGGAGAATCCGTTTTATTACACTCCGCTCACACAACGTGCTAAGCCTTAAGGAAGCATTTATCCAACAAAACTCAAATGGCTAGTTGTCGGATGAGCTGAATCCTAAACCCCGTTTTAGAAACCGAACTACTGTGTTCAAGCAACACTCCTACACTATACACACACACACACACAGTCCAAAAAAAGCCACCTTAGGATTTAGCCCGTCGTGTGAACCGGGCCGCGGACACAAAGCGCGCGCCGGAGCAGCGGAGATTCTACGCCTATTCCTTTTCGAGGCATCACCATCCCACTTAAACGCCTTTTTCTCCTTCCGTTCTGCAAACCGAAACTGCGTCTGTACCGTGCACTTTGACGACGGCTAACTTTCTAAGTCGCCCCAGGTCTAAATAAACCATGGGCTCATCCTTTGACCCAGGTTTCGAAGCTGCAACAGCAAGCCATCAACTAGCCACCCGCTAGATTAAACTAACATTCAGACGGCTCATTTGCCGCTCAATCCATCCAGTGAATATTAAAAGTTATTAACCAACTTTCCCCCCCCCCTGTCGTCCGCCCACCTCCACCGCCCACTTCATCCGGTCGTGGACGGGGCTGGGGGGGGGTACATACTCAAACCTCGAGTCGCTTTTAAGAGCACGTGAAAAGAAGAAAAGGGACAGGCGAAGAAGGAGGGGAAGGACAAGAGGTTCACCTGCTGAATTTCCCGTTTTCTCAAAAATAATGTTATCCCTGGTTGTTGTTTTTTTCCTCCCGCGGTTATGAAACTGAAATTGCGAACTTTTCAGTTCTATACACCGGCACCCTAGCCCTAGGCAGAACCAATGGGGTTTACTTGTGAGTAGACACAGATAACCGTTTTATTTTGCCATCTCCAGCCCTGTTAGATGCCACGCACCGAGTGGAAGGGCTTCTTCCTTCTCCGATCACGCAGCCGTCGATTATTAAACAATAATCCGGGTTAAAGCAGCTTGAAGAGACAAACTTCTATTGTCCCTTCAAGTCTTTCAAGACACTTCATATCTCCTCCACCACCACCATTAAATAAAATTCTGGTTTTAGATCCGCTCCATTCCTCAAGTTATTGTTAAAATAGCAAGATTGGAATTCCGGGAAGATTGTCCCGAAAAACTTCGGTGAGCTTTTGTTATTTTCAGAGAAAACCACAGTATTTTGCGCTGCTGGGCTTACACGGAGATAAGCCCCCCGGGAAATCAGTTGAAGCTACTTTCGGAAGAAACTAACGTTAACCCTCACACCGCCTGCATTCACACAACCTACTGAACCACAAACAAGGGGGAGCATGTTTTAGCTGAGCTAAACAGAAATAGTTTAGGATTCCTCCCAAGCAAGAAAACTGGATTACTTTGAATAAATGGTACTTGAGTCAGCCACGAATAAGAGAGTCTGGGGAACCCAACCCCGAGGCGGCAGCATTTCCCAGACTGACCCAGCTCTTTAGGCTGATGCTGCGGGGCGGACCAGCAAGCTAAAAGGACCGGGCGGACAAAGAGATTGCGCTGTCCTAGGAGTCTAATTCGGATCAATGACGGGTGATCAACAGCGTAAGGGGACCTCTCTTCTCTTTTTTCCATAGGATCACCGACGCCTAGTGCGCATTGATTGAGGAGGAGAGAAAGTAGAGGCTGCGCTGGATCGGAAAGTTTATGGATTGTTCACCTAAACACAAGATATAATCGATTCATTTTTTAAAAAAAAACTTTCCCGGAGCTGCGAGCTCTCTCTCTCCCTTCCCCCCCCCCCCAAAAAAAAACCACATTTAAAAAAAAAAAGAAAAGCTCCGGGGTTTCAAATATTCCAGATATTTGAACTGGGCAATGAGACGACCCACGCACTTGCTCTGAGGCAGTTCCACTTGGATCACTTGGAAATCAGCGCATCTTCCCCACAAAGAGTCGGAAACCGTTCGATCCGGCGTCAAACTGGCCCGGAAATCACACTGGAGCGTGTTTATTCCGAGTCCAGCTTCTTTTGGGACTAGGAGTACAATCATTGGCGCTTCAACCTACTGCGCTGCTCTCTGTTTACTCGAGAGTGAAACTCCCGAGGATTTTTAGGAAGCTGGTGCCAAGGTTTTCGCAGAAGGTCACAGCCTTCCCCCTTGCCAGTTCTTATCTTCCTTTGCGCCGATCCTACGAACATACTCTAAATACTCTGAAGGGAATTTTACTGGCTTCCACCGACCTTCTGTAAACCAAAAGATCTTGGGGTGAGGCTTGAAAAGTCCGCTCACTGTAGAAGTAAACCCCGCCACATTGAAAGGAGTTAAAAGTCATTTTGTGTATACTTGTCAAGCTGACGAGTTTTTTTAGGATTCATAGACGACGCAACAATCAAGGCACAAGTCCAGTAAAGTTACCAGGGTTGAATTGGCATGGATAGATCCATCTCACCGCTTGGGAATAAACTTGTCTCGATTAAATGGGATCTGTTTCACCATGCCTGCATCTTGATTTAAACTTAACAAACGGCTGGGGAAGTGTAGCCTTACCCGAAACGCACTTTTTACTCGTATCGAATTTCACCTCCGAAAACTTGGGGAGTCCGGCAAGAACGATTTTAGGATCGGGAGAGCGAC
Source organism: Vipera berus (assembly GCF_964194415.1). Taxonomy (NCBI): domain Eukaryota; kingdom Metazoa; phylum Chordata; class Lepidosauria; order Squamata; family Viperidae; genus Vipera; species Vipera berus. Next base: position 15,469,052 of record NC_138211.1, on the reverse strand, counting down.
TTCCGCTCCCCTCTCCGAAGGACCAGAAGATCAACTTCCCAAGCTAACGAGTTTAGGGTCAGGGACTAATTTGGGGAGCATTCGGTTTAAAATTGTCCTTGGACAGTCTTTGCATCCCTTTTAAACGAGGAACATTTGTAAGGGAAGTCTGATGGGGGGCGAACGGTCAAATTCCCCTGATGAGGGTGTGTGTGTTAATCTAAAATCGCCTTTCTTGGCAGCTACAGAGAGAGAATGGAGACAGATTTGATTTCTGGAGGAGAAAACAAATAAGCGTACAAGCCAGCTTCGAGCAGGCGTGGACTCAGAACGGTAAATAAATAAATAAATAAATAAATCCCGGTTTTTTTAAAAGAACTGTGTGCATGAAGCTCTCACCGAAAGATTCCACGAGAGATCTGGGATCTTTTCTTTTTTTCCTCCGGAGACTTGGGGGGGCTGCTGCTGTACGGTTATGTGGTCCCAGGTGGGGAGGAAGGAAGACCTGCCCGAACCTTTTGAGGCTCCTCGCGCACGAGAGAGACCCCCGCGCCCCCACCCTCCTCCTCTCCCGGGCGAAGGTCGACCCTGCTTTTTCCTTCTCCGAAGGGAAAGGTTTACGCCCCAAGAGAGGAAGGAAAGAGCTTAGGTCTACTCCCTTGAAGAAGCGACCAAATCAATCCCGGGCCATCCTGTCCCTGACTTCCAAGCGAAACTTTTTGCGCCTCGGAGAGGAGGCGGGGGGGGGGACTTTACCGGCTCTTTCTCAGCGCGCAAATCACCCGCTGCATCTAACGCCAAGCGGCTTGCTCCGCTTTCAAACCTCCCTTGAGCTCGAGTGACCCCTGAGGGGGGGGTCAGGGTAGGGTTTGCAGGGCTTGCAGGGGCGGGGGGGGGGAGGAAGGTTTACCAGTCCCTTTGGCCACGTGGCTGAAGCCCCTTTCCGCGGAGTCCAAAAGGCTTTTTACTCCGGGGTAAGACTTTTATTGTTCACGGCAGCGGTCAAAACGAAGCGTGCTGGGGCGCAGGAATAAAAGCAGTGGGGTCGGTTTCCGCCGGCGGTTATTGTTTCGGCTCTTTATACGGCGTTTGGTTCCCAGCGGCGGTAATTCTGGTCGCTTGGAGGCAGAAGGCACCCCGTTTCAGGAGCAACTGAGTTTTGGAGGTAACGCGTCGGTTGCCAGCCCCTCCTCGCCAAGCCCGGATGACAACAAACTTTGGGGCTTAATTCAAACTTCTTCCGCAAGTCCCGCTTTCATTCTCTTCCTGCCGCCCGTTTAAATGGGAATGTCCCGCAGAGAGTAAAGGGCGCCTAACGTTTAATCCGTGGGGAAGGATCGCGCCGACCCTCTTTGCTGCGAAGTGCGACCCCGAATTCAGGAAGTCCCTGAACTCGGCAGGCGTTGCTTCCGATCCTAGAGCCGAGAAGCCAGCCTGAATGGAGAGCAGGCCTGGGCGAATAAAGCGGTGCAGAGCAGGCGTTTCCTGGCGTGCATGCTTCAGATGCCAGCTCTGTCTCAGCGGCCCAGTTCACACAACACAGGAAACTCTCAAGTGTGATTTGTTTGCTTTCGACTCATTACGTTCCGTCGAGCCCGCCAGTTGTCGTTTGAAAGGCCCGTGATCTGAGAACCCAGGCAATGTTGGTTTATTTTACGAAGCATGATTGATTGAGCCGTGTCTTTGCTGCGCTGTGTGAATTCAGCCCGAGTCGGAGCGCGGGGAGCCCGCATCCGGTTTGCTTCCCTTTAGTCATTCACCCAGGTCAAGTTATTAAGCTTCCAGGCACCTAACACCCTAAAACTGGCGTGGCCTTCTAAGCCAAGAAGTGCAGAGATGACCCCGGCCTTGCATGACTCTGATATCAAGTTCCATTCATTAGGTTTCCCTAGCCGGGAACCTAACCTTTGCTCCAGAGAAAGTGTCCCGTTGAGTCCACTTGTTTAATACGATCTTTTCAACGGAGTTTGACCTGAACTCCAGATCCAAGCATAACCATTTTCTCACAGTGCTGTAAGCCACAGTTTGGATAACACGGTATCATTGAATAAGCCACTATTGGCTGGTGTTCGCGAAGCATTCGTGCCAGCCGTCACCCTTGTCACACCTCAGCTGCCGAGTTCAACTCAACCCGCCAACCAAACCAATGGCAGATGGGTTGAACGGGGGTTGTGTGAATCAGGCCTAAATGTCATTTGCGGTTCAGCACTCACTTCCCCAAGCGTCGCCTCTCGCCTTCAAGAGGCACCTGCCCTACACGTTTCCTTCGCACGGGGTTAGAATTAGCGCGGGCTGATCAGAAATAAAGACCCTGACATAAAGAGGGTAAATCGGGTCTCGGTTTCCTGCAGACGAACGTTGTTCGGTGCCAAGATTTCTAAAGGCACCAATTCAATTTGGAAGTTCCTAACTTCGGGCGGAGCAAGTTCTAATAAAAGATCAGGCGACCAACCGCGGAGGCTACCACTATCCTATCCTAGAGACCTTTGGGCGAGAAAAATGAGGATCGCTGACGGGGATGGCCAGACTTTCTTAAGAGGAGAAGATGGGCAGCCTCCCTCTAGGACCGCTTCCTCCGAAATCAATCTGACGCCGCGCCTCAGCTCCTCGGCTTTGCACCTCGGACCTGCGGGAGAGTTCTGCATCCTGAACTCGCTGAAGAACGGGCCTCTTAATTTCCTCTGGGCACACAGTGCCGTTCACTGCCTACCGAAAAGTAAACCCCCAAGAAGACTTCCTTCGAACTTGACTAGGCCAACACAACACCCCCCCCCATTTCCTCGAAATTGGGTTTGCGTGCCGCAGAGAAAGCGCCGTGGTCCTCCTTTCCTAAGGATGAGAAGGGACTTCCCAGCCCAAGTGAACGTGTGCAGGAAACAAACCCGGGAAGAGATCGGCCTGGGACCGATCATCTAAAGGGGGCCTGAGGAGCAAAGAGGCGGATGGCAACCCCCCCCCCCAAAACACACACAGAAGCCCAAGCAGGAAGGGGAGTCAGCTGCAAACTCAAGATTTCATCTACTTTACCTTTGAGCGGCGACGTTGGCATCCACCACGCCAACGTTCCTGACCCAGGAGCGGACCGGATCCATCTCCGACCCCAGCACCTTGTCTTTCAGGATCGGCCCTCTTCCTAACGTATCTTGGATCCCAAACATTTAAAAAAAAGATACACGTTTATTCCAAAACCCAAACTAGGCTTTTTTTTGTTTCCTTTCCGTGGAGCAAACTTCCAAAGCACCAATTCCTCTCCGAGCGAGGTCAGCCTCAGCGAACCGTCTCCGCCTTTTTCAGGACGAGTTGCGTGGAGGGTCTTGAAGGGGTTTGATTCGCTCCCCCCCTCTTCCTCCCCCCCCCAACACACCGGTCCTTTAAAAACAAAACAAAGCAAGCCTTAAACGAGATAAGGGGGAGGGTCTCTTTGCGCTCCCTCCCCCCCTTTTTTTTCGGGTCTTTCGATTTTTGCAAGAGCCGAAGAAGTGGCGGCGCGGCTCTCAGCCACTTGCCAGGCGGCGAGTCATCTTCTCAGCAGCCGCTGCCGGAGGGAGAAAGCGGAGAAAACATGCCAGCGACGTCCTTTCTCCTACAGCGCAGGTCACCTGCTCGCCGGAGACCCGGGGGTCGGCTTCGCGGCTGCCTCATCCACGAGGGGAAGGGGCGTGAAGAGCGAGAGCCAGCCGGGAAGGAGCGCAAAAAAAAAAGAAAAAGAAAAAAGTGGGAGGTGCGGGGAGAAGAACGCCACGGGAAGGGGGGCGGGAAGAAGAGAAGAGAAGCAGGCTCAGTTTGCAAAAGGCAGAGGCGAAGCGCTGCCCGGGAAATTCTGATTAATTCCCCCCCCCCCGACTGAAAACTGTGGCAAAGCGCGGCCGCTTTTCCGGACCGAGTTCACCATTGAATGGGTTACGGCCAGGGGAGCGAACGTCCTAGGAAAAGGGGCGGGGCGCCCGGCCAACTAAGGCGCGCCGATTTGCATAGGCTCGCCCCATTGGAGGAGAAAGGGAGAGCGGTTCTCCAACGGAGACGGGCGACGCGCAGCGTTCCGAGTTACGAGGGAGGGGGCACGGGGAAAAAAAAAAACAACGCTTCGAGGGGGCGGGGCTGGCCAGGGTTGGTGGGCGGGGCTGGCCAGGAGCCGGGAAAGCGGCTTCTCGGATCGCGAGTTGACTCCAATAAATAAATAAATAAATAAGTAAGTAAGTAAGTAAGTAAGTAAGTAAGTAAGTAAGTAAGTAAGTAAGTAAGTAAGTAAGTAAGTAAGTAAGTAAGTCACTTTACCGAAACGCTTCGCCTTTCGGTTTGTTAAACTGGCCCGGGTCGAAGGGAGGGGAACCTTGGGGGAGGGGGAGGGGGAGAAGGCAAGCTTCGTTTTCCAGCTGCGTCTCCGCAGCGATGAAGCATCCCGACCGTTCAAGCTTGCAGCGGGGACGGCTTCCCGACTTTTCAGCTGCTCCTCTCTAAATTTCACCTTGACGAAAAGCCGGGGCCGCTTGCCCTCCTCCCCTTTTTCGACATCCTGAACTTGCAACACCTTTCCGAGGGATTCCCTTTTGGTCTCGCTTCGCTCTCTCTGACCCTTCACCCTTTCCCGTTTATTCTCCGCCGTTTCGCTGGGCTCGGGGCAGGGGGAGGGGGGGGAGGGGAGGGAGAAAAACGGGAGTTGTTTTTTAAAAATAAAAAAACATAAAGTAAAATAAAATAAAACAAGGGACAAATCCAGAGCTGGGTTTATAAGCGTGTGCGGTCCTACGGGTGGCATCTTCTCATCCTTCTGCGCGCTTCCGGATGGTGGGAAAAAGATGGAAAGATCGCTATCCGAGTTGGCTTGCTCGTCGGTGAGACTGGTTTGCCAGAAGTAGGTGTTTGGGCGGGGGAACTTCAGAGGAGGAGGTGAAGAGGCGTGTTAAAAATGTAACCTTTCACACGGCCCACTCCCACAGAGAGCGGTGTACAAGCCCCGCGTGCAACCACGTTCTTCATAAACTTTATTGTTGTTTTTTTAAAAGTCGGGATAGATCCATAAAGATCGGCGTTTCTAACAAACCTTACCGACGTCCGTCCGTCCGTCTTGCTGGAAAGAATAGCACGTCCGTATATCAATGCAAAGCGGCTTGGTGTCAGTTCTCTCTTCCCCACCCCCACCCACCCCCGTTCCTTTTGTACGGCGATCTGGGAGGATAGACCTGTCTCTGAAATCTATCTAGCACCGACGCGAAAACAGATTTCAAGACAATGCATGCAAATCTGGGCTCAGAAGCCATCTGCCAGAGTTGGAAATCAGATGTCCCCCAGTTAAAGTGACAGAGGCCGGGTTCCCTTGCCTGCTAACTCCCCACCCCCACCCCCACCTTCCAAGGTGCCGCGAAATTGCCTGCCTTATCCAGCTCCTAGTTCTGAGCTTTCCTTTTATCTATTTCGAACTCGCTGCAAAACAAAACCTGGAAAAGTTCGCTCGCATCTGCCTTGAGATGCTTTTTAAAAAGCCTAAACAAGAATCTGCTTAAAGCTCCTTTGTGAATAAGCTTAGGAGGCGAAGGTTGGCGGGGGGGGGGGTTGTTAGGAAATCTGGCTTTTGGTCAAATGTAGCGGGGGGGGGTGAGGAGGGCAGGAAAGAAAAGGAGAGGTCTAAATTATTGTGTCCGCATTGGTGACAGATCTGACAGAAGAGGACCAAATAAATCCGAAGGCCTTGTAATGCTCAGTAATAACCTCTCCTTCCTTCAAACCTGACACTCGCCCGTGTGTGTGTGTGTGTGTGTGTGTGTGTGTGTATAATACACACACACACACACACACACACATGCATACATACATATACATACATACATATATTCTTTGTAGTCAACGCAGAGGAAATGAACACTATCAAAGCAATAGATTCAGTACTGTGACAGAAATATAAAAAAACTTTTATTTATTTGCACAAACCCACGCTCAGAGGCGCAAACACAAATCGATCTTTCAGGGGGAAAAAAAATCTTCTTCCACTATTCATTGATGTGCTTTTCAGAAATGTGGGCGCCCGCACAGCCCCTTTTCGCGAGATCAGAGGAGAAGTCGAGTGGCTAGGAGTCCAAAAGCTTCACAGGGGACGTACAACCCATTCAACGATTGTTCTGCCCATTATTAATCAATGAAGATAGGCTACGGGGAAGGAAGGTTGGGTTGACTCTACCAGAAAGATTTTCTGGAGTGACCACTTGGTGTTTGTTGTTGGCAACTAACGAAACGTTATCTTCTTCCACTCCCGTCCTCCCCTTCCCCGCAACTCCAATGTTTGGGATTTACGGCGGTCTCCTATCAAGTCTGGCTTCGTATCAAGCTTGATGGTGGCCCCTGCCTCGTACATCGCTACTGAAGAAAAAGCCTTCCAAATCAGCAGGACTTACACGAGGGGACCAATATGGAAGGATGGAGAGGAGGAGGCTACATGGATCTCAAACATTGCCATCCTGGTACTTGCAGATCTGTTGGCTTTGGAGATGGAGGCCACGCGAGGTCAGAGCCACATCCTAGATGGCAAGGTCCCCGAGGCTTACTTCGGAGCAGAGCGGACTAACCAGGCAGACATTTCGCCCTTATTTTGGAGACCTCGGCTTGCTGCTGAAGGAGAAAAAGGCTCCGTGAAGCACGTTCGTGACTGAAAAAAAACCACATTTAAACTAAAGAAAAAGCATCTCAGACACAAATGCAGCACGGATTCCCCACCCCCCCCCCACCCCTCAACTCAGCCATCCCAATTCCCACAAACAGGGCGGGGGGGGGGAGGGAGAAATGTGGTTCTTTTAGTGGGTGCCTTTTGGGGTGAGCCCCGAAAGTCAGACTCAGTAGGATCTCTGATCAAGGGGCTTACTAACAAAAAATGAGGAGGAGAGAAGAGGAAGAAAAAAATAAATAAACCTTCAACTTGAACAAAGTGAAGAGAAGGAAGGAAGGAAGGAAGGAAGGAAGGAAGGAAGGAAGGAAGGAAGGAAGGAAGGAAGGAAGGAAGGAAGGAATGATTCAGAGTGTGGCCTCTCACTAGGAGAAAGGGAGGGAGGGAGGAAGGAAGGAAGGAAGGAAGGAAGGAAGGAAGGAAGGAAGGAAGGAAGGAAGGAAGGAAGGAAGGAAGGAAGGAAGGAAGGAAGGAAGGAAGGAAAGTTTCGCTTTCTCCGGATTTTAAAAGTGCTGCTTTTTCTGAATAAGAAGAAAAGGGAGGAGAGGGGGGGGGAATCCCCTCCCGAGTAGGAAACCTTGCGGGAAGCTGGAGGCTAGGGGCTGGGGGAAAGGGAGGTCAGAGGTCAGGGGCACCCCCCTCCCCCTCCCCCCCCCATCGCTCTTCTGTAGCAGCTGCCACCTAAATACGACTTCGGGCTCTCCTCTTCCTTCTTGCCCCGGGGCCATTCCCATTCCCATGATATTGAGTGGGTGCGTGGGAAGGGCGAGGGCTTTCTCCCCCCTGCCCAGCGCAAGGCCAAAGATAAACGTCCTCGTATTATGCAAGACCGGCGGAACCTCTTCGGCTCCGGCTTCTGGTCCCGGCACCACAACGCCACGCGGGGAGGAAGACGGACGGTAGTCTTCCTCTTTCTTCGATTCACTCAGCCTTTCTGGCTTCGGCTGACCCTGCCCCTTATTTTGCAGGCGTCGGGAAAGCTCTCCCCGCGGGAGGCTTCTCACGACGGCGAAAGGCGTCCCGATCCCGGTAGCCTCTCCGCCCGGGGAACTGCGAATCTAGCGCGGTCTTTGAGCCACCTGGCGACCTCAGCCCTCTGGGCTCGCCTAACTTCTCTTCCGCCTCGCCCCTCTCCCTTCCCCTCTGGAGGAGATTTGTGATATCCCAGATCGCTGGAGAGAGAGAGAGAGAGAGAGAGAGAGAGAGAGAGAGAGAGAGAGAGAGAGAGAGAGAGAGAGAGAGAGAGAGAGAGAGAGAGAGAGAGGGAGGGAGGGAGGGGAGAGGGGAGAGAGAGAGAGAGGGAGGGAGGGAGGGAGGGAGGGAGAGGGAGAGGGAGAGGGAGAGGGAGAGAGGGAGAGAGAGAGAGGGGGGGGGAAAGAAAGAAAGAAAGAGTCCTCAACAGCCGTACTGCTGTAATTTTTTTATTTTTTAAACTCGCGTGGAAACGAGTTTTCCACTTTTTGCCCGACCTTCGCTTTTGCAGCCCGGCTCTTCCCGGAAAGACGATAAGGCGGCCCGGGAAGACTTGCTCTCTTCCCACCGAGCAAAGGAAGGAAAGAGAGTCTCTCTCTCTCTCTCTCTCTCTCTCTCTCTCTCTCTCTCTCTCTCTCTCTCTCTCTCTCTCTCTCTCTCTCTCTCTCTCTCTCTCTCTCTCTCTCTCTCTCTCTCTCTCTCTCTCTCTCTCTCTCTCTCTCTCTCTCTCTCTCCTTTTTTTCCCCTTTCCTGGCGAGACCAGCAGCTGTTTTGATTTTTCTGGAAAAAAACTCGCCGAACCGCGATGCATTTGCTACAGGTTTCCCCTGCAGGACAGCTGGGCGCTCTTATAGGCTTAGCCACGGTGATCTGAACCAACCACGGTTTGGGCAATTAAGCCAATTTTCTGGATCCCCAGATCCGTTGAATCCTTAACGACCGATACGCGACGGTTGTAAGGGGATTGGATATTTGGGGGTCGATGCTATACAGAAACGACCCCACTCGGTTGTAACTCGAGCGCGTCCTGGGAATTGATTAATTCGATGGAGATGGAGACGCGCGATTCCTTGACCCGGATTAGGGGTTACCTTTTCTCAAAGCGTGTAAGGGTCGACCAAACCCTTTTAAAGAACTGCGGTGGAAATTCCCCTTTCAGACGTGTGTGTGTGTGTGTGTGTGTGTGTGTGTGTGTGTGTGTGTGTATGTGTGTATGTGTGTATGTATGTATATGTGTGTATATGTGTGTATGTATGTATATGTGTGTATGTGTGTGTATGTATATATGTATATATATATATATATATATATATATATATATATATATATATATATATATATATATATATATATATATATATATATATATATATATATATATATATATATGTATGTGCATATACATATATATGTGTATGTGTGTATATGTGTATGTATATATATGTATGTGTATGTATATGTATATTTATACATGTGTATAAATATACATATACACATACATACATATATGTGTGTATATACATATATACATATACATATATACACATACATACATACATACATACATACACGAAGCTTCAGTAAAAGGGGCAGGGAAGTCCAGCTTCCTTTCGGTCTCCCACGTAAACCAGTTCAGCCAGGGAGCGAGTTGCGCTTCAGCTCACCCAAGCACTGAAGGGGGTCGTAAAAATGCCCCACAGCCGCGAGCCCATCATTTGTGGAGCAAATCCCTGTTGAACTCAGTGGGACAAAAAAATAAAATCCTGCGAGTTCCGCCTCGTCTTAAGGTTCCTTCCAGTTTAGCACTACGGAAGGCTAATAATTAAGAATAATTAGACTTTGTCATTGGGGATCTTCCTTTCCACACCCAGGACGTGATATATTTAGAGTTAGACTGCCATTGAATGCAGAGGTTCCATATCAAAAGGCATATATTATGCTTAGGCACTGAAGTCAAATTCCTTGTGTGTCCAATCACACTTGGCCAATAAAGAATTCTATTCTAGTGTGGAGTTTCCAAATTGGCAGAAACTTGCCAGGGTAATCCGTTTTACCCAGGAGCAAACTCGTGGCTGCTTCACTAGAGATGGAAAGTAGAACCTCTTGGAAAGTTAAGGAGATGCTGGTCTGAGAAGGGGAGGTGTGTGTGTGTGTGTGTGTGTGTGTGGTTGCTTGGAGAGATAAGTGAAATTTCACTAGGAAGAATTTTTTGCAGAATGTTTTCTTGTTCCAGACAGAGGTCTATTTGACATCAAGCTGAGTTTATTCCTCATCTTAAACCCTCATTTATTTTAACTGTGAATAAACAATAATTAGATTTGCATAGCATGTTAAGCAGTATGGTTTGTTTATGGATCATCTTGACTGGGTTCCCATATTGAGCCTAGCCATGACATAATTTATTTGGTTGGCTTAATTTAATTGTATTCTTCCAAATACAATTAAATTTCTAATCACTTTGATTTGGGACAGACTAAAAAAAGTACAGATAATATTTTCAGCCTGATTGTTCACCAGGAAACAAATCTAAAGCACCATCTCAGGGATCTGATTAATATATGTTACCCTCCTTGTTTTTATTTAATTTGCTAAGATGCAGTGGACATAAAACAACTTTTTTTCAGATTAAAGGGTTAAAGTTTTGCTGGCTCTGCAGTGATTTGCTACCCAATTAATACATAGAATAATTTCTAGAGAGGTCCAATCTCTGTTACGCACATAAAACAACTAACATTCTTTATTTTGTAGATTTGAACTTTCAATGGAGATTCTGAATCTAGACATCCATGCATTTTCTCTTTCATTCTCAGCAGGGATGGGGAGGTGGATAAAATATATTTTTTCAGTTTTAAACTATAATGACAACCCAGCCAAGATACTTTAGCATTTTAAAGAAAAATAACACACAAAGAGCTCTCCAGAATAAAGCCAAACTGGTACATTTAATGCAGAAATTTTTTTAAATCAGCTGCCTAAGATTTTGACCTAGAAAATCATCTAACTGTATAGCTTTGTGCCTCAAGAATCTGAATTGGTGCATTCAGTACATTCATCCTGGGAGAAGCTCTTTAAGAAAAGGGAATGGAGGCCAAGAGGTGATACTTTTTCATTGTAGAACTGAAGTAAAGGAAACCTATCCTCTTGGAAGTAGCTTACTCCATCTATTACAATAATCCCAGAGTTTGTTAAAATGGGGTTGCTCTGGAGAACATGTGGTGGTTATTATGATGCTGTTATCTGCTCTTCTTTATCACTAGCAGTTAATAATTGCTCCATCGTCGTCGTCATCTGGATTACTGCACCAACATTTTATTTTATTTTTATTCTTGATCATTATTTTATTAAAAGTGTATATCTTTTCTATACAATAACTATATTTGACTTGATGGCAAATGTTTTAAGTGTTATTTTTGCTTGTAATTTCCAGGAGTCTCTTGGGAATTTAATAGTATCCATCCGTCAGTCTGCCTCCTGGTTCTTGACATAGAAGTACAGGTTGTCCTCGACTTAAAACAGTCCCTTTAGTGACCATTTGAAGTTACAACGGCACTGGAAAAAGTGACTTATGACAATTTTCCACACTTATGACCATTGTAGCATCCCCATGGTCATGTGATTTACATTCAAAAGCATGGATGGAAACACATCAAGGAGAGAAGCAACCTAGAACTAAGGAGAAATTTCCTGACAGTGAGAACAATTAACCAGTGGAACAACCTGCCTCCAGAAGCTGTGAATGCTCCAACACGGGAAGTTTTTAAGAAGAGACTTGACAAACATTTGTCTGAAATGATATAGGGTTTCCTGCCTGAGCAGGGGGTTGAACTAGATGACCTCCAAGGTCCCTTCCAACTCTGTAATTCTGTTATACTGACAACTGACTCATATTTATGATGGTCGCAGTGTGTCCCAGGGTCTTGTGATCCCCTTTAGCGACCTTCTGACAAGCCAATTCAACGGGGAAAACCAGATTCCCTTAACAACTGTGTTAATAACAACCACAGTGATTCACTTAGCAGATGTGGCAAGAAAAGTCGTAAAATGGGGCAAGATTCTCTTAACAAATTTCTCACTTGGCCGACATAAATTTTAGGCTCAGTTGTGGTCATAAATTGAGGACTATCTGTATTTGTTTAACAGCCATTCAGAGTTACAACGGTACTGAAAAAAAAAGTGGCCCATGACTGGTTTTTACACTTACTGCCAAGCGATGGGGAAATTAGGAGATCCAGGCAGTCTGAATGAGTCTAAAGATTTATTGCAAGCTTAAGCTCTTTACAAGAATCTGACCAACCAGAGGTCAAGGGAAATGAGCGGGAAATGAAAGAGGCATTCAAGGTGGGCTGGAAATGATCTCTTCTAGGCACACAGGGACTCATGACTTATGACGTATTTGACCCCTCCCTCAGGCTCAGGCTGGTCACCTCCTAAACTTACAACCATTGCAGAATTGCAGGGTCCAATCTGGCTCGGTGATCCGGATCAGAGGTTTTGTCTTCCGAGCTTTCGGACTTGTGCTCGGAAGCTCTGATCGCAGTAACCGACCCTGATTGGATCCTGCAACATTATCCTGGGACGTGTATATTCACCTTCACTTATTGCATCATTCTCAGAGTCACCTAATCCAAATCTGAATGTTTGGCAGCCAGCATATATTTACAGTGGTTGCAGAAGCCCGGGCTCATCCGATCAACATTGGTTGACCTTCCCAGTTGTCTTCCAACAAGCAAAGTCAATGAAGGAAGCCAGGTTCACATAGAGAACACTTGATTTACTTAACAATTGCAGTAATTCACTGGACCATGGCAAAAAAAAGGTTAAATTTGTGCATGGTTCAATTAACAGCCACCTTGCTTAGCCCTAAAAATTCTGGTCCCAAGTTTGTTCATAAATTGAGGACTACCTGTAGCTCTAAACTTATTATAGGAAACCTTTAAAAATAGAATAGAATAGAATAGAATAGAATAGAATAGAATAGAATAGAATAGAATAGAATAGAATAGAATAGAATAGAATAGAATAGAATAGAATAGAATAGACCTTGGGGGTCATCAAGTCCAATCCACTGTTCAGGCAGAAATCTTATACCATTTCAGACAAATGGCTGTCCAGTCTCTTCTTAAAAACTTCCAGTGTTGCAGCATTCACAGCTTCTGGAGGAAGGTTGTTCCACTGATTAATTGTTCTCACTGTCAGGAAATTTCTCCTTAGTTCTAGGTTGCTTCTCTCTTTGGTTAGTTTCCATCCCTTGCTTCTTGTCCTGCCTTCAGGTGCTTTGGAGAATAGCTTGACTCCCTCTTCTTTGGGGCAGCCCCTGAGATATTGGAACACTGCTATCATGTCCCCCCTCATCCTTCTCTTCATTAAACTAGACATACCCAATTCCTGCAACTGTTCTGCATATGTTTTAGCCTCCAGTCCCCTGATCATCTTTGTTTGCCAAGCATCACCAGCTATTTTCAAGCGGTGTGCCACTGAATGTTTTCAAGGATACTTACAGAGGCAGATTGATCACATAAAAACACTGGGGAAACGATTCATACAAGACCGTGCACACCTCATAGAAAAGAAATGGGCTGGGGCTGCTACGAAAACAAGCAGACAGTTCCAGGTTTACTTGTGCTTAGAAAAGGCCCCCTTAAAATCTCTAGGGCTTCTGCTGGGCTTATTAAATGAGCATGTCGATTTCATGGTTTGGAAACAGAGACTGCAAAACAGAAATGACCATAGTAAGGTTGTAAAGATCCTGTTTAATGTACTGATTTTACACTGGCATAGGGAGCTGAGAGGACAGGTTGAACGTCTGCTTTTTCAGCTGATTCATTTAGCAAGTCTGCTTTCAGCCCGGTGGAACTGGAAGGACTTCAGCAGGCCTTCCCATAACGCTTTGCAGTGCAGATGTTCTCTATAGCCAGTGTGCAGGGGTGTTCTTTGCAGACAAGCCAATGCAGATTCCCTCAAGGCAAAAGGTTTGAAAACAACTCATCCAAATATAACATCTCCATGGATTAGTAAATCTGTGCTCTGAGACACCATTGGGAGCAGACACACACACACAGACACACAGACACACAGACACACAGACACACACACATATATATAAAACCTGAACTCATCTGGGGCTACAGATAAAAGAGGAGCCCAATATTTTTAGTGAAGACAAATGGTTTTAGAAAGTTTCCGAAACTTCTACAGGAGCTTCTTCTTTCTCCTAGAAAAAAATATATGTATTGGTCAGAGGTTAAGGCCCATTGAGTCATAACTTGGGGGAAGCTGGTCAGGATCTTTGATCCAGTACATGTGGCGCATGTTTACTAGACCAAAGAGGGATGGGGGTTTAGTTCTTCACTGCTTTCCCAATTAAAATGTTCTCCATTCCCAGGGCTTCTGCAAATCCTCTGGGGAAATATTGCTGGATCTCACACAGGTAACTGTATCTCCCTCCTGTGAGTCACCCCATGGAAGAGGAACGGTAAATATAACGATTCCCTGGAGTAGAACTCTGGGCACCAATTCAGGAGGCCTCATCTAGATGACCTTGGCTGCTGTTGAAAACAGCTTAGCAAGATTCAGACAGGCTAGGAATATCACCAGGAAACCTTGCAATTTACTTAGCCTAGCATATTACAACTAAAAGTAAAAGCCTCAGGATATAATGGCAAACGCTATTAATATGGCCCGTGAAAAGCAATGCACATGCACACCATTTAAAAGGGGGGTGGGAAATCTAAGCATCCCTATTTAATCATTTAAAAAGAAGGAAGATGTACATTATCCATTTGAAAGTGTTACTTTTCTATAAATGCAGAAGGAAATGAATAAATCTATTCTTAATTGTAGAGGGTTTTTTTTAACCTCTATGTTATTGTGTACAAGATATGTACTCCTACATGTAGGAATAGCATCAAGATCACGAGAATTAATACAATTACTTTATACCACACTAGTGAGGTCACACTTGGAATACTGCATCCAATTCTGGTCACCACAAAAGGAAAAGAAGTTGTTGGGATCCTGGAAAATGTGCAGAACAAAGCAACAAAGATAATAAAGGGTATGGAGGCTTAAGTGGTATGGTGAATGGTTGAGGGATCTAGGAATGTCCAGCCTATTAAAGAGATCAGGGGGGACATCCTAGCTGTACTTGGGCTGTCCCAAGTAGGGGATTGACTTATTCTCTAGGGCACCAGAGGGCAGAACAAGAAGTAATGGATGAAAGCTTGTTATAGAGAGATCCAGCTTAGAAGTAAGGATACATTTTTCTGACAGTGAAAACAATTAATCAGTGAAATAATTTGCCTCCTGTGGTCAGGCTGCTCCATCACTGGAGGTCTTCAAGAAGAGTTTGGACAAATTTGACCGGGATAGTATAAGGTCTTCTGCCTTGAGCAAGGGGTTGGACTAGAAGACCTTTGACATCCCACCCAGCCTTATGATTCTATGTTCTATCTTCTACAACATTTACAGTAAAAGGTCTACAACAAAGGAATGGGTTGACCCCCTTCACCTAAAACATCTAAGACCTTTCCCAGTTTCACACCAGCATTCCTTTGCAAATCCAGGCTATTTCTGGGGGGGGGGGCGGTTTGCTGGAGAGCCGCTACCGGAAAAAAGCCCCGTGAAAGATGCCGATTCCTGAAATTTTCCCTGGGATTTAATTGCAGATGAAAGAAGCCAGGGTGGCTGAAGACCCCTCTACAGGTCATCTACTCAGAGGCAGGATATTTATTCATGTCTTGCGTGGTCTTTTTGCATATTCCAGGCACAAGCAGTTCAATTCTCGTCTTAGAAAGAATGTCTAAAATAAACCGTCTTTCATCAAATCAAATGAAAACTAAAAAAAAAATGCAGGAAAAGTTCTCTCAGAAATTAAATGCCAACAGAGGCAGCTTAACAGTGGGGTTTATCCTGGAAGCCAACAAAGGACTCAGCTTCTGTGGGAATCAGCCGTTTGGTGACCAGGTAGATGGGGCAAATATTTTCAGGTTATCCTAGAAATATGCTGAAACCCACCAGTTAGTTGCTCAGGCAGCCTTTACAAGGGTTGCATGTGGCTTTTGGGGGTGGGTGGGTGGGAGGGAGTTTTTTTTTCTCACATCATACAGTGTTCCTTTCCAATAGCATTAATTAAAACCAGCTCTCCCAACTTTTGTTTTGGAAGTTGGGTGCTTTGGATTATCATTTCATCATCTGCCACCGGATTTGGTTTCAGAGAATGACAGAATTTATTTGCTTAAAGCCGCAGAATGAAAGTCTAGGAGATCCCAACTGTTAGGTTTTGCCAGATGTCAAGATAAGGGTAGCGCATGTAGACGGTTGCTTCTTTTCACTCCCTCGTTTCCCCGTTTAAAGATTGAAATTGCTTACAGACGCTCCACACTGCTGCAGAAAACCTGAATGGTGTGTTATTTGTGGGTCCACCCTCGCAGGGTTTGCGGGGGTGAGAATGTTTGAGAGCAGAAATCCTTGGGAAAAAAGCAGAATCTTTAAGTATTCTGTATTTTTTTTTATTAAAGAGTTTTACAAAAACAAGATTTTACAATATATCCCCAAATCCCCCCCACCCCAAACCCGCCCACTTCCCCCCCCCACTTCCCAGAGCTAAATACAGGATTATAGTTATAATAATCATATTCTAAATAAAAATTATGCATAATATACAATTAACCAAATTCATAATGTGCTTTAACTCCCCTTTAACATAACTACATACAAAGTACCAATAACAATATCCCTCTAAAATCTACTCATAAGCTAAATGGAACTTTTTAGTCCCATATTTATTCTAAATATAATCTATCCATCTCCTCCAAACTGAAATATATCTTTCCTGTGAATGATCTTTCAAGTAAGCAGAAATCTTAGACATTTCTGCAAGTATTCTGTATTTTTGAAAGTAAGCTGAATCATATATTGAGAACAAAAGGAAACTGTTAGAATGTTAAAGTTGATTTGTATTTGTCCACACTGAAAACAAGCTAAAAAAAACAAACACCAATCCAGTTGACAAAATGAAGATGCAAAAATAATGGGGTTCAGCCAGGGCCATCTCCTCCAAACCGCTTTGAGGTGTTAAAGACCACGGGATATGAGTCTTTCAAAATGGTTGCTATGAAGGAAAATCGTTAAGTTTGCCTACTTGATGTCATGCTACCTCTGTGAAGTAGCACAGGGGAAGAGTCCAAGAATCAGGAGCTGGGTAAGATAAGAGTTACGTGAATATGACAGACACCTGGGGTCTCTAGTTAAAGCTGACTTTAAACCAGTTCCTCTTGTATTACAGTTGAGTAGAAGTAAATTGGTTTAGCTGTTAAATTAAAATGGCAGCAGGGGTGTCCAAAGCTGATGTAGAAATGGCCCAATTTTGATTAGATAACCTGTATTAGATAACCTTTATTGTCATTTTTTGCTGTGGGCACAATGGCACACATTAAAAATGAAATTTAGTTGCTTCCTCTCAAAGTGTACACATACATAACACACATTTAAAACATACTATATACAACATATCTATAGACCCTTACATATAAGTAGCATATAAATATTATTCACTGTCCATCTTGAATACATAACGGAAGGAGGAAGCTTTAGAGTTCACAAGGTTAATACTGTATGGAACAAAGCTGTGACTAAATCTGGATGTTCTGCTTCAGATACCACGGAGCGTCCTCCCAGAAGGTAACAAGGAAAACAGGCCGTGAAGAGGATGTGTAGTGTCCCAGAAAATCTTGCGGACCTTGCTCAAGCAACGTTTCTGTGCTATGTCCTGGATGGGAGGGAGGGAACTGCCAATGATCTTTTCAGCCATCCTCACCACTCTCTGCACCACCTTCCTGTCTGAAGCAGGGATGCTTCCAAACCAGACTGTTATGCTGTATGACAGGATGCTCTCGATCGTTCCTCTGTAGAAAGTGGTCAGGACAGGGGCAGGAAGATGTGCTTTTGTCATGTGATGCAGAAAATGCAGGCGCTGCTGTGCCCGCTTCACCAGTTTTTCGCTGTTGAGTGACCAAGCCAGCCTACTCGTTAGCTGCACACCCAGGAATTTGATTCTGGGAACCATCTACACAGGTGAATCGTTAATGCACAGAGGAGTGTGGCTGTGCCTGCCTTTTCTGAAATTTCTGCATAGGTGAATGAATACCCTGTGTCCAGCCTTCAGACATTCTGCTTTGTAGGACCACAGTGTGAAGACTTTGATCAAGAGGGTTAGGGTAGGAAGGACTGTTGGCTTGACTCAACATACCGTAATGGCCCGAGGCTAGGAAAGCTGTGCATTCCTTTCTCAGACTAGACCAGGGCTAGGCAACCTTGGCTCTTTTATGACTCGTGGACTTCAACTCCCAGAATTCCTGAGTCAGCTATGCTCACAAGACCCATCACAGATCTGCACTTGACATACCCACACCTAAAGCCCTTATAAACAGAAGAACACTGACGTCCCCTAAACTCTGCAGAAGATGTTACCTAGCCTGGTAACGAAACGTTCAGAAGTCAACCCACAAGCTCGGAGAACGAACCTTCACTCTCACCCGTAATACCAGCTTTGTCAACACCAAAAAGCATTAAAAGTAGTTCTTGACTTATGACCCATAACGGGAACTAGAATTTCTGTTGCTAAGCAGGTGACTTGCTAGAACCATCATCAATACTTGGCGATTGTCAAGCGCCTGAATTTTGATCACAGGATCAAAGGGATGCTGCAATGGTTAGGGTTAGTAGGGGATCAGTACTAAGTCATTTTTTTCAGTAGCATTGTAAGTTTGAACGGTCACTAAATGAGTGGTTGTAAGTCAAAGACTATTGGTATTGAGGTAAACTGGAACCATATTTAAACGTTTATTTCTGGAATCAAGGAGAACAGTATTTTTTTTTCCTAAAAATTGTTTTAGTTTCCTGGAATAAATTTTCAGATTGGGATGGGGTAAATTCATGGAGGATGTCTATCAAGGACTATTGGTCTTCAATGTTACCCCAAGGTTGGCGATATTATTTCTCCAAATAGCAGTTGGTTTTATTTATTATTTATTTATTAATTTAATTTATATACCGCCCTTCTCTCAAGAGACTCAGGGCGGTGAACAGGGCAATACATAAAAATTAGATACAAAAGTTAAAATTAGATTATTAAAAACATAATTAAACAATGCCCAGAAATAATACAAATTTAAAATTGAAGTCGTTAATAAAAATCCCACCCCGTCCCATCAGGCCAGGCCAGCTTGTTTAAAGAGATAGGTTTTAAGGTCGCGCCGGAAGGAGCGGAGATCGGGCGCCATCCGGAGCTCAACCGGAAGATGGTTCCATAAATCCGGTGCACCCACAGAGAACGCTCTCCCCCTGGGGGCCACCAGTCGGCATTCTTTGACCGGCGGCACCCTGAGGAGGCCCTCTCTGTGGGAGCGTACTGGGCGGAGGGAAGTTGACGCCGGCTGCAGGTGCTCCCCAAGGTATTCTGGACCCATGCCATGGAGGGCTTTGTAGGTCATTACCAACACCTTGAACCTCACCCGGAAGACAACTGGTAACCAATGCAGCTCGCGGAGCAGAGGTGTAACACGGGAGTATCGGGAGACTCCCAATACAACTCTCGCGGCTGCATTCTGTACCAGTTGGAGCCTCCGAGTGGTCTTCAAGGGTAGCCCCATGTAGACATAAAGTTATGTCTCCACCATCTGTTTGCGGAAATCCCAACAGCATCTGGTGGATCCCTGCAAGAAACCCAGAGCAGGTCCTTGTCCTAATCCTGTTGGCCTCTCCTTATGACCTGATATCTGAAAAAAAAAATATTCTGACGGTCATAATCATTTTAAATCATTTTAAAGACTAATTCTGCAAAACATGCATCCTTTTAAAAAGAGATGCATCCATTTAAAAGGCTAATAAGATTGTTTGATTGCTCCACTTTTATGAATGAGCATTGCCTTTTTATAGTGAGTGCAAAATTAAAACGATTCACTGATTTTTTTAAAAGCGCACAATTCATTTTATATACGTACCCATTTAATGTTTTCTGTTTAATACATAATTGTGCTTTTGTTTGCCCCCACAATATATCATAACCAAATTTGGTTTAATTTCATAGGTTTCTGTGAAATACATCTATTGTTAAATGGCCTCCTGTCTGCTTAAGAGAATATATTAGACTTGTCTTAAAATTTGGTTGGCCTTATAAACAGAGGCTAAATCAGTAACTTCACATTATTTTGGTGCTTATTGAATCCGATGCTGTCTTTTGGAAACATAAAAAAATGTTCTTAGGTTAGATTTGAAGATACAGTGTATAAAGTGGAAATCATAATATTCTTTGCAGATTTTGGAATGCAAAGAATATGCCACAGTGTAATAATAAATTTGGATGAAAAGTGCACCGTTTAGCTTACTTTCCATCTTTTAGCTGAGTGGGAAAGGGCCTCTTAGGCAGAAATCAGTGGAAAACTCCTTATAATTTCTAAGATTTTATGACGTATAATAATCACCCCTAATCATGAATCAGTTACGGATACTAGAGAATTATTCCACAAAGAAAGTTACTGATTTGAAATACGTCGACCTGTAGGAAACAGAAATCCAAGACACACTAAAAGAATAAAACCAAAAATATCTTGAAAAAGCAAATAAAAAACAAACAAACAACTGCAGCAAATAAATCAGATTATCAAGAAAAGACATCACCTTAAGAATTTCCAGACAGGTGTACAACAAATAAGCTTAGCTTCATATAAATGTTTATGTGCTTTTTTTATTAACGCCTTGCAAATGCAATGCATTTATTAATGAACTGGGCTAATGAAAACCCAAGCGAAAGCTAATGAAGCATGTAGCTTCTGCAGACGTTCACAACTTCCTTCCAGGCAGACAGCAATGCTTTTAGGTCTGAAAAATGTCACGAAATATAAAAAGTCCTACCTTGCTTCAAGGAAAAATAATTTATGACTCGAAAATAATTTATTTTAGAAAAAAGATACACCTCTTGATGTATCTTTGTGATTGGCGATATTATGCTCTGCTTTTTTTAAAAAAAAATCTTCCAGAGACAAAATCTGTCCTGCTCCTTGGCTTTGTCTGAAGCCACCAAATAACACTTTTGATAACTGCTGTTGTCAAAACTAGCATCTTATCTGACCATGTCTGGCCATGAAAACTTCATATATCTGTGTCACACCACCACCTCCTGGTCACGGAGGATTGAAGCAATTGAAAATACATTCAACTGCAGAGGCAGGCTGACTCTTCTCTAGACTTAGGACCTGGGCCACACCACACATGCCTTGATCGGGCAGGACATAAGCTGGGGTAACTGTAACAAATACAAGTGGGTCCCACAAAGTAGGCTTCGGTGTCAATGCAGCCTTAAGAAGGTGCACAACACCGAGAAGAGCCGAGTTTTATTGCAAAGATTACAAGAAAGAGGAATCCCTGAACTATGAAAAAGCTATAGAAGTTTAGGGCTACAAGGTGGGAAGTGGGAGGGATCTGATGGGCTGGCCTGTTTAGACAAGTTAAGCAGGTCCTGGAGGTTTTTTAAGAAGAGACTGGGCAGCCATTTGTCTGGAATGGTATAAGGCCTCCTGCTTGAGCAAGGGGTGGGACTAGAAGACCTCCAAGGTCCCTCCCAATCCTGTTATTCTATTGTTCTACGTCCATGTTCTATGTTCCTTGTCCATGTACTTGAGCTTAGCTCTTATTGTTAAGAAACAGTCTTTCGGGAGGGCAGCAGAGCTGAAGAAGTTCGTTGTTGTTGTTGTTTTTTAAGATGGGAGTTAAATAGGCTTCATGAAGCCGAAGGAAACTACAGTAATGTCTTCACCACTTCAAAGTTACAACATCGATTCAAAATACTTTTCATTGGGAGAAAGAATGTTGAGATTATCAGCCGATCAAGGATAATAAAAAAAGGGGGGGGGGTTTCTCTAGGTTGCAATTTCTTTTTAAGAGCTGGGCTTGGCCTATACTGAGAATTTCAGGGAAATTTTCATGGCAAGGTAAGGAGGAGAAAAGGCAAGAGCACTTAATAAGGAAATTGGAGAAGATAGTAGAGATAGTCCTCGACTTATACCAGAGGTCTTCAAACTTGGCCCTTTTATGACTTGTGGACTTCAACTCCCAGAATTCCTCAGCCAGGCCTGGCTGAGGAATTCTGGGAGTTGAAGTCCACAAGTCATAAAAGAGCCATGTTTGAAGACCCCTGACTTACCCCATTTGTTTAGTGACCGCTCAGTTACAACAGCACTGGAAAAAATGACGTACAACTGTTTTTCACCCTTATAATCATTGGCGCATCTCTGTAGTCACGTGATGAAAATTTGGCCACTTGGCAACTGACTCGTATTTATGACAGTTGCCGTGTCCCAAGGTCATGTGATCTCCTTCTGAGGCCTTCTGACCAGCAAAGTCAATGAGCAAGCCAGATTCACTTAACAACCGTGTCACTAACTTAACTGTTATGATTCACTTAACAACTGTGACAAGAAAGGTCATAAAATGGGGCAAAACTCACTTAACAAATTTCTCACTTAACGACAAAAAAAATTGGGGCTCAGTTGTGGTCATAAATCGAGGACTTACCTGTAATAAGGCTGTGTGTGCTTGGGCATTCAGCAGTCATCTTGATCAGGAGGGTTCAACTTACAAGGTGTTCTCAGTGATCCTCAAAAATGTTCCCTCTACCACTTGTTTTTTTCAGCCAACAATACCATGGACCTTCTCCCCTGAATTAGCTTTGCACAACACACTAAAATACTAAAAGTGTCTGTTTCGGCTTTGACTTAGGTATTGTGGAAGCAGGTCAATTTTGGTTTGTAAAAAAAAATGGTTTATGGATCGGCAGCAGGCGAAAATCTAGCTACACAGCTCTGGTCAAACAAAACACAGATGTGTGCACGTAGCCCAAATGGTTGTGATGTGTGAACATTTGCTGGGGTGCTAAAAATAGGGCCCAACGGCTACATGTGGCCTTTTTGCGGCCCCCAGAGCCACCGATGCAATCCTGCCTTTGCTTTTGTGCTCTTTGGAGGTTTCAGGATATTTGTGGAATAAAGAACAGCTTCCTTTTCAATCTCTGAAACTCCGTAAAACCACCCTCAGTGGCCCTTGGCTGAGTTCAGCTCATTTTGGTTTTTGACAAAAGCCCGGTGTTACAAGTTGCACATCTCTTTTCTAGATAATACAACTCTGTCCAAGCTACTGTTGCACAATCACAAGGATTTATTTTCAGAGATGGGGAGCTGTTTTGTTTTGTTTTTCTTTATGGCGCAGAAATGAATATAAGATTCTCATTTATTATGTCTGTTTTTAATAGAATTTTGGCATTTTGTTTTTGCCACCAGATTTATTTGCTTAAGATAAAAAGGTAAAGGTTCCCCCGCACATGCATGCTAGTCGTTTCCGACTCTAGGGGCTGGTGCTCATCTCCGTTTCAAAGCCAAAGAGCCAGCGCTTGTCCGAGGACGTCTCCGTGGTCATGTGGCCGGCATGACTAGATGCCAAAGGCGCACGGAACGCTGTTACCTTCCCACCGGAGTGGTCCCTATTTTTCTACTTGCATTTTTACGTGCTTTCGAACTGCTAGGTGGGCAGAAGCTGGGACGAATAACAGGTGCTCACTCTGTTACGCGGCACTCGGGATTCGACCCGCCAAACTGCCGACCTTCTGATCAACAAGCTCAGCGTCCTAACCCACTGAGCCATATATGCATTTCTTGGATGAATGGGACTCATCTGACTTCTGTGTCTGCATTTACCCTCTTGGCTTTGCTTGGGACTGACGTAGAACATAGAATAAAACACTTGGAAGGGACTTTGGAGATCTTCTAGTCCAGGGGTGTCAAACTCAATTTCATTGAGGGCCGCATCAGCATTGCAGTTGCCCTCAGGGGGCCGGGTGGGTGTGGCCTGGGTGGGTGTGGCCTACTGTGTGGGCGTGGCTAAAGTGTGTATGGCCTACTGGGTGGGCATGGCCAGCTCTACATCATTTGCATCAAGGGTGCCTATGGGGGCCTGGGCAGGAGTGGGACAGATCTGAGGGTCTCTGGCTGGAGGAGGGTCTCTGGGCCAGGGCCAAGGCAGTGGGGGCTGTTCCCTCACTGTTTCTAGGATGGCTTCGCGGGCCACGTGAAACCACTTCGCGGGCCAGATCTGGGCCCCGGGCCTTGTGTTTGACATGTCTGTTCTAGTCCAACCCTCTACTCGAGCAGGAGACCTATACCGTTTCAGATAAATGGTTGTCCAATCTCTTGAAAGGTCGGAAACCTCCAGTGATGGTGCATCCACAACTTCTGAAGGCAAGCTGTTCCATTGGTTGATTGTTCTCACAATCAATTCCTCCTTAGTTATAGGTTGCTCTTCTCCTTGGTTATGTTTCATCCATTGTTTCTTGTCTTATCTTTTGGTGGTTTAAAAAATAGTTTGATCCCCTCATTTTTGTAGGAGCTCCTCAAATATTGGTATGTTGCTAACATGTCTCCCCAAGTCCTTGTTTTCATTAGACATACCCAATTCTTGTAACTGTTCTTTGTATGTTTAGCCTCCAGACCCCTAATCATTTTTGTTGCTCTTCTCTGCACTCTTTGCAGAGTATCAACATCTCTTTTATACTGTGGTGATCAGAACTGGGTGCAGTATTCCAAATGTGGTCTTACTAAGGCTTTGTAAAGTGGTATTAGAACTTCTTGTGATCTTGATTCCCTCCCTCTATTAATGCAACCTAGGATTGCACTGCCTTTTCACTTAAAACCATAATCCTCATGCTTTTAAGAATGCAGCCTATTTTTTAAAAAAATGTCTTTTTAAAAACTTTTTTATATTTGTCAGCTCTAGCCAATCATCTCAAGAAATCTTGCAAGAGTGCATGCTCTTTTATGTTTATTTATATCATTGGTTCCTGTTGAGCAGGCAGTTCTGTTTGCTTTTTAGGCCAGCTCAGCCATAATTTTGTTAACTGTAGTGCACTTGAAGCCATCAATTGTGGAGTATGTCAAGCCCTAAACCATGGTTTGTTATTCATACAATGGCTGAGATCACCCAACCTGATAAACAAAAATCTAAAGAATCTATATTAGGATTTGGGAAGCCTAAACGAAGCCACTAGAATAAGACATTGTACAAGAGCATCTTTAGCTTGCTCATTTTTAAAATGTGTGATGCTTGTATATTTTGGAATTCACCTTCTCTGCTGTGCATTGAAGTGCCCTCTCATTTGGAAGCGTTCTGTGCAAGCCAACGTCTGCTTAAAAAAACCATAACTCCCTAAAGCGATGATACTTTATGTAGGCCTTAAAGCATTCCTCCCAATCTTGTTCAAAGCATGCACAAATATGTAGTTTACCTTGTTTTTCTACTTCTTAAACTTTGGTAATTCTTACACTAGAATGCTGATTTGCAGGTTGTATTCACCTGCACAGCAAATGCATTGGCCATCAGACATTCAGTCACAAAAGTTTTCCAGTTTTCCATAGATGGCAGCAAAGTACAGTCTTGAAGATAGAACATGAATGGTTTCTACTAACTGAAGCAGCAAACTCAGTGTAACAGAACTCTCTTTAAACCTAGTTTCTTCCTGTAAAAATAAACAGCATTTCCTATAACCCAGAAGCTTGGTTATCTGCAAATTAGTCACCTGCAAATTAGCGTCCAGAAGAAATGTATTTTAGATCCTTTAAAATCACCCAGTTTTCTCTTCTAAAAGCACCCTTTTTGGATCCAATAGCAGGAAATATATTTTTTTGGTTCTTACCTGATCTAAAGATGAAGTTGCAAAAAGCCAAGATTGGGTTAACCATAGTTTAACCCACAATAGAATGCATTCACACATTGTACTAAACTACATACCATAATTTGCAAATCTTAATAGGTTGAACTAACTTTCCTAAATGGGCCCTCTCTTTGTGATGACCTACATCAGCAACCAAATTAAGACAATGACATGGTTGAGAATCACAGATATGATCTTGGACAGGGAATACAGCTGACTTTTTCATTCTGTTTTCAGCCAATTATCTAGCTGTATTTTTTCTTCAGTACAGTTACAATCCAATGTTATTCAACCTTAGCAAAGTTAAGATGTGTGGACTTCAACTCCCAGAATTCTCCAGCAGGAAAGGAATTCTGGGAGTTGCAGTCCGCACCTCTTAAAGTTGTCAAGCTTAAGAAACATTAATCCATACACTGTATGTTCTACCATCTGATGTCTTACAAGGTGCACAATATTCTGATAGGAAAAAAAACAATGATCTTATAGAATAAATAAAGAATAACGTTTATTCCTACATAAACTCTGTGGAACACAGTCCATACACTTGATGAAGTAGACTGGGATCCATAACAGTTTAACAAAAACATCATTCTTTAAAGTGATATGGGAAGCATCTTATGATCACTGACCATGTTAAATCCCCACCGTATGGTCTTGGAGAGATTTTCACTACAGAGTGTGGGGGGCCTTGAAAAAAAAACAAAACTAAGCAGGATCAGATTTTATTCACAAACGAACAGGAGACCAGGAAGAGGTCTCAAAGCCATAGAGGAGACTGGAAAGTCAGGAAAATAATCTTAGAAAACATTATGTTTTTATTGATTTTTATTGTGATTTTGTTGCTGGTGTTGGCATTGCTTTTATTCTTTTGTAGGGATCCAGGGTTGTTGTTACAATACGGGTGACTAAGTCTTTTTGATTAAATAAATACAGTAAATCACGGGTGTCAAACTCGATCGTGTCACATGACATATAGTGATGTATCACAACTTTTTTTTTGCTGTGGGTGTGGCCTGCGCATGACGCACCTGGCCTGCGGGCCGCCAGTTTGACACCCCTGCTGTAAATAGCAAGCCGTTTCTATACTAAATGCATCAAGAGTCAAGCTTAACTGAAAGGATTTTGTTAAGTTTTTCCTCTTAGGATTCAGCTTCCCCTGAAGAAGGTAATGTGTGGGTGCCTTCAAGTCAATTTTTGGCTTGTCTGGTGATTGTCAGGACTAGTCCCTGGAGTTTTCTTGGCAAGATATTTCAGAAGTGGTTTGACCCAGCCTCCTTTCTAGGGCTGAGAGAATGAGTGGCCTGCCCAAAGTCATCCAGGTGGCTTCATTCTCAAGGCAAGACCAAAATTCATGGTCTCACTTCAACATCGCCCTGAGGCTTTCATCACTGCACCAAACTGTCTCTCAGAAGGTCGAGATGCTCTCAAATGCAATTTTGGATTAAGGAAGCCTTAATTGATTATTTGTATTACACGATAATATGCTCATTACCTCTGCCAACGAATAGACCTGCCATTTTGAAGGAGCGGACTTGGACTTTTTGTTGTTGCTGTTGTTATTTGGTAAACAACTCACTGAAGGTATTTTCTGCCAATGCACAAGTGAAGCCTTTTGGGGGGGCTTTTTTAATTTATTTTTTTGCCTGTTCTTGCTTTGGAATTTGCATCATCATCATTGGGGAGGCGCCCAAACCTCCCCAAACGTCGGCAGGTCTCCGTTCCTCCGCGCCCTGCCTGCCTGCTTCTTTCCGCAGCGGAAAGAAGCAGGCAGGCAGGGCGCGGAGGAACGGAGACCCGGCGACGTTTGGGGAGGCGCCCAAACCTCCCCAAACGTCGGCAGGTCTCCGTTCCTCCGCGCCCTGCCTGCCTGCTTCTTTCCGCTGTGGAAAGAAGCAGGCAGGCAGGGCGCAGAGGAACGGAGACCCAGCGACGTTTGGGGAGGCGCCCAAACCTCCCCAAACGTCGGCAGGTCTCCGTTCCTCCGCGCCCTGCCTGCCTGCTTCTTTCCGCTGCGGAAAGCAGGAGGCAGGCAGGGCGCAGAGGTCCGGAGACCTGCCGACGTTTGGGGAGGTTTGGGGAGGTGCGCGCGCACCTCCCCAAACCTCCCCAAACTTCGGCAGGTCTCCGGACGGCGGCGGCTTGGGAGAGGTGCGCGCGATCCTGGAAGCACCGAAGCAAGTCCTCGGTAAGCTCCGGGCGGTCACTTGCTTCGTGTCTCCTGAGGGAAGGGGGGGCGACTGGAGCGGGCGTGTTTCCTCGCCTGCTGGGCGCCGCGATTTGCCCGGGGAACGCGTGGGCCCCGAATGGCAGCGTGGAGCGAGGAAGCGGACAGCCAGGGCTTCCCCGAGAGCCGCGGCCACACAGGGTATTCCTGTGTATTCAGGCTTGCAAAATGGCGGATCGAGCCTCTGCTGGCGGCAGAGGCTTGCAGAACGGCGGATCGGCTTATACTCGAGTCAACAACTTTTTCCAGTTTTGGGGGGTGAAATTGGGGGTCTCGGCTTATACTCGAGTCGGCTTATACTCAAGTATATACGGTAAATGACGACAGTCAGCATCTCCCGGTGTTTATACCAAGAACAGTCTTTAAAAGCTTTGGACTTTAGATCCAAAGCAAAACAGTAAACTACAGCTAATTCTTGACTTACAGCCATTCTGAAAAAGTGACATGTCAGTTTTCATGTTTACAACCGTTGCAGCATCCCCACGGTCACACGATCAAAATTCAGACGCTTGGCAACTGGCTCATATTTAAGACGGTCACAGTATCCCGGAGTCATGTGATCCCCTTTTGCGACCTTCTGACAAGCAAAGTCAATGGAGAAGCCGGATTTACTTAACAACGGTGTTACTAATTTAACAACCATGGTGATACAGTTAACAACTGTGTCAAGAAAGGGTGTAAAATGGGGGAAACTCCCTTTAACAACACCCTCGTTTAGCAACAAATTTTGGGCGCAGTTGTGGTCATAAGTGGAGGATTACCTATAGTGTTAATGTATCGGATTTTGTTTGGGATGCATTTTGAGTTTAGCCCCAGTCAGTTCCCACTCTTTATTTTACAGTGTAACAAAAACTGTCAGTATTGTTATTACAAAAAAAAAATTCTTTCCGCTTAGTTTAACCAAGAAAAGCAATACTGTAACAACAGAATGCCTGTAAGCAGTTATTTGGGAAAGCGTGGGTGTTTTCTTTCCATCTTGGCTCAGATGCTTTGATCAATAGATGATGGGTGGAACTCAAAATACCGCATGGAAATTTGAGAAGCAGCAGTCTAGGTTCAAGAGGAGGTTTTCAGGAATTTGGGATCTTGGCCAAACAAGACAGCAGCAGCAGCAGCTCTGCATTTCCTACTTTTCAAAAGTCAGAAGCGTTTTTTTGAAAGGTGAGACGGAAACTACCAAGTAAGTCCCAGGCCTTCTCCTCTTTTCCTTGCTTATCCCCCTCATTACCAAGAAGCCAAAGTCTTTCCAGATTCTCAGCCATCCGGATTTTGGTTGTCCCAGAGTTGCTTTCCCCCCAAAAAAAACCTCGGCAACTGGACTTTCTTTCTTTGAAAACATTTCACTTCCAAAAAGAGCTTCTTCAGTTCTTCTTGGATGAGAAGT
Source organism: Vipera berus (assembly GCF_964194415.1). Classification (NCBI taxonomy): domain Eukaryota; kingdom Metazoa; phylum Chordata; class Lepidosauria; order Squamata; family Viperidae; genus Vipera; species Vipera berus. The sequence goes on along the minus strand of NC_138211.1, from coordinate 15,440,089 downwards.
GAAACGTTTTTAAAGGGTGGGGAAAAAAACAACGAAGCAAGTCCCCTTGCCTTTTGGAAAATCACCTCTGGGACATAAAGCAAAATGTTTATTTTTTATTTTATTTTATTTTAATCCCATTTATATCCCACCCTTCTCCGAAGACTCAGGGCGGCTTACAAGCTTAGCAATAGCCTTCATTCTATGTATATGCCTGCTTATTAGGGCTTTCACACACCCCCTACAAGCGGCATTATTACAAAGTCAGCTTAATTGCCCCCAACAATCTGGGTCCTCATTTTACCTACCTGGGAAGGATGGAAGGCTGAGTCAACCTTGAGCCTGGTGGGACTCGAACTGTTAACTACTGTGGGAGCCAAAATCGTCTCCAGATGATGATGGGGCTTTTTTTTTTAACCTTCCGCCACCCCACCCCACCCCCCCCAAAAATCGGAAATCAGCTCAAGTCTGACCTTGACCTCTCTCGCGACCTGTTGCTTCATCAGAAAGTCAAGATCCCGTGGAAGCACCCAGAGAGACAGAAAGCCCCAGCCCCCGCGCTCGCCCTTCCTTTCCCAGCCTCGCAGCGCAGCGCCCAGCGAAAGTTCCCTTTCGGGTTGTTGTTTTTTTTTTTAACCCGCCGCGCCATCCCCGCCCTGCTCGGGGGTTCGCCCGCGCCTGGCCGCCACGCGGAAAGCGAGTCGTGGGAACGGCGAGCGAGCGCCTCCTCTTCCCGCGGTCAAAGCGCGGCCGCGCACTCCGATCCCGGCCCCCTCCCTCCACCCCCTCCCTCCCGCGCACGCGCGCGCAGCTCCGCGAGCGCAAAGGCGCGCGCTCCAAATCTCCGGCCTTTTTTTTTTTTCTCCCCTTCCCTTCCCTTCCCTTCCCGGGCCCCGCCCCTTTCCTCTTCTTCCTCTCACCCCCTCCCTTTCGGGCGAGCTGCTCTCTTCTCTTCTTCTCCCCACCCCCCCACCCGCACACCTCCTTTCCCCCCCTCCCCCGCCTCGGCCGGTGACGTCATATTGGCTTCTGCCGGCGCCATTTTGAAAAGAGGAGGGGGACTGGGGAAAGAGGAGGAGGAGGAGGAAGCGGAGAGCGGGGAAGCCCTGGAAGCGAAGCCGGCCTTGCCCTGCTCCCCCCCCCGCCCCGCTGCCTCCCTCCCCGGCGGGCGCGATCCGCTGCCATCCTCCCTCCACGTTCTCTCCGAGACCGGCCCGGCTATAGGATTGAGAAGCTGAGAGGCCGCTTCCTCCCGACCGCCAAGCATTGGGCGCCCAGCATGGCAGGTAAAGGAGCCAGGGAGCCGCGCTCTGCTCTTGCAGAGCCCTGCGCGGAGCGGACTCGGCCGCTTCCTTTGGGCTCGCTCTCTCTTTCTCCCCCCCCCGCCCCCGTTGCTTGCTCGCGGAAAGCCCCGGTGCGCTTTTTTTTCCCTCCCCCTCCGGTCTCCTGAAACCCCGGCTCCCCTCTCTCCCCTCCCCGCTGCCGGCTGTTCCGCCTTTCCCTTCCGACCCCCTGGATGGATCGCTCCGACGCAGGTTCGAGCGGACGCCCCCTTCTCGCCTCTGCCCGTCGGGCGCTTTCTCCCCTTGGCCGGGAGGGAGGCAGAAGTTGCAGCCCTTTCCAACCGAGGGGTGTGCGATTTGTGTGCGAGTGTGTGTGTGTGTGTTTGGTGGAGGGGGGGCGAAGAAGAGATCTTTCCCTTTCCCCCCCTCTTCCTCCCCTGCTGATAAGCCTCGGAAGGTGTTTCCCCAGCCCAGCCCGGCCGGGGAATTCGGGGCTCGACTGGCCAGGAAGGCTTTTTTGCACGGCCCGCCTTTGGGAAATGAGGGCAGAGGGCGCGTCGGGGAAGGGAAGGGAAGGGAAAGGGAGGGCGGGAGGGGGAGGGCTGGTTTGCAAGCCGGCGTGCTCCTCCGATGCAGCCGGGTTTTCGTGGGAAGAGACGTGCAATCTTCGTGCCAGACGGAGGGAAACCAAGGGTGGGGTGAGATGGGGGTGGGGGTGGGTTTGCTGGCAGCCTGAGCAGCCCACATGTGAATAAGTTACAGCAGGGGTCTTCAAACTTGGCCCTTTTATGACCTGTGGACTTCAGCTCCCAGAATTCCTCAGCCAGCTTGGCTGGCTGAGGAATTCTGGGAGTTGAAGTCCACAAGTCATAAAAGGGCCAAGTTTGAAGACCCCTGAGTTACAGGAAGCCTGCATCTCTTCCCTTCTTGTTTGAGGGAGGGTGGTGGTGGTGGTGGGGGTTTTTCCCTGCCTTACTAAGTGCTTTTGGGGTGGCTTGAAAATGCATTTGGGAGGCCTTGAGCACCTTCTCTTCCTTCTCTGGCTTTTTCCGCTCCATTTCCTTCCCCCCCCCCCATTTTTTTCCTCTTTTTTTTCTTCTCTCCTGGAATTTGTTTCACCCACACCGTTGATTTAATTGCTCTAGGTTTGGAAATAGAAGCACAAGAGGCCCTATTGAGAACTGCTTTGCAGCCCTGATATGCTCCAAACACCTCTGTGCATCCATCCACCCACCCACTCCTAGTTTTTCTTTTTTCTTTTTTTCCTTTTTCATCAATTGAAAAGCAGAGCTCTGAATATGTAGGGAGTTGCAGCTGACTTGAGGGCGGCCCACTTTTTTCTTTTTCTTTTTTTTTTTTTTGAGTGAGATGTACTTTTCCTTTTACATTTATTTTTTTATGGAAGATCTTGGGTTTCCAGGCAAAGCTCAACTACGGGCCTTGGCTCCTGCAAGATGCATGTGGAATACTGTGTATGCATTATGGATTTATTCCTATCTCTAAACATCCTTTCCCATTTCCAGATATGGTCAAATGATCCAGGACATTGTAACAGAAGGGAGATTAAAATAGAATACTTTTGTTTCCACTTTTCCTGTGTTCTCCTGCTGTTCTTGAGCCAGGAAGGAGTACATAGTTGCTTCAAACTTTGTTCTCTGGGTAGAGCAAAGCCTTAGCAGGAAAGAGAGAGGGGGTAGAGGGGAAAAAAAGCCTTGCACTGTTTTTTGCCTTTAGTTTGGAGGGGTGTGTGTGAAAAGAAAGCTCTCCGTTTTGACAGCCCTTTTTTCAGGAACTAGAAGCTAAATTCTTCACCGTCTTTTCCTGTATGAACCCAGCCCCAAATGACCGACTTCAAATGACATGAAGAAGAAATGGGTGGTGTCTGGTGTGTGTTTTGTACATGCCTTGCCGGCAAGGTTCAAGTGATTCATTGTCTTCGCCTAGGCAGAAATGTTCCTGAGATTTTCTCTTCGATCCGTCTTTTACGGTAGTTTGAAACTTACTTGTAACTTTAAAGCAGCCAGGCAACCTGCCTCTTCAGCTTTTGAGCTTGTAGCTTCTGCTTTGTATTTTTTTTTTAAATCATGTTTTATTTCTTTATTATGCATATAGGGAAGGTTCTTGGCATACGTTTCTGTTGTTGTTTTTTTCTTTAGGCAGTGAAGTTTGCTGCTCCGGCTGCTGCTAATGAGAATGTTGATTTATTGTTCTTAAGTAAGGTGTGTGTGTGGGGGGGGGGGGGGAAATGGAGCCAGGTTAGGGGCAGGAGAGGATTTGATGTACAAAATGAATTTTGTTTGTTAAGGCAAGGAAGCACTGCATTTTTTTCAGGGAATTCTAAGAATTCTAGAAGACATCTGAGGGAGTTTCTTGCAACTGGTGGTGGAATGTGTTCAGGAATGTAGTTTTGGAAACTGCTAAGAATTAGCTGAGAAATTGCAGTGATTCCGGGCCGGATGGATAGATTTGCTCTGGGCTAATTCGAACCCAGTGCTTAGGCGGCAGGTGGAGGAAGAGAATTGTTTGCGAGGAGGCTGTCTGTGGGCTTCAGTCTGCGCTGAGAATATTCTTGTGGGTGTGTAGAGTTTGTCTTTGCAGCGCCATTTGCTGCACTGCTTACGACAGAGGAATGATAACACCGGGCAGTCAAATTTCCTATGATGATGGGTGTGGAATTACGTTGATTTAACTTCTGTTCTGTTTCTAGGAGCTGGCGGTGGCGGGAATGACATGCAGTGGTGCTTTTCTCAGGTGAAAGGCGCTGTGGACGATGATGTAGCGGAAGGTAAGAACAAGTTCTGAGCCCATTACCATTGCTAATGAAAGCACGGTGGAAATGCCACATTCCTGTCATAGTTCAACCTTTTCCTGAGGGCATAAGGGCATAAGAGAGAATATCCTGGAAGTTTACCAAAGTGTCTTGAATCACATTTAATGGTTGTTGGGGCGCTCATCTTCTTTCGGCTAGTTATTAAATGGTTGGAATCAGGGTAGTTTTTGAAGGGATGCTAAACATTGTTCCTATGTCTCTTTCCTCTGTGTTAGAACTCGCATGCTTTGAAAATAATTTGGAAGACGAGCTTTGATTCGCACACGGCATAGCACCTCTTGTCTCTTAATTGAAGCGGCCCAACCTTTTAAGGGATTTGCTTGAGTCTGTAAAAGATGCGGCTGCTTTAAGAATTGTATTAATTGTAAAAAATTAGGGGCAACACTCTTTAGGTATGTGCATAAACATGAAAAAAAATCAAGATATAAGTATTTTGATAAATGGCAGATGGATATTCTGGTCAATGCAGTGTGTTGCATGTATTTGTGGGTGCCACTGTTGTTAACTGAATCACCAGGGTTGTTAAGTTAGTAACACCGTTGTTAAGTAAATCCGGCTTCTCCATTGACTTTGCTTGTCAGAAGATTGCAAAAGGGGATCAGATGACCCCGGGACACTGCAACCACCTTAAATATGAATCAGTTGGCAATCGTCTGAATTTTGATCACGTGACCATGGGGATGCTACAAAGGTTGTAGGTGTGAAAAGTGGTCATAAGTCACTTTTTCCGGTGCCGTTGTAACTTTGAACAGACACTAAAGGAACTGTTGTGAGTTGTGGACTATCTGTAATAAGATCATTTTATTGGAGAAATACGGACCCAGTTATTGTGTGTTAATTGTTGACAATGCAGATCTGTAACTCTCTAGAGCAAAGATGCACAAAATTGGGAGAACCTGGCTCAAAACCAACCTTCATATTCAACTCATACTGCTAGATTGTTTTAGGTCAGCAGGAAAAAAAAATCTGCACTGTCAAATGGGACAACCTGGTTTGTATCTCCCCTTCTCTTCCCTCCCCGTAATGGCTGTTGCTGTACTGTCTGCTTGCTTTCTCTCCATCTTCTGTCCTTTTTGAGGTTCCCTTCAATTACTGATATCTTTGGCCCTTTCCCCTATTCCCTCCCCATAATCCTTCCTGCCTGGTTCAGATCAGCCCAATTTTGTTCTGTTTACGGACCTAAGCAAACTGTTTTGTGCCCCCCTATTTTCCCTAGCAAGTACATTCTATGGTGGATACTGTGTTTAACTAGAGCTGAGTGTATTGCTTGCTAAATATGCATCAGTAAAGTCTAGTGACCATCGCTGTATGAATTACTGCGCTATTGATCCATTGCAGCTGGTGCAAAAGGAACGCCCATTGCTATGAATGCTTTCTGTATTGAGAACAAGAGCAAGCTGGAAGGATCTGGGTTGTTTTTTTTTCTTCCTCTGTAGTACCATTTCCCGGGAATTGTGCTGGGGACAAAATAGTCAAAATCTGAAACTTAAAAGAACATAGTTTCATATCCTCCTAGTTAAAAGCAGGTAGGTGCCTTTTATGGTGAAGATTGGTGTAGATGGTTCTCTGCATAGCCTCCTAGACATTTATTCTTAGTATGGATGAAAGGAGAGAAGCAGGCATATAACTAGAGCAATACGTGTATTGAAATTTACAAAAATACATGCATCTAGACAGTCCTTGATTTACAGTCACAATTGGGACACTGCTAAGCAACACAGTTAAGTGAGTCAGGCCTGATTTTGTGACTAATTTTGCTGTGATTGTTAAGCAAATCACTGCAGTTGTTAAATGAATCGGGTGTTCATTAAGCAAATCTGGCTTCCCCATTGACTTTGCTAGTCGGAAGTGGCTGGGAAGGTCATAAATGGCAATCAGATGACCCTGGAATGCTGCAGTCATACATACATACATGCCATTTGCCAAACACCCAAATTTTGATCACGTAACCATGGGGATGCTGTGACAGTTGTAAATGCAAGAACCAGTTAGAAGTCACTTTCTTTTTTTCCACGGCTGTTGTAATGTTGGACAGTTGCTTAACAGATGGCTGTTAAGTCGAGAATTACTTGTGTTGAGAATATTCATAACCAAGCACAGTCCTTATCTACATGGTGCTAGAAAAGGTTTGAGAGAATTTTAGCTGAGGATTTGTTTTTTTTCTAAACTGGGAAGACAACTTAATTGACAGGATGATAGGGACTGGATTCATACATTGCATTAAAACAGGGGTCTTCAAACTTGGCCCTTTTATGACTTGTGGACTTCAACTCCCAGAATTCCTTAGCCAGGCACGCTGTTAAGCATGCTGGCTGAGGAATTCTGGGAGTTGAAGTCCACAAGTCATAAAAGGGCCAAGTTTGAAGACCCCTGCATTAAAATATAGTTTGCATATCTCTGGTTGAATGATCAGTAGTTGGCTGCTCCTGAAACATGAACGTATAAATCAAGGCTTATGAACATTAGTGACTAACTTCATCTAGTGTTCTCCGTTGAAATGAAGCAAACCACACTATGGCTTATTGAAAAACATGTGATACTTGTCGCAACGTGCAAATAAATGTTGTAAGAATAAGGATCCTGTGACCCATCAGTTATTGAATCGGAACTTTTAGCCTCTCACAATTTCTTATATTGACAGATTGCTCGGAATTATAGTTCAGACTAGTATATACAGCCAGAGGAAATCCCTTTCTCTTCTAGCACTGTTGATATTACCTAGTTTGGTAATGAAACGTCTGCCAGAAAACAAGCATGCTCAGAGGACATCAAGGACCCCACAGTTTAGCCACTTTCTGTAGACCACTTTCCCCCCTGAAATTTAGCATCTTTTGTTTCAAGAGAGATTTCCCCACTCAATGTATTTCTGAGGTTTATTTCCCCATGTAAAACTGCATTCTGCTTTTATCAATGAAAATGGCTGACTGAAATGAGTGAAAATTGAACTGAAGTTAATTGACAAAAGATATTAGGGAAGTGGTTTGAATCTGAAATGACTGGTTTTTGTTGTTCAGGTTGTGATGCAAAAAGCAGTAATCGTAGAGAAATTGGGACTGTCTTGAATTTGTGATTTCAAACCAATGGAAATAATTTCTCTTTCACAGATCATTTTATTCATTTAATGCACTGGTGTCAGTTGGGGGAAACTATGTACGCTTGAAATGCAACAGTAACATGTTACATAAAATAAATAACCAGTTACATGGCATGAATTCCTGAGGCTGGTATTCATCTATTTTGCCTTTAACATTTTCAAGTATTTTGAAGATCTGAAAGAATTTGAGGTAGATATACAATTGTATTTTGTTTATCTCTGTTTGTTCAAATTCATTTCCTTCAGGAGCTTAAGTAGGCACATACAAGTGGCCCTTCATTTATGACTGTATTGGAGCCTTGAATTTCTGTTGCAAGTCAGGAGAGTCATAAGTTGAGGCACCCACTTGACCAGATCCAATTTCATAACTTTGTGTGCTTTGCAGCATACATTGCTGCAAAGGAATTCTGGGAGTTGAAGTCCACAAGTCTTAAAGTTGCCAAGGTTGAGGACCTGCTGGTTTAGAGATCTAACAAATGACCAAGCTTCATAATAGATTATGTAAAACATTTTTATTGTTACTGTTAAATTAATAATAGGGTGGGTAGATAATCCCAAATCCTGTGCTGCTTGAGTTAATCACTTTTTAAATTTTGAGGTCTAGCCTGCCCAGACTCGCGGACTTTGAAGTGATTATGAAGTGTTTGTGAGTTGATTTCTAGTTTTAAAATCATTTGTCTGTTTTCCTTGAACTGATTTTGCCCAGTCATTCATTTATTTGCTCTTTCTCGAAAATCAGGTTATTCAATCAGGATATTCGACCCTGCTTAATTTTGGTGCTAATTCATGAGAGCTATACCGCTCTTCACCATGCCTGATTTTTTTAAAAGGCGGTTGGGTAGCTTCCAAGAATGAACCTTCAGGATGAACGGATGATTTACTTATGGACTTCTTGATATAGTGGAATACTAAGAATAGAATAAACGCTGCTTCTTTTTTTTTCTTTTCCTTTGAACTTGCAAGCAGCCCTCACTTAGCAATGATGCTTAGTACTGACATTTCAGTCACTAAACGTCGCAGTCGTAAAGTCGGTCATCATGTGACCATGTCACTTAAGTAGCGTCAGTTTCGGCAGGCCCCTGGTTATTGACATAAAGCGAATCACCGCAGATTGTTAAATGAGGACCTTGTAGAGTCATTTCAGTTTCTTATCAGCTTTCCCATTGACTTTGTATGTTTTAAGCCAGCAAGGAAAAGTCACAAATTGTATTGTATGACTGCAGCTCTAGTGGTCAAAATTCCAGGTGGGTGGTTGAGAACCCAGATCACAATCTTGTGACCACACAGCTCTGTGATGGCTGGAACTTTGAAGACTGATCATCATTATCGCTTCTTCGTTGCTGTAGCAAGCTTGAATGGTCAGTGAACAAGTGGGTCATTAAATGAGGAGCTCCTTTCCTTTTAATGCTTTGACAGTAGGGGTATAGCAATAGCAATTGCACTTAGACTTATATACCGCTTTACAGTGCTTTACAGCCCTCTCCAAGGGGTTTACAGAGTCAGCCTTTTGCCCCCAACAATCTGGGTCCTCATTTTACCTACCTTGGAAGGATGGAAGGCTGACTCAACCTTGAGCCTGATGAGATTTGAACTGCCTTAAGACTGAAATTACTTGTGATACTTTAAATGAAGGAATGAACCACATGATTGTAAATCTTCCTTCTTATGCTAAGATACCCTGTTACGGTGACAAGATAATCTGAGTTGTTGTTTTTAAAAAGACTGAACTATGTAACTCAAAACCAACCGGACTGGAACTATTTTAAATTTGTAGGATCTGCTTCTGTCCTGGCAGGTGGTCCATGCAATCTACTCGGGTTTCAGTTAGCTGCTCTTCCACCTTGGAAGACGGTGGGGGCGGTCAGAGAATGAGACGTTGGTCATCCTTCGCTCCTGACCAATGTCTTTGGGTGCCCCAAGGTTGGACCCTTGATCAGATCACATCAGATCTCGATAGTTGCATCTGGTCTTGTGAACATGTTGGAAGGATGGATTTTTTTTCTATCAATTATTTGAAGAGGCATATACAGGCAAGTCCTCGCCTTACGGCCACAATCGGAACCAGAACTTACACTACTAAGCAAGGCAGTTGTTGAGGGAGTTGCACTCAATTTTACAACCTTTTTTTGATGCGCTTGTTAAGCAAATCAGTGCAGTTAAGTGAAACCTGCGATGAAGCGAATCCAGCTTCCCCCATTGACTCTTCTTGTTGGAAACCACTTGCAAAATAGCCATTGTGTAACCCCAGGATGCTGTAATGGTTGTAGATACAGGCTGGTTGCCAAGTGCCTGGATTTTGATCGCTTGGTTATGGGCAGGGGCAGGCTACCTTGGCTCTTTTATGACTCGTGGACTTCAACTCCCAGAATTCCTGAGCCAGCCGTGCTGAGGGGAAAGAGAGGTTTCCAAGCTGAGCCATGCTGGCTCAGGAATTCTGGGAGTTGAAGTCCAGGAGTCACAAAAGAGCCGAGGTTGCCTACCCCTGGTCATGGGGATGTTGCCACAAGTCACTCATTTCACTGCCGCTGTGACTTTGAACAGTCGTTAAATAGTCTCAAGTTGAGGACTAATTGTAAAACATACCATTTTCCCTTCTAGAGAGATATGCAAATATGGGCAGTCCTCGACTTACAACAGTTTATTTATTGACCGTTCAAAGTTAACAACAGCATTGAAAAAACTGACTTATGTCCATTTTCACACTTATGACCCTTGCAGCATCCCCCATGGTCACATAATTTCCATTCAGATGTTTGACAGCTTCTGCATATTTATGATGTTTCACAGCGTCCCGGGGTGTGTGTGTGTCATGAGATCCCTTTTTGTGACATTCTGCCAAGTAAATTCAATGGGGAAGCCAGATTCACTTCACAGACATATTTCTAACTGAAAAGCTGCAGCGATTCCCTCAACAAATGTGACAAGAAAAGTTGCAAAATGGGGCATAACTCACCTATTGCATGTCTCACTTAGCAACATAAATTTTGGATTCAATTGTCGTAAGTGGAGGAATCATCCCTAACATATGATGCATGCAAAAAGTTGTACAGATGCTAAGAATGCGACTGTTAAAAGTTTCTAGGTGAAGATTCCCTTTTGTAACAGAAAGCAGTTTAAAGTAGAAGACTTCTAAGTATTTTCCTGCCCTAAGTACAAAAAAATTGGCAATCCTCAATCAGACACCAATAAATATATTGTTGATTCTGGCAACAAACGGGTGGAAAGTGATAAAGATAAACCAGCTTTCTCAGCTAAGTGCTGGTTGGATGCATTGGGTTGCCTTTGGGAGTTACAGTCTATCACATCCTAAAGTCACAGGGTTGGGAAATCCCTTTTTTGCAGACTTTTGGATAAAAGAAACTGTCTCTGAGCAGAATGTATGTCTATGTGGACAATTGGTTGTGGGTTAGATCAGTCCTCCACTCTTGTCAGAAGATAGTATTCTGTAATAGCCGAAAGCTATCTGCACGCAAAGCTCTCTTCCATTCTGGTTTGGAGAAAGCTTGGCAGACCTGTGGTTAATAGAACTATGCAGTGTTTTGGATGAAGAGGTTGAGAAAGGCATGTAGGCCTCACCTGTTCTACAATTCTCAAAACCAAGCCCGTTTTCCCCCGGTTCATGCCGAAGCTGTGCAGTCCTGGGAACAGATACAACTGCTTTAAGGCAATAAACAGATCCTTAGAACTGTCCCCATGCCCTTTTCTTTGAATCCAAAGGGCTATAAGGCACTAATTGTTGTCTCCTATAGATCTGTGCTGTCCAGACAATTGTTAGGAACATATCCTTATTTGGAATAGAGTGAACATAAGCAGTTTTGGAAATTTATATCAAAGAAATCGGACAAATTGAATGGAAGTTTCTCTAGTCCAGAAGTGTTATCACTCAAGCTAATCCAGACAAATATCATCACAATCATACTAGCTCTACCTTAATTATAAGGATACATTAGCAGAATCTTGTGTCCCTTTCTTTTACTCTCCCAAAAACTAAGGATGATTCCTTCTGATATGCTTTCTCTCTCTCTTTGGGTTCAAATTTCATTTATCAGACTGTCTACACCAGGGGTGTCAAACTTCGGTCCAGACGTGTCACCAGGAAACCGCGCCCACCCGGCAATGGGGGAAAAGCTCTGATACGTTGCATGACATCATGTGACGTCGTAAGTTTGACATGTCTGGTCTACACAATGAGTTTTCCTCCTGTCTCCCAAGGTCACTCTCACATGCCATCTCAAGGGGTTTGCAAACTTTGTAATTCTGTGAGCCCCCTGAAATTATAAAATAATTGGTGGGACCTCCCTCTTCTCACAGATTGGATTGTCAGGGGTCTTCCAACTTGGCCCTTTTATGACTTGTGGACTTCAACTCCCAGAATTTGAAGTTGAAGTCCACAAGTCATAAAAGGGCCAGGTTGGAAGACCCCTGGACTATGCTCTGACAGGGTTTTCACTCTTCCTAGGCCAATTGTTGAGAGCGTCCATCGGGTAGAGGATGTTCTCCCAACATGGCCCCCATTGTGAAATGTTGTTGCCTTGCAACAAGTAGAAGAGCTGTAATGCTCACATTGCCTGAAACAGGCACTCAGTTGTAGTGCCAGGATCCAATATGATGATGGTGGTGATGATGATGATGATGATGGTGGTTTATTAAACCTGATCTCGCTCTTCCTCCAGGAAGAACCACCCTTGAGAAAGATGAGACTAAGCTAGAGTGCCTTTATTCTGGGTGGGTCATCTTAAGTGCCTTTCCAGGTTGGGTATGTTATGTAAACTGTTACTGCAAGGGCAAAGGCCATCAAAGGAAACCAGATTTGGATCCTGGGCACAGCCTGTATCCAGGCAAAGGGAAAATGAGTGTAACGCCCCTCAAATTAGTTTCCGTTTGCTCTAGGGAAAAAGAAGAATCCAAGAATTTCTCAAGGATGCAATTCTTCTCCTTGGTGACAGTTAGCCCTGTTACTAGGAACTTCCTGTGAGAAACATTTGCTCCTGAACTCTCGCTTGAGAAAAAAATAAGAGCTTGAGAAGCTAAACAGTGCTAGGGAGAATTTTGCACAGAGAAAGTCACACAATTCCCCTATATCCCTTGCTCACCATGTAAGTGTTAAAATCCTTGTCTTATCCTTGGCAATTTCTCCAAACTTTTCTTCTGAAGAAATTTTGAAAGCAAATTGTTTTTTTTGTTGTTGCTGTTGTTAGTCTGATTGTTTTTTGTTGTTGTTAGTCTGATTGAGAACTGGAAGAGAATGATGGAGAGTTCTGTTTTTCTCTCCCAGAATATTTCTCTTTATTTATTTATTTTTATTTAATTTAATTTCTATACCGCCCTTCTCCCGAAGGACTCAGGGCGGTGTACAGGGCAATACAATAAAAATACAATATACAAAAGTTAAAAAATATTAAATACTACAGCCCAATTCAATAAGTTAATACAATAATATTAAAATACCCCAAACCCGTCAGACCAGGCCGGCTTGTTTAAATAGATATGTTTATCTTGTCACATTTGGCATTTCTATGCCTTTTTAAAGTTACAGCAAAAAATTTTTTTCCCCTCCTGTACATAACTGTTTTGTTTCTTAAAGCACAATCACATGGCCTGGTACTGTCAGTACTATGGCAGTGTCTACCATAGCCATTTATTGGGATTGATTCTATGTGAATTGTAAATTGATACAAAAGTGTTATAAAGAAAACCATTTGCCTGGGCTGTGGGTAAATCTTTAATCACTTTTCATAGTATTGGTTTGTAGCAGAGGCTGAATCTTATTAGAGGTTATTTGTGAAATTTATTTGCCCCCTATCTCACTTGCGGGGCTACTCTAGGCAGCTAACAACAATAAAAAGGGGAAAAAAATGAAAAGAGGGCGAACAGAACAGAAGTGAGATAATAGAACAACAAAATAAACAATGAAAAAGAACACAGCAAGTAAAACATGGTAATGGGTTCCCCTGTCCAGTTGTGTCCAACTCTAGTGGTGCTCATCTCCGTTTCTTGGCTGAGGGAGCCAGCGTTGTCCAAAGGTATTTCCACGGCCATGTGGCCAGCATGACGATATACCCAAAGTGCACAGAACGCCGTTTCCTTCCCACCAAAGTGGTACCTATTTATACCTACTCGCATTTGCATGCTGTTGAACCGCTAGGTTGGCAGGAGCTGGGGCAAGGAACGGGAGCTCACCCCATCCTGCGGTGCTTGGGTCTCCAACTCAGGCTGTCGGCTTTCCAGTGGACAAGCTCAGTGTCTTTAACTGCTGAGCCATCCCACTCGCTCAGTGAGAAATATAAACACTATGATTGCCAAAAAAAGAAAGATGGGCCAGTCAAGAACAAGGAGGGGGGGTTTCTGCCAACAATCCAGCAGCCCCCCCCCAGTGTGGAATTCCCCCTGTTTGGTCCCCAAGCCAATCAGCAAAGCTCCTGCTGAAAGATGGGAAGGTGGGGGCAGATCTTGCCATGGAGGGTAATCTGTTATCACGAAAGAGAAATTTTGGGCCAATTCTTGGTTCCTGGACAGAGCGTGTTGATTCTAGTGACATGGGTGTTTTCTGGTTTCTCTGTCTCCTTGAATCGCCTTTTTAGCAACATCCGAAAAAGGAACTGAACTGAGAATATTTGTAATGTTTACTTGTGAGTACAGAATGCCAAAGACTTTAGCAAATCCCCGTTTGTTTTCCTCCTTCTCAATATCCGTCAGCATCTCTGGTGTTTTATGCTTTGATTATTTTCATGCCTAGTTTTTCAAACCGAAGAAAAGTAGGACTTGACTGTTCTTGGGTTTATGGGCCGCTAATGAGAGGAGGGGTTTCGGGCTAAAATAAACAGGCTAAAGTATGCCATTTCCTTCCCACGGATGACCACAGCACCATTTTCAGAGAGGGAGGGAACTCTGCTGGCCGTTTGCTCACACAGCAAAGGTTTATGAGATGGCTTCCTATTGCCATTCATTTGCACAATGTGTCACTTTTCCTCTGATTGTGTGTTCCCTTTTTTTCCCAAGTGTCAAGGTCCCTTGATAGATTAACTTGGCCTTCCTCCTTATTTTGAAAAGGTTCTGACATGTTGGCTTGAGTTCAGCTGAAAACGAAGGAATTGGGCAGGCCTTAATGAATTCTAAGGGGCCCAAAGACAAGAAAGTGGTTTCACATTAATCCTTAAGCTGCAAATCTCAGATTGCCTTGAGCTCTGCCCAAGGACATCTTCAAAAGGGTACTTTTTCAGTGGAACAGCACATTCTCTGATGTGTAACACAACATTAGACTTTTGCCCTTCGATCTTACTGAGAAATGCACAGTGGGATGGAAAGAAGGCTTCTGTCTGAAACAGTTTTAAGTGCCTGTTGATAATATTCAAAATTGTACAGGGTTTGTGTTTTTTTCCTGAACTCTGTACTCCAGAATTGCTTCAGTCTTTGGTTGACATAGAAGACGTGATGAATTGTATTAGTTAGCATGCTTGCTTATAGTAATCAAAATAAGGAAAACTGAACAGGTGAGAATAGCTTTTTGGCAAGTAAGTTTGTTTGCTCTCTTTTGTTTTGGCTTGCTTTACCTTTGAAGTTTGTGGCAGACTGTGTATTGTTATGTCTTGTTGAGTCTTTTGTGTAGAATTGAAGCCTGGACAGTGACTTCATTGACAATTGGAATAATAGAAGTCTTTGAACTGTGGAATTACAAAAACATGACTAAAACACATCATGAGTTGAATATAAAATATAGGACTCCTTCGAAACATGAAGAAAGATAGGGAATTTGTGAAGGAGAGGAAATGGTATTTTAAATGCATGCTCTACTACTTCCTTTAATTGCACAAGGAAAGATTCATGGGAAACCTCAAGATAGAATACTGTGTATATCAAGGTTCTAAGTGATCCGTATTGTCTCCCTAATGGTCAGTGGTACCATCCATTGTTGCTATTAGTATTATTAAAATAGTATTTATTGAAGTCATGTAATGTGTGCAGGTTGACGAATAATCTGAAATTTCACGAAAGAGTTGGTAAGTTGAAGAGTTTGAGGATCTCTGGTTTATATATCTTTGGATAAGAGTTGGCAAAATGACAATGTCATTATTTCTGAAAGTATTAACAAAAAAAAAGTGGCATTGCTAGTTTCCAGATTCCAGTAGGACACGGCATTAGAAGCAGCAATAGCATGCTTATTGCTTATGAGTGGAAGCTTTTATGAAATAAGGGAAATTCCTGCTTGGACAAAAAGCACGTATGCCTGTCTGTTGTCTGTCTGATTGCTTGTGTCTATCTATATATCTATATATATCTATTGTCTATCCTCCAGAAAATCCATTTTACAAAGAGGCCAGTGAGATATTAGATGCACAAGGATGTGCAAGCCCATTTCTGACCTTGGAATGTTCCATTCCAAATTCTAAACATGTGTTCCAAGAACTTTCCTTCATTCTCAGAATTAAGGTCAACCACTTCAAGCAGCATCCTTTCCAATGCTCTGCTGTTCCAATTCCTGCAATTGGAATGTTGTGGCGGCATATCAATGTGCAACAACCCCCCCCCCGCACATACACATTTTCCAGCGTAGCTGGGATAAGCAACAGAAACAGCTGCGTCCTTGCTTCAGTTGGCTTATCCTGGATGGGATGGGGTAGCAGTGAAGGGTTGAGAGGAAAGGAGTAGTAAAACACATGGTCAGAGAGAAGCAACGTAAGGAGATAGTGGTTTGCTGTTGGCAGCCTGCTTGGTAAGTTACTGTTCGTTTTGGTTTGTTTTCATGCCTTGTTACAAGGTAATTCTTGGGTTTATTGTCTTGTGCAAGCGGTAGCCTTGCCTGCAGAATAAAACAGGTAAACACAATTAAAATATATTGCTAGACGAATACAAAAATATGTGTATGTATATACTGTTGTATGTACCCAAAGCAGCCACCCGTGGCTCAATCCTTCTGATGGATACCTCATTCTTTGAAAGGCTGTTGTTATTTCCCTTGCCTCTTCTGTTTTGCTCAGAGCCTGGATGTGCTTTTGTCTAGAGCGACCTTTTCCAGCCTTCCCTTGCAGAAGAAAGCAGCTCATAAGCTTTATATTGTTTTGGATTGACTCTAACCCTCTGAGAAGAAGCTGAAGGTTTCTCAAAGACTTTCAGTCATATAGATTCTTCAACAAGTTGTGCGTTCATGTTAAGCTTTTGTAATCTCTCGTAATTTCTTCTTGCAAGAAGAAAGAAGATTTGGACTTTTCTTGTCTCATACTTCCTCTGTTTCTGATTCATTTCTTCTCATCCTGTGTGGTCTTAAGCATTTAGTATAATGTGTGTGTGTGTGTGTGTGTGTGTGTGTATCTATATCTATATCTATATATATGTGTGTATATATATAGATAGATATAGATATAGATATATCAATTATGACTGTATCAAACACTGAATTTATTATTTATTATTTATTATAGAATTGGCTACTGTGGTAAACTCAGTTTCCACTTATCATGTGATCAAAGTATAGCTCACTGATGTCTTTTTGTGACCCATTCCCCATTAGTAAGCAAGCCCAAATATTTGTCTTGTTTTGATGTTGAAGAAGGATTTGTTGTTGTTAGCATCGCGACCCCATGGACAACGTTCTTCCAGGCCTTCCTGTCCTCTACCATCTTCTGGAGTCCATTTAAACTCATGCCTACTGCTTCAGTGACTCCATCCAGCCACCTCATTCTCTGTCGTCCCCTTCTTCTCTTGCCCTCAACCTTTCCCAGCATTAGGCTCTTCTCCAATGAGTCCTTCCTTCTCATTAGGTGGCCAAAGTATTTGAGTTTCAACTTCAGGATCTGGCCTTCTAAAGAGCAGTCAGGGTTGAAGAAGGATTAGGGGTTGAAATAAGCCCTTAAAAAAATTAAGACCTCCCAAATAGGTTATGTAACCCCCACGAGCTCAGATGGTGCACAGCCTGGAGTTCGATCCTGATGGAGCTCAAGGTTAACTGAGCCTTCCATCTTTCCGAAGTCGGTAAAATGAGGACCCAGATTGTTGGGGGCAATATGCTGATGTTGTAAACTGCCAAGAGAGAGCTGAAAAGCAGGGGTCCCCAACCCCCAGTCTGTGGACTGGCACTGGGCCGCAGCATGCCTGAAACTGGGCCACGCAAACAAATAAAGCCCCATCTGTAGGATGCAGGCAGTACATGAAACTACGCCCCCTAGGGTCCGCGGAAGAACCTTTCTCCACGGAACCGGTCCCTGGTGCCCAAAAGGTTGGGGACCTCTGCTGTAAAGCACCATAGGGCAGCATGTAAGCCTAAATACTATTGCCATTGCTATTATTTTTCTGTTTCTGTGATGTACAAGGAATATTCCTGTCCTGCCATCAATCTCCGTGAAGCACAGAAGCAGACAAAATATTTAGTTCCATTTAGGCAAGGCTCAAGTCAAAGTATAGCTGCAGGCTGAAAAACATTGCTTGCATTTGTTTTACAAGAATGAAAAAAAAATGCTTTTCAAAGAAAGAAAAGAGAAAGAAAAGTAACAATATAAAACGTAATAAGATTGTAAAAAATGTTAACCCTTCAGTGATCATGTATGACTACTTTCTGTTACTAATAGAATTGGAAGGAATGAGATGAATCATTTTACGCTAACTAAAATCTGTAGAGTGAGATTCAAGAGGTAGACTGGTTGCAAAGCTCCAATACCAAAACAATTTAATGCCAGCAAGTGCAGGACAAGCCTTCTTAGCAACGGCCCCTGTTCTCTGGAGCAAATTATCCTGGCAAAAAGGATGGCCTTGCATTAACTGGTATTTCAGGAGGTAATAAAGACCTGGCTCTTCATTATTCTCTTGTTAGAATAGTATCTGGAGATCAGTGGGTGCATTGTTTTGTTTGTTTGTCTAAGGATTATTGTTAGTTTTAAAGCTATTATTAAACTGAAGTTATTATTTTTTTTAGAAAAATAAGGCAAACCAAAGGAGATATAAATAAAATAGAAGAACAGTACAACTATCAAAGTGCAAATGGATAGACAAAGAATCTACAATATTATAAAGGCTACCGTCTTCCCATTACTTACAGTTTTATAATGTAATATATATCATAACAAAAAATAAACCAAAAGCCTCTATTGAGCTTTGGTCTAAAGATACCTGTGAACAGAGTACAAATCACTTTCCAAATCAATAAACCACAATAGCCACTACTTAATTTAAAAGAATTTATGTAAAAGGAAGCTGTGGTTCTTCTGCATTTTATGCAGAACTGAGTAACGTGTTTTTGTGCATGCGCGCACATCCAGCCACTTCATTCTCTGTCGTCCCCTTCTTCTCTTGCCCTCAAACTTTCCCAGCATTAGGCTCTTCTCCAATGAGTCCTTCCTTCTCATTAGGTGGCCAAAGTATTTGAGTTTCAACTTCAGGATCTGGCCTTCTAAAGAGCAGTCAGGGTTGAAGAAGGATTAGGGGTTGAAATAAGCCCTTAAAAAAATTAAGACCTCCCAAATAGGTTATGTAACCACCACGAGCTCAGATGGTGCACAGCCTGGAGTTCGATCCTGATGGAGCTCAAGGTTAACTCAGCCTTCCATGTTTCCGAAGTCGGTAAAATGAGGACCCAGATTGTTGGGGGCAATATGCTGATGTTGTAAACTGCCAAGAGAGTGCTGAAAAGCAGGGGTCCCCAACCCCCAGTCTGAAGGCATGAGATGTAATTTAGGATTTTTGCAAACAACTAATGGTGATGTGCAAATAAAATGCAGACAGCTTTGAACTTGAAGAGGAAAGCAAGTACACAAATTTTCTTGAACTTAGAGCCATATGACTAATATGGGTAGTCCTTAACTTTCAACCATTTGTTTAGTGACAGCTTGAAATGACATAGAAAAAAGTGAGTTATGACTGATCCTCATGTTTATGACTTTCACCTGATCAAAAGTTGCCAGCTTGGCAGTCGGCATCTTATTTACAACAGTTGTGGTGTTCTGGGGTCACATGACGGCCATTTGCAAACTTCACAGCAGGCTTCCAATGAGCAAAGTCAGTGGGGAAGCCAAATTTGACATGTTTCCATATTGTTCAGTGTATCACGGTTACACCGAGTACGGTCTAATGAGATGTGAACAGAATTGCATAAGTTTGGTTACTCATAAAGGAGAATATTTGTAGCTCAGTGTTGAACTGAGGGGTCCTTGGTGCTCTCTGAGGTTGGATGTTTTCTTGCAGATGTTTCATTACCCAAACTAGGTAACTTCATCAGTGCTAGACAGTCTTAACACTGATGATGTCACTGAGTTTGGATAATGAAATGTCTGCAAGAAAACAACCAAGCTCAGAGAGCACCAAGGACCCCCTCAGTTCAGTTACTTTTTGGCATACTGCATTGCTTCAGACAGTGAGTGATTTTGAGCCAGTGATTCTCAGCTGAAGTTATGATAAGCTAGGGAGCTCCATATACACCACCATGAATTCCAGGTTGCAGTAAATAAATAAAGCCATTCTCTCGGTCTAATCATTTATTTATTTAGTTATATATTTAATAAGTTTATATAGCCATCGGTCTTCTAACCACCTTGGCAGCTGCCCATGAAAATTTATGCTCTAGCTGATTTCATATGTTACCCTACAGCTAAATCAAACAAATCTGTGATTTAGTGTGATGGCGCTCCTGACCTTCTCTCATCTAGTAAGGTAGTCCTCAACTTACAGCCACAATTGTGCCCCAATATTTTGTTGCTAAGTGAGACCGTTGGGTGAATTTTGTCCCATTTTATGCCCTTTCTTGCCACAGTTGTTAAGTGAATCGCTGCAGCTCTTAATTTAGCCACAGGGTTGTTCAGTGAATCTGGCTTCCCCTTGCTTGTCAGAAGATCGCAAAAGGGGATCACATGATCCCAGGACACTGTAGCTGTCATAAATACGAGACAGTTGCCAAGTGCCTGAATGTTGATCACGTGACCGTGGGGATGCTGCAATGGTCATAAATGTGAAAACCGGTCATAAGTCACGTTTTTCAGTGCCGTCGTAACTTCGAACAGTCACTTAAAGGAACTACCTGTACTTATTGAATGGATGGATTTTTTTTCCTTCCTTTCAATCCTTTCTGATTCTCAGAGATTGCCTGCACAAGTCCCTGCACTTTTCTTGGCAAGTTTCCCCCCCCCCCCAGAATTGCCATTTTTGCCATTGCCCCCTTCCAAGGGCTGAGAGAAAGTGACTGGCCCAAGGTCACCGGGCTGCCTTTGTTTCTAAGGCAGGACTAGAACTCAGGTTCTCCTGGTTTCTAGCCTGCTGCTGTAACCACTACACCAAAGGGGCTCTCAGGATGACTTCATACTTGTTTACATTTCAAAATACTGACCTCATTGAAGACTGTTTCAAGGAAGAGGAAGCTATTGGTTGCTTTATTTTTGTATCCGGAATACCTCTAGGAATAGGAGGAGGTCTATGATCCTCAGCACGGCAAGTAGCTTTCAGCTGTGGTACTGGAAAGCAATGGGTCTATTGTGTCTGCTTGGAAATTAAGATATGCGTGTGAGCGGGGAAACTGCTGGTGCTGCTCGATTATGAATGCAGGCTGTATCTGACCTTTTTGTGCTTGGAGAAACTGCTTTTCTCTCTGTTACTGGAAAGAATTGGAAGAGGATTTTCAGGCCCTAGAGTTCAAAAGGTACAGGGAGGGGTAAATTTGTCACTTGTCATAAACACCCTGGCTCGCAAACTGCAGCAAATATAGCCAGATTTAATCATTCTGTTTGGTGAGAATCTCTGCTTTAAAGGGTGGACCCAAGGATTTTTGGGAGTGAGAGGGTGGGTCTAGTAGAACAGAGGTCCCCAAGCCCCGGTCCTTGGACCGGTACCAGGCCACGGCATGCCAGCAGCCGGTCCGCACAAACAAACAAAGCCCCATCCATGGGATGCAGGCAGCACACAAAACCACACAGTCTCCAGTCTGTGGAAAAACGTTCTCTCCAAGGAACCAGTCCCTGGTGCCCAGAAGGTTGGGGACCTCTGCAGTAGAGTGTTTCCTTCTTTTACATCCTCATGTTTAACTGTGTTGACATGACTCAAATATTCATTTATAGGCACAAGGCATATTCAAGTGACTTTAAGGGGATTTTAGAACGTTATGGACTTCATCCAGTGTTGAGGGTGTTGCGACTGTTGCCATGTTGGGAGCTGGACAGTATCTGGATAACTTTTCTAGGAATTGGAACAGAGCTAGAGAAACCTTAGCAATTGAACTTTGGAAACTTAAAGATTTTTTTCAACTTCCCTTAAGGTTGGCATGGATAAGGAGCCTGGTGGCTTTGCCATCTGTAAGGAACAACTCTTTTTATTGTTGTTTTTTTAATCCTTTGAACTTTGCTTTCCCTTCTTTCCCTTTTGACATCTGAACTATCATATCACCCCTAATCCTTCTCTTAAAGAAATCTCAGAAGAAATCGCAATTACTACTGTACTATAGCCAAGAAAATTGCCAGGTTGGGTCCCTTCGGTCATGCACAATTGAGCCCGAAAGATTTTACCTTACCAGAGTTGCCTTATACGTTATGTCAGTTTGTTTACTGGACAAAAATTAGGTCAAGGAAGCAAGTGGCAGCATCTATTTTGTTTTGTTTTCTTCCTTCATTTTTCTTTTTTTTTCATATTTTTTTTCTTATTCTTTACATACATATGTTAATTTTCCAAACAACGTGTGAGCTGAGTTAATAATCCATTAATACATATACAAATTTCATTTTTTGGCTTTCTTTTCCAACCATTTATAAAATAAGTTCCAGCTTTCATAATATTCTGATTCTTCTTTATCCTTTAATCTCATAGTTCATCTGTCCATCTCTGCACATTCCAGTATCTTCTTTATTAGCTCTTCTTCTGATGGTACTCGTTCATTTTTTCAGCATTGTGCATAACTTATTCTTGCTGCAGTTATAATATGTGAAACCTATTTTTCTGATGTTCTGTGGAATGCTATTGAATGAAAGGTATGGAGACATTGTGGAATATTAAGGGAAAACAGAGACATTTTCTGAGTTAATTAGGATCAAATGGGGAAATTGTCATAATGAAAAATGGTAAGTAGGGGAAAGCCCAACCAGACCAGTTTCACATATGGTGCTAAGCCCAAATGAGACTTGTGTGGTTTTGGTTTAGCATGTTGATTAAGCTTATTCTGTTGATAAGGAAACCTTGGCTTAGTGCAGTGCTGTTGACAAACCACAATGGCTGGGTTTATGCATCCCACTAAGCCAGAACAAAAAGAAACTATAATATAATGTATGCAGGCTGTTTCTGAGTTTCTATTCCATGTGTACAGTGAATGATTGGCGAAGTAAGGACTTGGGTAGCTCTTCATAAAGAATTTGGTCCTTGAAAGCCCTTTCTGTTCATGTCCTTAAATGAAAGGCATACATTAAATGACCGAGATTTGCTGCCTCCATCACTTGAGAACCTTCCAAGCAAAATGGTTTCCTGGTCTTGGGAGTGTGGCTAGGCTTTCACCATCATATTTCTCTCTCCCTCTTTATGTGGTTGGGACGGGTTTGGTCTAATGTTAATGTAAGGCCTGTTCGTGTAGAAAACATCAGCTCCTCCATGGATCTCTTCCAACTCGACAAGCTGTTCTTGTGAGGGACAGAATTTGCCTTGCTGGATGTGAGCTCTCGCATGAGTGAGGCACCTCTGTGTTGGCCAAGGATAGGTCACAAGTTTGCCTGGAACTCGGTCCTGAAGTGGCGAATATTTTTAATTATCCTTGCCTTTGCTCAGCAGTCTCTTCTCAAAAGCTTTTACTGTTCCTCTTTCCCTCTTACAGAAATGACAACCAGCCACTCTGCTAAAGTTCGTTTGCAGAGTGCAGTCAAACAACAGACTTATTGTTGGCCTTCTTGGCTGTGCAGAGCACTTTCATTGTTCCTGAACCTCCAGTATCCATGCACAGATTGCCATTTATGGCTCTCGTCCTTTCTTCCTGGCTGATCTTATTGTTTCCCTCCTATTAAGGCAGGATTGTCTAATTCTTAGAGAAAAATCCGCAGAACAGAGTCCTTGCTGACTTGTCTGTATTTTTGTGCCATGCCAGCATTTCCTTTTGTGTCTTTTCTAACCATTCTCCTTCAGTCTGAGATGGTAAAGAAATGGCTTTTGATTTTTAAAAAAAATTTTCAGGAGAGAAAACTTTGGAGATTCTCATGGGTTAGGTCTGGTTTATATTAGCAGACTTGCTTATAGCTAGTACAAGAGTGTCCTCCCATCTTTCGTTCTACAGTCATGCTTTCTTGTATGCTTTTTTTTGTCCCTGACACAATTTCTGTATTATCACCTACTGGATAAGTCAGCAGGTGTCCAATAATTGCAACTTTAAAAAAAAAGCTCTCTAAGCTAAATTAAAACAATAAAAAAGGAGTAAAATCACAAATATTATATCTTCTGCTTACCTTAAAATCCCTTTCTCACAAATCACAATACCCAACACGTACAATTTTAGTATGCTTGTTGCAGTTTAAATGTATAAGGAAACAATTCTATCTAACCCACCCCTGAGTTTGGAATATTGCAAAAGCTTTTCCATTATTGCAATTTGCCAAACTGTTAATAAATATGCCATTTAGATCACAACGGTGTTCGGCAGTAACCGTACAAGTAGCTGGATATGAGCAAGTTCTGGTAGGCTTTACCAGTTCTTATTTTTTTTTTGTACAATATAGCAGTTGTGGGGTGAGCTGGAGGTTTACATTTACTGATAATAGCAAAACGTAAAATCTAAAAGATTATAATCATCAAAGGGGCTGTTTTTTTTAAAACCAAACCACCGCTTATGTGCACATATCACACAACCCTTTTTCCGACCAGCTTTAATCTGTCTGGCTTCCCCATTCTAACACAAATTGTGTGTGATCTCCTCAGGTTCTTGCAGTGATGGAGAAGGCTTCTGTATGGAAGTAATGAAACATTCTGTCACCTTGCAATGATCTCCCCCCCCCCAAAAATAAAATGCCGATATCCTTCAAAGGACCAAAATCAGAAATCTTTTCCACAAGAGAAAAAAAAATTGCCAGGAGATTGGAAAAACAGATTCCACACTGATTAGTTTAGATCTTTCTATTTCTCTAAATACTTTGCCTTCTTAGACCTCTGAATCTGTCTCCCTGAGCACTTTGCCTTTAAGAATTTGGAATCTGTGCTCTTCCATGAGAGAGTCTTCAAAGTTGAAAAGGTTTGCCAAGTGCCCACCACACAATATTGCCTTGGGTGGGAACCCGGGTAGGAAGAGCAGAGAATAGCCCTGTTCATTATAATTGTTGCTTTTATCTTCTGCTGTTCCCTGTTAATCCTGTATGAAATATTTGAGGCTGGAGAAGATGTAACTTAGTTCCCGATTAGTGTGTTTTGTGGATGGATTCTTCTTCTTGTCCAATGCTTCACTGGACAGGAAGACGGATTCTTGTCCAATGCTACACGGTATTAGCAATGGCTAGGGCTTTGACCTACTTACATGAAGCAAGAAATCCTTGTTGCCCCATGGCAACAGTTTAAGGACTGGATATTTAAGGATCCGGCAGAAATTTTGCTGCCCTGATTGTGTTCTAAAATGTAGCTCTTGCACACACCATACGAAAGGAAGTGATTTCAGACTATTCAGTAGGATAGACACAAACTCAGGCTGCTATTGGAAGAAATAGCCATAGTTTGTTGTAGATCATAGAATAAGGGCTGGAAGGTCCCTTGGAGGCCTTTTAGTCCATCCCCCTGCTCAAAGGTGTAGATGCTATATAATTCTGGCTGTCCAGTCTCTCTTTGAAAACCTCCAATGATGGACCACCCACAGTTTCCAGAGGTAAGCCATTAGACATAATTGTTCCCACTGTCACTCCTTAGTTGTAGGCCGGATCTCTCTGTGTTGTTTGTCCATTACTTCTTGTGCTGCCTTCTTTTGCTTTGGAGAATAGATCCACCCCTTCTTCTCTCTGGCAGCCTCTCAAGTACTGGCAGATTACTATCATGTCACCCTTAGTTTTTCTCTTCATTAGTCTAGACCTATCTAGTTCCCTTGGGACGCGGTGGCTCAGTGGGTTAGAATGCTGAGCTTGTTGATCAGAAGGTCCTCAGTTTAGCGGGTCGAATCCTGAGTGCCGTGTAGCAGAGTGAGCACCTGTTACTCGTCCCAGCTTCTGCCAACCTAGCAGTTCGAAAGCACGTAAAATTGCAAGTAGAAAAATAGGGACCACTCCGGTGGGAAGGTAACAGCGTTCCGTGCATCTTTGGCGTCTAGTCATGCCGGCCACATGACCACGGAGACGTCCTCGGACAAGCGCTGGCTCTTCGGCTTTGAAACGGAGATGAGCACTGGCCCCTAGAGTCGGAAACGACTAGCACACATGTGCGGGGGAACCTTTACCTTTACCTAGTTCCCTCAGTCGTTCATTATGTAGTTTAGCCTCCAGACCTCTTATCCCACAGTGCTTGATTTAGGGGCAAAGTAGGTTGAAGGCTGAATGGGAAGACCATCTGGATGCCGCCTTTTCTTTTAGTTCAGGGGTCTTAAACTTGGCCCTATTATGACTTGTGGAGTTCAACTCCCACAATTCCTCAGCCAGCATGCCTGGCTGAGGAATTCTGGGAGTTGAAATCCACAAGTCATAGAAGGACCAAGTTTGAACACCCCTGTGCTAGTTAGTTCTGTCTTTTCAAAAGACCAATGCAACTGGAATAAGGCACAGTACAAATGTACTGCATTTTAATTGCATAAAAGCAATGAGACAAAAATGGAACAGCAGGATAAGCTATGTTTGTCTTCAGTAACTTAGACGAACAGGCTGTAACCTTTCGTGGGATCTGACACAAATCATTAGCTATATGAGCGCCACAAATCAGCAGTGAAGTTCACGCTCACTACTAGTCTAAATGTGTTTTCTTTGAAAAGTGTGTACTATAAAACAGTATTCCAAGGGAATAGGATACAAAAATAAGCAAATACTGCTTTTTATTGTAAACAACTCAGACTTTGCTTTGCTTGTTTGTTTTAAATAGAAGGAAGGCAACCCACGCTCAATTTAGCTGGAATAATTCCTTGAGAAATATGTTTAAGACTTGGTTAACCAATGTTGTCTGCTGTAAAGTGAGCCTTGTAGGAGAAGGACAAGCAGAAACAGGGGGTGGAGTCAAGAGAGGAATCAGCCTGGAACTGTTACATTCCCACAAACAGTCTAAGTCCAATCCCTCTTGAATTTCCTTAACACTTATCTATTTAGTGCTGTTAATTGATTAGATTCTTGTGTTTAGACAAGAGCCATAAATCAGCTTAACTGGATCTTTATGTGTGGTCCTGATTATTTGTACCTGTCAGCCTTGGTTTTATATGGACACATCTCTGTAGGGGTTTTTTTGGTAGCAATACCAGAATGGTTTATCACTGCTTTCTTTCAGGACTTTTTTTGGTGGGGTGACGTTGCTGCTGCTCAATCTGATGTACAGATGTGGTAATTGCTGCTTGTCTTATCCAAATGCTAAAAAGTTCTAACTATCTTTCGCTTTTCTGAGATCAGTTGAGGATGACTAAGATATTTCCCACTGTTTATTATTTTAGGCATACTGACCAGGTAAATGAACATACAGGATTTTAAAGTAGGTGTCATGGTAGCCATGGAATATACATATTTCTGAGAAGGTATATGCGAGCTTGTTCACTTAGACCCCAAATTTGATAGTGCCTTCTGGCATCTTAAAGACTAACAGATACATTTTTGAGATTGAATTTCACTGGCACTTACGTCCTCTAATCTTTGAAGTTGCTGTTAGCAAAGGATCAGGATTTTTGTAATGTGTTTTTTTTTTGCAAAAGGTTAGGCTCCCTTACATTTTATTAATTCCATCCATCTCCTCTCCAAAATGGGTAGCTAAATCAGAATCTTAACATCCCTGTTGTCCACTTTTCAAGGTGCCATAAGGCTGCTTTCATACAAAATATGAGCATGAATACTCCCCTGAAAGTTGTAATTTTGAGCTATAACTGCATATTGTTCATTCACCCATATTTCTTTAAATTCTTTATAATTTTTATACCTGTATTTGAAATGTCAAGATTAGGCTGATTGTATATAGTATTCATCACTGATACGATGTACTCAGCTTACTATTAATTCCATACTCTTACGTTAAAAGCGTACAGCAGCTTGCCAAGAAATGCCAGAAATGGGGAAGAGATTTGGATTTATGAACGGGCCGATCTCTGTCTTGTATTGTGATCAGATACCGCTGATGTGAAAAATGATGGATTTTTCTGAAATCCATCAAATGTTAAATTGAAAAAAAAAATCAGCTGGAGAGAGAAAGCATGCAAACATTGGCTTTTGAAATAATGGTTTATTGAATAAACTACTATTGTTTGGGTTTGTCCAGCATTGATAAATCATAAGCCATGGCTTATAAGACCTAGTACAGCACACTATGTCAACCCCAAAGAAACCGCTTTATTATATATTGAGTAACTCAGGCCAGAGAGTTGTTATTCTGAGCTTCTTGAAACTCAACGGTACTGGATAATACAAGTGCTGAAACCATGAGCAAAAAATTCCAAGAAGGCAATTATTGTAAGATCAGATGAAAACCTTGAGGAAATAGTCTTTCCCACAAATTTTATTTATTTTTTAATTAAAAATTTGGTCAAAATATATCATGCGTTTTTCTTTTCTTTGGGTAAAGAGAGAGCTAATCAATTAAAGGTTAATTTTGCATATGGCCGCAAAAGGTGATCACATGACCCTGGGACACGGCAACCATCATAAATGTGAGTCAGTTGTCAAGCATCCGAATGTAAATCACGTGACCCTGGGGATGCTGCAACGGTCATAAAGTGTGAAAAATGGTCATATGTCGCTTTTTTCAGCGCCGTTGTAACTTCAAAGAGTCACTAAGTGAACTGTTATAAGTTGTAACCCTGGAAAACACAATAACTACTTTAAGCTAACTAGCATGCTGTCAAAGCTTGCTGATGAATGAAGTTAAGTCAGTTGTCATCTGCCAGGTTCAGTTCAGTGAAACAATCACCCACTTACTGCATGAATTCACCTAAGTCAGGGGTCTTCAAACTTGGCAACTTTAAGATTTGTGGACCTCAACTCCCAGAATTCCTCAGCCAGTCCTGGCTGGCTGAGGAATTCTGGGAGTTAAAGTCCACAAGTCTTAAAGTTGCCAAGTTTGAAGATCCCTGACCTAAGTGGTTCAAGCCTCAGCTAAATCCATTGATGCAAAACAGCCATAAGTACACGTAAGCCACAATAGTATCTTGCACATCAGATCATGCAAATGACATTCAGTCATGTTATGCTGTTAATGATGTCATCCTTCTACCAGGGCTAAAGATTATTAGTATTGCTTTATTCAAAAAGACCAGTCTGAATACGTAGCGAAGTATTTATGCAAGTGGCCTTGTTAACAATGAGAGATCTTCTTCAAGCTTACAGTGTATTGATGTTGTTAAAGAAGACACATAGCTAGTATAGCCTGCGGTTGCTCATTGTTGGAGAAGAGACATAGCTGGCATGGCTTGTGGTTCCTTCTATTCATAGCTAGATTACTAAACCTGTTCCTGTATTTCCTTCAAACAGTTCCTGTGTCGCTGCCCATTTTAGCCTTGTAGTCACCCTGTCAAATTTGGTCAAGGTCATTCATGCTTCCTAGCCATTCTGTCAATCATGTTGAGCAGAGATTTGAACCAGGGTTTCCTGTGTGTACATATGTTAATCCCACTGGTTGTACTGGCAGGGTTGACATGCCTGTCCCGATATCTGAGACCAGCCTGATCTCAGCTGAATAGCTCCTAGGGCAGGGGTCTTCAAGCTTGGCAATTTTAAGACGTATGGACTTCAATTCCCAGAATTCCTCAGCCAGCCCTGAGGAGTTGAAGTCCACAAGTCTTAAAGTTGCCAAGTTTGAAGGCCCCTGTCCTAGGGCAACGGGTGGAAGATCATTAATGAGGAAACCAACCTAGAAGTAAGGAGAAATTTCCTGTCAGTGAGAACAGTTAATCAATGGAATAGCTTGCTTCCAGAATTTGTGGGTGCTCCATCACTGGAGGTTTTCCAGAGGACTGGCTAGCCCAGGGGTCTTCAAACCTGGCCCTTTTATGACTTGTGGACTTCAACTCCCAGAGTTCCTCAGCCAGGCATGCTGGCAGAGGAATTCTGGGAGCTGAAGTCCACAAGTCATAAAAGGGCCAGGTTTGAAGACCCCTGGGCTAGCCATTTGCCCAGAATGTTAGAGGGTCTCCTGCTTGATCAGGGAGTTGAATTAGAAAACCTCCAAGGTCCCTTCCAAACCTATTATTTGTTCTGTCTTACTGACCAATGTTTGTATCAATCCAATCTCTGAATCTGTAAGCGCTAAAGTTATTTCCCCATCTTTTTTCAAACCTTGATTTCTCAGGAGGCTGTTGTATTGAGGCAAAGGTTAAAGTTACGTTACATACCTGTTGCATCCCATAACACTTGCAATGATCATTCTGTAATACATATAGAAAATACAATTTTGTATATTTTTAATTTAAAAAAAATCCCCAAACCCACCTGTTTTGTTTTAAAGAATTGCATAGTTTAGAAATATATATATATGTTTTCAGGTGTATTTATTCATAAGGAGGTTTTCAGAATTTGCAATTTATTATTTAAATTCATAATTTAAATTTATTGATTGTGCGACTCCAGCAGTATTTATGCCCTCAAACAAACATTTACTTAGGTCTATAAATAGAGGCAATTGTTAGGTTTTAATAAGCTAATATACCTAAAAAATGTGGAGTGGATGTGAGTAAAGCTTCCTTTAGATATTTTTTTCTTCAATAGCAAGCATGTGTTAATTTTGTTAATAAGCAAGAAGTACATTAGCATTCCAACTAGTGCTGTTTCCCATACTTTTTTAATTCCATTGTTCCCGAGAAAAATGTAAGGCAGATCAGTTTTACAGGTTTTTTTTTTCTATGCAAATTTGACAGGTAATAAAACAAAAAAAATTGCTTGTGGGGAAGGGGGAAATTGACAATGAAGCCATATTAGAATTAATTCAGAGGAGAATTCTCTTCTCCATCTCCCATGTTCATTTTCGTTTTCTTTCGCTTCTTGAAGCATTTTCAATCTAATTCTAGCTGTTTTTCCTTGCCAAATGAATTTCGGTATTAATTTATTTAGTTCATCAAAGTTTCCTCCCCAATCTTATAGGTATTGTTTGAAATAAAAAAAAATATATTTTCGGTAGAATATTCATCTTCACTGTTGCTATTCTCCCCAGCATTGAAAGTTGTAGGTTTTTCCATTTTTCCAAGTCTAGTTTTATTTGTTTTAATAATTTTACATAATTGTCTTCTTTTATTGTTGCACATCTTGCTGTTAAATAAATCCTCAAATATTTGATTTA
Source organism: Vipera berus (assembly GCF_964194415.1). Classification (NCBI taxonomy): domain Eukaryota; kingdom Metazoa; phylum Chordata; class Lepidosauria; order Squamata; family Viperidae; genus Vipera; species Vipera berus. The sequence continues at coordinate 15,409,551 of NC_138211.1, read as the reverse complement.
TTTTATTTTTTTTACTATTTGGAGACCTGTTTTTCTGACAGTTGATTTTTTTTTCCCTGTAAGGTTTTTAGTTATCACTTTGGTCTTTTCTCTATTTATTTATTTATTTTTAATTCCATTTATATCCCGCCCTTCTCCGAAGACTCAGGGCGGCTTACAAGCTTAGCAGTAGCCTTCATTCTATGTATATGCCTGCTTATTAGGGCTTTCATACACCCCCCAAGCGGCATTATTACAAAGTCAGCTTAATTGCCCCCAACAATCTGGGTCCTCATTTTACCTACCTCGGAAGGATGGAAGGCTGAGTCAACCTTGAGCCTGGTGGGATGCGAACCTGCACTAATTGCAGGCAGCTGGTGTTACTTAAGGAGGCATTAGCCCACTGCTCCACCAAGGATCAGACCTGCCACTTCTCCAAATTCTTCTATCTTTTTCATAAGCTTAAGGCTTGTCCCCATGCTCATTTTCAACAAAAGTACCTAAATATTGCCACCATAGAGGCCACCATTGTTTCAGTTTGAAGATAACCTCTTCAAAAGCATTTACATTAACTCTCTAGATTAACATTACAGCTTGAAGGAGTGTGTACCACAGATAATGTTACTTTTATAATCAATTGCATGTTGACTTCTTTGAATTCATTTAAAGGCACACTCACATTTGCTTGTGCTGTCTATGTTAATCTTGCAAGAGAGAGACAGACACCTATACTCCAAGCTTATGTTGAAACAGAGGCTCACATTTCTGTGTTTGGTAGGAAGCGTGCAGTCCTACACAACTGCACCGATTCTTGACTTCATTGGAATTCTGGTTTGAACTTTGCAGCTCTTTGGTGAAGGTACGATTTTTCCTTCAAAACGTGGCTTCAGGTTGTCCTCGAGTTACATCTATAATGGAACCTGCCTGCCCATCATGGCTGTAACTATTGACAGTTGTAAATCAGGTCACCCACATGACCCACCTTTTATGACCTTTTTTTGTGGTGGTCATTAAACAAATGCAGTGGTTGTTAAATGAATCCGTTGTCCACTACTGGCCTGACTTGACAAAAAAAAAAGAAGTAAATGCCAGAAAGCCAGCAGTAAGTCTGAAATCTTTCCCACTCTCTCTCTGTGTTTGTGTGTGTGTGTGTGTTTGTGCGTGTGTAAAGAAAGAAATAGCTCTGAGAGAATAACCAGACAGTTCTTATGTTGTCTAATAGAAATATACAGTCAGAATGTTTCTACCACTGTAGGTCCTTGTTAATACCATGCCTATCTTGACTCTGAAGGACAGGGCAACCAAGTGACCTTCTCAAAATGGTCACCTGTCAGACAGGCAAAAGACTTCAGCCTTGAATTATAAAAGGTTTAAGCAGTTAAAATTAGCAGTTGTGAATATTCTGAAATAATAATAATAATAATAATAATAATAATAATAATAATAATAATAATAATAATAATAATAATAATAATAATGGAACACAACATGCCAGATATCGCAGTCATACAGAACCAAAGCGTACAGTTGATTGATATCGCTGTACCAGGAGATGCCAGAGTCAAAGAAAAAGAACTGGGAAAAAATTACGAAATACCGCGACCTGGCCATCGAAACTGCGCGATTACGGATGAAACGCGTAACATTGATACCCATTGTCATCAGGGCACTGGGAACTATGTCCGAAAACTTTGCAAAATACATCAAGAAATTGCAGCTTCCTGCAATAACTCCAGCAAAGCTAAAAAACCTGCGCTACTTGGAACATCTTACATTTTAAGGAGATACCTGGTTGATACCTAGGATGCTGGCAGCAGCCCATGCCAACCATTGGTGCCAGTCAATTTGAGTGTTCAGTTGACTGAGTTTCATGATTTATGAATAAAAGTTTAAAACAACAACAATAATAGTGGGGGGGACCTTGGAGGTCATCTAGTCCAACCCGCTGTTCAGGCAGGAAACCCTATACCATTTCAGACAAATGGCTGTCTAGTCTCTTCTTAAAAACTTCCAGTGTTGGAGCATTCACCACTTCTGGAGGCAGGTTGTTCCACTGATTAATTGTTCTGCCAGGAAATTCCTCCTTAATTACAGGTTGCTTCTCTCCTTGATTAGTTTCCATCTGTTGCTTCTTGTCCTGCCTTTGGGCGCTTTGGAGAATAGGTTGACTCCCTCTTCTTTGTGGCAGCCCATACCCCTTTAGGGTTTCATTCTCTGCTGTTAGGTGTGCCTTTAGTGCAGATAGGTGAGACTTTTGTACCCCTTGAGTTTAAAGTTTAGGTGAAATTGGACCTTTTTGTACTCAGATGAAAAGATGGGCACTATTTTTAACTGATCAGAAGATCTGGAAGAGTGCGTTAATGCAGTCACACAAAGGGGCTGTGATGGCTGTCCTCACGACTAGAGTTCTATTCTTCCAAGAAGCTCGCTGTGCCACCCCTGCTCAGTGTTGCTCTTATTTATCCAGGAAAGACCCACTTCCAAACAAATCTCTGGGCCATATTTTAATTTATTCTATTAAAGGACCAGTGTAGGATCCATTCACATTCCTGAAATGATGTTTTAGGGTGGCATTTTGGAGCATTCCAGTGTAGCATTTCATTTCATTTCGTTTTGTTTTTTAATTTCAGGGAAAAGAATTTGAGATAATAATAAGTTGGGTAGGGCAGGTTTCAGGAAAGTACCAAAGGAAGACCAAGGTGGGAAGATTTGTGTGTACAGTTTCCTTGTTGCCCACTGCTTTAGGACATATCTTGAACAGATAACTTGCATGTGAGTTCCTTTCCTTTATTACTTTTCAGAGATGACTTTTTAGCAGTTCAGATTCTGCTGTTCCACTGTTTTAAAAGTTCCACACTACAGAAGCCTCGACTTTGATTTGTAGAGGCTGCATGGAATAGCTGAATTCACCTGATTTGAGCAATGCTTTATTTTTGGAAAGGAGTTATCGAAGGATGGCAGAGTAAGTGGTAAAGCATCTCTCTCTCTCTCTCTCTCTCTCTCTCTCTCTCTCTCTCTCTCTCTCTCTCTCTCTCTCTGTGTGTGTGTGTGTGTGTGTGTGTGTGTGTGTATAAGATGGTATAATAAGAGATGAAAGAGAGTGGAAGAATAATATGGTAATATTCTGCAGCAAAAGTACAAGATTTTTTTTTGAATCTCCTTAGATTCCCAAGCTTACATATGTCACATACTGTATGCTTTTAAGACACTATATAATAGGAAGGAAGGAAAGGAAATTGTCTTTTCTTAAAAGGCAGAAGGATCACATGCTTCTTTGGTATGATTTTAGCAGGCTCTTTCCATTGAAATGACCTTATTTCATCTGTGAGTGGTTTCGGTCTAAAGGAGAACACACTCAAGTGTAGGACAGTGCACAACAAACTCCAGGTGCATTAATCCTTTGTCCTCCCTCCTCTTCTCTTCTTGCTTACCTCATAGTAAAAAACCAGCAAGCACTGATGTGAGTTAGGTTATGGGGCTGCAATCCTCCCCCCAAATTACAGACTGTAGCCCCCCCCTATAGCACGGTGGAAGGAAAGACAAAGCACTGTGAATTGAATGCGGTGTGTCCTCTTCTGGATTCTCCGTTGCAGCACTTGAAGGACAAAAATAACCTCTGCTATCATTGCCACTGAAATACCAGTTACCCCTTCAAAGGAGAGGCTTGCATTTGTTTGGCTTGGCAGCCAGGGTGTTAACACAGATGAAAATATCCAAGCAAATCAGTGCCCTGCAGAAGATAAAATGCTTCCGGTGTCAGTTCTCACACGCAATTAAAGCTGCCCCGTTGAACATCAGTGCCTTGATGGCTGCTGGTTACTTTGACCAAAGTATGAGAATGCACTATTTTTTTAATGGTGAGTTCTTTGCTTTCGCATGCTGGCCTTGCCTGCTTGCTCTGGCTGTTTTATTTTATGTATTGGCTGCTTTGAGTATGTTGTCATACATTTATCAGATGATTAAACTGATATTTTTCAAATCGAATGGTGCCTGAGTTATTTTTTTCTGTTGCGATAAATCACCTGAAGCTTTGTCTGTAGATTGGGGGGGGGGGTGTTTGAATCTGAATTTAAAATTGCTTGTATTTCAGAAACTAGATTCTAACGGTTTTGTAACTTTTAGTTGTGATGTTGCGTACAAGCTTCTCTCTCTTTTTCTCTCCTTTTTTTTTTTGGTACAATTCATTATTTTGGGTATAAGCCTGATCTGGAGGAATTAAATAGAAGGAAAGAGTGGAGCAGCAGTTCAAGATGCCTGCTAGGTTTAGTTGGAGGACATAAAGGTAATGCAAATTTGAATGGTTGCCAAATTTGTGGATGAAAAAGGTAATTGACCTCTTAAATGTCCTCCGAAATTCCTCAGATTACTAAGTAGTAAATGGGTGCACACTATATTGCTGGACCTCACACGGGTCTGTAGGACATACATATTTGTTCCATGAGTGATGAAGTGTGATCTAAACCAGCGTTTCCCAACCTTAGGAACTTGAAGATGCGTGGACTTCAACTCCCAGAATTCCCCAGCCAGCTATGCATAGCTGGCTGGGGAATTCTGGGAGTTGAAGTCCACGCATCTTCAAGTTCCTAAGGTTGGGAAACGCTGATCTAAACAATATAAACACTTTCTCTAGACTGGGGAAAAATGAGCCTCTCTTAAAAACGCAGGTAATTCTTGACTTACAACAGTTTGTTTATATTTATATTATATTTATATTTATTAAATTTTTATACCGCCCTTCTCCCGAAGGACTCAGGGCGGTGTACAGGGCAATAAATATCAAAATACAAAGTACAAAAGTTAAGAAACATTAAATAATTATGCCCGATTCAGAGTTACAACAGGACTGAAAAAAGCGACTGATGACCGTTTTTCAGTTATGACCTTTCCAGCATCCCCAGGATCACGTGATGAAAATTCAGACGCTTGGCAACTGGTTCATATTTATGACCGTTGCTGTGTCCTGGAGTCATGTGATCCCCTTTTACGACCTCCTGACAAGCAAAGCCAATGGGGGAAGCCAGGTTTACTTAACAGCCAGGTTCCTAACTTATCTAACTGCAGCGATTCGCTTAACAGTGGAGGCCAGAAAGGTTGCAAAATGGGGCAAAATTCACTTGACAAATGTCTCACTTAACAACAGAAGTGTTGAGCACAGCTGTCCTCATAAGTCAAGGACTACCTGTATTCAAGACCAGTTGCAATTCCAATCAATTTTAATCTAGCACAAGCTTTCAGAAGCAGAATATTTCATAGACATGTGAGATTTCCTAGAACTATTAAAAGCAACCACAGATATTTTGAACCATGGCTAAAAAACCCCCAACCTTATAGTTTATTCAGAACAGCTAAAGTAGCATAAACCAATAAAAGCTTTTGAATATACCGAGTTTGGGCTGTTCGTAATAAAGCTGTCCTGCAATTATAGATGGAGCTGTGTGTCGTAATTATCTAAGAATATTTTTTTCTATTCTGTCTCTAGCCTTCCTTCAAAAGACTCTCTAAAGCATGTATTCTCCTGACTCACTGCACTGCACTGCTCAGTTGCTGTCTTCAAGGTCATTTTGAACTAATTAAACAATTTGGTAGTCTTCAATCATTCTTCAGCTGTCAATAAGTTGGCTTTCATAGCATTATGCATCTATATTAAGACTGAATGACAACTACGGGCACCGAAGTTTGCTTACATATACATACAGCCCCATTTTTCCAATTGCCCTGCTGATTTAACGGAACTTATTTTACTATTGCACCAAAATATGCTTTTGCAAAACAGTTTATTAGCAGGAGTAAATTTCTAGAAACCTAAAAAATTAATTTTTTTAATTTTTAAAAAATTAGACTCAAGTTGCCATGCATTCTTAGATCTTTTAAAAAAGGGAAGCATTACTTTTTAACACAGCAAAGAGTGAAATTCACATTTGCATCCCCTTTTACTCTTGCGTGTGAAAATATTGCAGACCTCACTCATTGGGTGGGGTGGGGGCAGTTGATGTGATAGAGGGGAAAAAAATCTGACATATTTGGGTCAGTGAGAAAGAGTGAAGCAGAGCTTTCATTTGGTTGCCCAAGAAATCGTTAAGATGGGGCTTAGAAAAACTCCCCTCTCTCCATATTTGATCATCCAGGCAAGTAGCAAAAAAGGCGATGGAGGTATTTGACCCTCGCAGCCCTACCTCGAAGATAAATTCACTCGAAATAGGTGGAGTTGCTCGCTGAAAAATGAAAATCGATGCCATGTGGTTTACTTTTAAAGGTAATTGACATGAAATGGGGTGAATGTGGTTGCTTTCTGATTGTGTCTTTAATCGTTTCTCTAATTGGTTCATGCCTGTGTCATTTTAAAACGCTCAGCTGGATCTTCTGGAAGCAACTTTGGCCTGTGGCCCCAGTACTACAAGCTATGAAGCTCACAAGGAAAAAGAGAGGGGGGGGGAGACAGAGGGCGGAGGGAGGGAGGGGTATTTATATCAGATTGGAATTTGAAAGAGATCTAGTAATCTTAATTTTTTTTATGAAACATACACAGGTAGTCCTCGACTTAAGATTATAATTAAGCCCAGAAAAAAGTCATAAAATGAGTCAGCACATAACCATGTCAAATTTTACTACTTTTTTTGCAGCAGTCATAAAGTGACAGTGCAAGTGGCTGTGATTACTGACCCATTATACCAGGCACCCAAAATGCAATCACGTCACCTAAGCGTGTGTGTGTGTGTGCGTTTGGAATCTGGGTCTTAAGTAGCTCTGGGGAGGTCTGTTGTAACTTTGAGTAGCCACTAGGTGACCAGGTACAAGCCAATGGCTACTTGTATCTTATTTCTAGATTCGTTTCTCCTTTCTTTGTGGACAATAAATAAGGTCCTTTATGACTCTGCTTATGTTTTGAGACCTAGAAATCCTGCACCTTCTGGCAACTTGGATTTGAGAGTTTACGAAATGTGTGTTGAGAAAGGGGGGGGGAATTGTTGTTTTTGCTCTTTCCTTTTCTCCTCTTCTTCCTGTGCGCATTATTGTTCACCAACGAACTGCCTAGGACCTCTTTATTTTATACTAGGTCAGATGTTGAAAGGGTTTCCAGTCCCCTATGGCTCTTGGATTTTTCATTTGCATTTTATCCTATGGTCCTTTGAGATTTGATTCATTGCATACCTGTGAGAACACCAATTGCTACGTTGTGCAGTTTGTAAGAAAAAGCCAAAATTGGTAATGACAGCAAAGGCCAATTCTAGAGAATAAGCAACAGCTTGAATTTTTTTTTTTTGCCTCTTTTCTCCGCTTCTTCCTCATTGGCTGCAGGATTGTGAAGAACAGGTATGTGTATGTGTGTGATAGAAAAGGAGGGTGCCTATTTTGTACCTGTGGTTCCTGAAGTGTGAAATGGGAAGACACCCAAGCAATGTTTGAGCAGTTGCTACATGTTGTTGAGCTGTTTTTCCCTTGTGATTGTTCCCTGCTTTCCTTAAACCCTTGTATGATTGTAAGGACTCTTGAGATTCTTACAAAGAAAGCATGCTTTGAAAAGGAAGTAAGATAAGGAAGTGAGCAATTAATAATTTACACCCACCAAACCCCCCCACACCAGAGTTGCTAGTAGTATTTAAGATGCTGTTGGCATTTTGATGTCAACTGATGATGACTGGTGGAAAGGGCGGCTTTCACCCCCTCTTCCTGAGTTTATTTCCCAGCATGGCTCTATTGAGTTGCAAGCACCGGTGTGGAAGGGTGCCATACTTGGAATAAAACTAAGAAATAATGTTTGGGGACTTGGTTACTCTCACAATTTGGACAATGCTAGCTAGGTGTGGAACCCTGATCTACCCACAGCATGGGAAGGAGAGCAAACGTTATATCATTTCAACAGTATGCAGAGGTGGCATCTTAAAAAACGAGCCATTTGCAGCATAGAAGCAGCTGCCAGAATATCAATCAATCAGTTCAGTTCATTGTGGTCGGAGACCATTACAAGCAGAGTGCTCTTATGAATGAACGGATGAATGATTTATCTTAATAAATGTAGATGATAAAATAAAGTTTAAGAGAGAGTCAGAATACATTACTAAAGCAACTTTATTTATTTGTTAAATTTATTCGCTGCCCATCTTGCTGTCCTGCGACACTGGGTGGCTTACAATATAAAACAATACTGTAAAAGATTAAAACCGTAAGACAAATACATTAAAATTAACCAGGAAATAGCTAGGATAGTGGGGTGGGGTGGGGATACAATGGGAGTGGAAGTGGGATTGTTTAACATCTATAAGGGAAGTCTAGGGTCAGCCTATATTTATGATGTAAAAACTAAAATTATATTAAAATATGAATACATCTAAAATGGCAATACATCTAAAATATTTAAATTTTAAATGTATTAGTTACGCAGAAGGCATAGTGAAAGATTGGCCCATCAGGATCTGGTAGGTCTTTTGTGCTGCTACACAAAATCAGAATAACTGCCAGGAGAGCTAAATTTGTCTTAAGGCCTGGGGCATTTTGAGGCTACATTGTGGATGGTCTTCAAAACATCTCCTGAGAAGATCTGCTGCCTCTTTGTGAAAACAGCTGGTATGCAATGCAATGCTTACCAGAATAGTGTACAGTCTAGCTCCCACTCCCACTTTATCCTTTTTCTTTTGACATCCTTCCAAATAAACATTTTTGTAAAATTTCAGTAGGATTCTTGGATATAAAGGGGATGCTGGAAGCTCTGTTACTTGCCAGCTTCCCTTTTTTAAACTGTTGGTTGGAAGGAATAGTTGGGGACCTTGACACTAAGCCAGGGGTAGGCAACCTCGGCTCTTTTATGACTCATGGACTTCAACTCCCAGAATTCCTGAGTCAGCTGCTGACTCAGGAATTCTGGGAGTTGAAGTCCATGAGTCATAAAAGAGCCGAGGTTGCCTACCCCTGCACTAAGCCATAAACCATGGATCAGTTTTGACTTAGCACGTTTTGTGAAAAGCAATTTATTTGCAAGCCACAGTTTAAATAAATGTGGTTTAAGAAAGGGGAAGGACTGTATTCAATTGACTTGTGTTAGCTTAATGTCAGTGTGGAAACTATTTGGTAAGCATTTCTAAGAATCAGTATCGCCTTTAACCAATATATGGATGAGTTATATTCCTGAAAAGAGGCTGAATTTCCCTTCAACTACTTTCAGTTTTAAAATGTTGGATTGCCTCATAAGTCACTTTTTTTCAGTGCTGTTGTAAATTTGTCACTAAACAAACTGTTGTAAGTCTAGGACAGGGGTAGGCAACCTTGGCTCTTTTATGACTCGTGGACTGGCTCAGGAATTCTCGGAGTTGAAGTCCACGAGTCATAAAAGAGCCAAGGTTGTTGCCTACCCCTGATCTAGGACTACCTGTATCTGCTTCCCCTTTATTTCTGCAACCAGCTTGGGTAAGGTGAGTGATACCATCATGTAATGGTTTATTCAAGATCATTCAACATATTGATTAGAGATGTTAACTTTTGCGTTTTCATCTCTTGTCAGGAGGAAATGGTTGGCTTTATTACACTGCAAACGTCTGTAATACCCATGCAAGCATGGATCAGTAAACCAGGATTTTAGTGAACCTGCAGGTGCTACCTACAATGTACTCATTCCTCTTTGACTTACCCCACAAAGCAGAAATCTTTATTTTGGTATTCTGTCAGAACCAGGGCTCCTAGTTGTTGTGGACATTTATAAATAACGATACCTAAACCAAGTTTTGCTTTAGATTTAGGAATCTTGCCTTAAAAGGGATGTAAAAGAAGCACTAGTTAGATGACATATCTGGCATGTGTGATTAATTGCATAGATGAGAGTAACCTAAAACGGGAACAACCAGGATACAGGCACCTACATTCCTAGAACCTCTGCTCAGCCATTGTGCTTATTTTGACTATTATGTGCCATTGAGTCAGTGTCAACTCTTAATCATCCTATACATCAATATTCTGTATGATGATCTTCTCCTAACTGAAGGAGACAAGCAGGCTGAGCCTGAGAGGTGTGTGTATCAAATTTGGAGTCTCTACTCCCCTGTGAGAGTCCTAATTCCAGCCCCCTCCCTTGAAGCCCATTGACTTATCTGGCATCAATTTGCCTTGACCATTAGTAGTTCACATTTTTGTGTAAAGGTAGCATGAAATAAATTTGTAGTAATTTTGAACTCTATCCTGGTTCTTGATTTCTTGTCCCTGACTCTAACCCAGTCTTTCAGGTCTTCTGATGGTGCATCCACATGACTATTTAACTGGATCTTATCTACCTTGCTGCTGCTTCTTCTCTTTCCTTCTACTTTTCGCAGCATTCGAGCCTTCTCCAGAGAGCTAGATCTTTGCACGATGTGTCCAAAGTAGAATTCTCTGATCCTGGTGATTCATGCCTCGAGTGAGATCTCTGGGTTGATTTGTTCAGTGATCCCATTGGTTTGTTTTCCGGTCTGTCCCAGCATTCTTAGGAATCTCCCAACACCATAGTTCAGAAGCATCAATAGTCTTCCTGTCCCACTTCTACCAAGTCCACAATGCAAGTACCTAGCTTGAATGTTTGTTGAGAATGCTAACCTGTGTCTTTTTGCTCTTTATTGTACAGCTGACATCATATCTACGGTAGAATTTAATCATTCTGGAGAATTGCTAGCGACGGGAGACAAAGGCGGTAGAGTTGTCATATTTCAACAAGAGCAAGAGGTAAGGTTTTCATCTTCTCCTTGTTTTAATGTGGTTGCTCCAAAGTAGAGTTGATTTAGTCATAGAAGTGCCACTTGCCCTATTTGATATGATTTGAGTTGTAAGTACAAAAAATAAAAGGTCAAAAGTTTTTCCTCACCATTACAAATGCAGTGTTGTGTTGTGCCTGTTCACATAGTAATTCCATTGCATTCACTTGGACCTGTGTAGGTAGAATTACAGGAAATAGTGACAAACAGAATTGTAGAATTACATATGTTTGTTGGGTTTGTTTGTTTTTTGCTTGCTTTAAGCCAAAAGAAAGGCCAGTGTGATCTGCCAATAGGAAATGAATGATTTGATTTGATTTCTTAGGAACCTTTATGTTTAATATTAAAATAAGTACAGGTTGTCCTTGACTTACTACCTTAATGGGGCCTGGAATTTCTGGCACATGTGATGAGGGTTGTTACTTGAGGCACCACATGGTTTCTGCTGTTGTCTGATGCACAAATCCCAATAACTGTGGCTTATACAGCAAGCTTTAGTTAAAAAAAATTAGGATAAGAGTTGGTCAAGAGGAGACATCCAATTCCTTTTGGGATCAGGGCAGGGTAACTGGTGGTGGGATGTAGCTTAGTGTGGAACCATGCCTCTGATATGACTAGGGCTCTCTTTCCTTAGTTGATGTTTTCATTCAGATGCTCCTGGGGAATGGACCAAATTAAACTTTGAAATGTGCCTTCCGTTGATCCCAAAGCAGAGTTCTTTGAATGCGGCTGTCCAACTTCCATATACTGTATGCCAGTTGGCATGGTTGAATATTCCTTGGTGGAGCAGTGGGCTAATGCCTCCTTAAGTAACACCAGCTGCCTGCAATTAGTGCAGGTTCGCATCCCACCAGGCTCAAGGTTGACTCAGCCTTCCATCCTTCCGAGGTAGGTAAAGTGAGGACCCAGATTGTTGGGGGCAATTAAGCTGACTTTGTAATAATGCCGCTTGGGGTGTGTGTGAAAGCCCTAATAAGCAGGCATATACATAGAATGAAGGCTATTGCTAAGCACATTGATTTGTGCTTCTTAGATTGTAAGCCGCCCTGAGTCTTCGGAGAAGGGCGGGATATAAATGGGATTAAAAAAAAAATCCTGAAGACCTCTGGCTGAGAGATTCCTGTGCTGCATAAAGCAATCCTCTGATACTAGAGGAAGCATTTTCTCTGCTGTTGACTTTGTAATCTGTCACATATATGTCCTTTTCATCACATCACGGTCATCTAGATACAGGCCATTACACATAGCCTATTAAAACAAAGCCTTTTGGGGGGGGGGGCTTGTTGATGATGCTCAAGTTTCGACATAATGTTCTTTTGTTCTGTTAACATCCTTCTCCAGACTCAGATTTGTGCCCATAATAGAATGCCCTACTTTGGCTTCCTCCCACAGTAAGTAGCACTCATATACTATCCAGGCATTGAACACATGTGGGCATGGAAGAGATTTCTCTCTTGAATAGCAAGTGTTCTCCCCAGGCTTTCATTAAGCATCATTGAAAGTATCTGACAAGTTTGCCCACAAAAGGTGGCCTTCAGAAGTCGCGAGTCTTTAGATACTCTCCAATTGTTGCATAGAAGGCTCCAGCAATTATTAGTGTTCCTTGTGTGCAACTGTGAAAGTGAAAGCTTTTTAAATAGGATGTTACAACTCAGAGGTCTTCAAACATGGCCCTTTTATGAGTTGTGGACTTCAACTCCCAGAATTCCTCAGCCAGGTTTGAAGACCCTGCTGCATCAAGGACGAAAAGTCCTTGGATGAGATTTTAATGATTTTAATCTGGGTTGTAGGAGTAGTCCTCAATTTACAACCATTCTTTTAGCGACTAGTCAAAATGACACTGAAAAAAGTGACTGATGACCAGTTCTCATTCTTACGACCATCGCAACATCCCTACAGTCAGGTGATCAAAATTCCAGTGCTATTTATGATAGTTGCAGCATCCTAGGTCACACAAGTGCCATTTGCGACTTCCCCAGCTAGCTTCCAACAAGCAAAGCCAGTGGGGGAAAACCAGCTGGAATGAATCACTTAACAACTACTACAGTGACCTGCTTAACAACCATAGCAAAAAAAAGGTCATAAAATTGGGCACCTCTCACTTAACAATAGCCTTGCTTAGCAATGAAAATTCTGGCCCTAATTGTGCCATACATTGAGGACTAACTGTACTATTTATAGCAACAAATTAGGTAGAACTGGGAAGAACTAACCTCCTCCTTCTGGAAATCTTTCGCATCCAAAAGCTAGATTTGCCTATGCAGAAAGCTTCTTGTTGACATCCTTGCCCTTAGGTTCAAGTGGTATCCTTGCTAGAGCTGGGCCTAAGTCAGTGATATGCAGAGAGCTCAGAGGATTTGCATGTCCTCTTTTAGTGTAGGAAAAGAGCAGGCAGAACTGGAGGTTAGAGTTAAACATGTCATCAGCTTAGAGTCCTTACGTTACCACAAATGATCCAAGTCTAATCTTCCTTGAATCTATTGACCTTTATCTCAGGCCAGTTTAATGCTGACCATTAGTTGACTAGATTCTTGTTTATAGGCTTAAATAAATCTTATGGGCTGCAACTTAACCTGTGGTCCTGACCCTTTGCATCTGACATTAATCTTGTTTAACTCCACCCTTAGCCTCCTTTTCTCTTACACCTGGTTCTTAAATTCTCTTACATTTCAGGTTGTACATTGGAGAATGTGTGTGAAATGCTAAGTTTAATACTGTTATCCAAATGGACATTTTCCATGGAGACTAAGTTAATGCAATAAGGATAGGAAACTGGTTCTGGTCCAGGAGCTGGATCTATTTCTCATCTGCTCTAGGAGGTCACAGAGACATCAAGGGTGGAATTTAATGAAGGCAGTTTGCCTTCCTGCATACCACTCACGTCTCAACCATTAAGCCAAAAATGAAGCAACTTATGCGATGTTTTTACTGTCTTGTTAGAAGGAAGACATTAACCTTTCATACTTTTGATTTTGGGGACAGTACCTGGAGTGGAGATAATTTGCTTGCGTTCTTTCAGGAAAATGTAAATACCTGAACAGTAGATCTTGTAACAGAGAGGATTTGATATTGTAAGCTGTGTGTGTGTGTATGTGTGTGTGCGCGTGTGTGTGCAAGGAAACAACATATAACAGTTCTGTTGCTTGTTGTACATTAATTCAAAAATATTCAGTTTAAAATGACATCAAGTCTCTGTTTGTATTAATTGATACATTCTTCTGAAAGAAATACTAGGAGATATAAAATAATTTATGTGCTGTATAGACTTCTTAGGAGTGGGGAAGTTATGAGTTTGTCCTTCATGTAGACTTAAGGTAATCTTCTAGTCACTAGTGCCACCTCGTGGTCACAGTGCTGGGGACAAGTCACTCAATACAGTCAGCCTACCCCATATTTCCCTTTTAATCTATAAAATGACAAAAAGAATATTAGTTATTATGCTGGTTCTTGCTTGGGGGCATCCAGGGTATCTGGATATATCCCAAGACACCAATGATCAGTCCTTGCTGAGTTATTGGAAACACTTCTTGTAAGATTCAGATGTCAAACTAGCTCCAGCTGTTTCTTGATATGCTAATTGATGTTTCATAGATGAATGTAATATGGATACCAATAAAGGAGAATAATTGTAGCTCAGGATTGAAATGAGGAGTCCTTGGTGCTCTCTGAGCTTGGTTGCTTTCTTGACGAGGATGGGATGGGATGGGATGGGTCTTATAGTCCAACCCCCTGCTCAGGCAGGAACCCCTATACCATTTCAGACAAATGGTTGCCCAATCTCTTCTTAAAAACTGTTGGAGCATTCACCACTTCTGGAGGCAGGTTGTTCCACTGGTTAATTGTTCTAACTGTCAGGAAGTTTCTCCTTAGTTCTAGGTTGCTTCTCTCCTTGACTAGTTTCCATCCGTTGCTTCTTGTCCTGCTTTCAGGTGCTTTGGAGAATAGCTTGACTCCCTCTTCTTTGTGGCAGCCCCTGAGATATTGATAGATTGGCACCAACCACTTGATGGGCTTTGTGGCAACCTAGTCTTTCCAGGCCAGTTGACAGAACCATGTCTTCAGAGCTTTCCAGAAAAATATCAGGGTGACCTTTGTTGACTTTTTCCTTTTTTTTATAAGGATGATGTCACTGGGCAGGTCTTTTGTTATACAAAACCTATTTATGCTCTTCACTACGAATGTAAATCTTAAGCATGGTCTCCCTTTGTAACTATCAGAGTAATTTAATTGTTGGGAAGGGGGAAGGATTTTCTACCTCGTTTTAACATACCTCTTCCTTTATTCTGGGCAATTCTTTATTAAAACATTGACTTGCTGGTTAAATTCTAATAAAACATTTTATTTGTAGAATTTCTCAGCATTTTTTATTTAGCGTTTCTTACTTAGATATTTAAATTTCTACTTGTGTTATATCGATTAAGATTTCTGTTGGTGCACTCAATTATGATCTATCATTAATACAGTAAATATTTTCTCATTTTGATTATAAATAGTACCTTGTGAGATTTGTTTAGGAGATTGGCAACTTAAAGCTGTTTACGAAAATTCAGCAGTGGAACTACTTGCTTTTTTAAAAAAAAAGAAAAATAAGAGCTATAACAATGTTGTGGTGTCCAGTCTCTGCTAAGCATAGCAATCCTTTTTTTTTGCCTTTAAATAATATTTGAAACACCCAAAAGGGAGAAAAGTTGCAGGTAAGATCCCCAAATTCCTCAGATACTGATTTTTTTTCTTTCCTTTGCAAACCATAAAGAGTTTTCTACATTCGCCTGAAGAATCACTGAAAATCCATTGGGTTCTGGGCAGGTATTTGCCCTTGGAAAATAGACACCCTGTTATAGGTGCAAATGGGTGATTTATACACCCAGAATCAGGTTTCATAGGGAAGAGGTAAATATTTAATTATCCAGGGCTTATTTTGATCTGTGACCATAAATAAATAAAGCATGCTAAACATACTAAATGGTCTTGACATTAGGCAACATCCTAAATTAGTTCCCAACTTGGGTGGCCCTGAAAACTGAGCCCAGCCAGCATAGCATGGCCACGAATTCTGGCAATTGAGATCCAATTTGGGGAATGAATGTCTGAATGAATGAAGGTTGATACTCCTCAACTTACCACCTGGCGCTTACGACCATTTGAACTTATGGCATGGTTTTGACAGACCATCCCAGAGCTACTTACGATATGGTTTTGAAGTTCTGAACAGCTGTTCCCCCTCCCTCCCCCAAATCTAGCATGGTTGCACAGTCACATTTTGGGTGCTTGACAATTGACCTGTCTTTACGGCCATTTGCCACATCCTTCAGTCACATGACGTTTGCCGGAAATTGGTGTCTCTTCTGATTTCTAGAAAAAAATCATTTCTACAAAGATTTTGCTTAACAACCACCGTGTTCACTTAATGACCACTGCAATAAAGGTAATAGAGGGGCACAGTCATATGGTAACCTGATTAACAACCACCACAACTTACAGCCGTAATTTTGGGCTCAATTGTGGTCATAAGTTGAGAATTATATACACCACCTTTCAGCCCATAGGGCGGGGTTTTTCAAACTTGGCCCTTTTATGACTTGTGGACTTCAACTGCCAGAATTCCTCAGCCAGGCACGCTGAGTTGAAGTCCACAAGTCATAAAAGGGCCAAGTTTGAAGACCCCTGCCATAGGGCATCCAAGACAGTTGAGGACCATCTGCCAAGTAAAGCTTCTCCAGATGCCACCAAACCTGTAATTGCATTTACCAGTGAGTTGTTTGGGTTAGAATGTGGCAAGGCCATGTGACCTACTAGGCAGGAAATGACTGGTGTCTCCCAACTGATCACGTCAGTGAGATTCATGCCAATAAAATGTTAATTAGTCTGGTTGGGAATTCAGTTTAGCATGCCAACACTGACAGCTTAGTCAAGAGCTCAGAAGATCATCTTCATCTTGCCTCATAAGTTATGCCTGAATCTAGATGGTCACCCCCACAGTAGAATTGGCAAGTAAGTCCCAAGACATTTCATTAGGAGGGAAGGAGTGAAAAACACTAATGAATAAATCAAGAGGTTTGATACAATATTCCCCAACCCAGATTTTCTAGCCTAGCTTTTCCCAATTTGGTATCCTTGAGACGATTTGGGATTTAAATACCGATAATTCAAGTATGTTATGGTCTCTATGAACATGGTAGGAAGATCTGGGCTGATATTAAGCTCTTTCAAAGATATGAAGTGTTTCCTCTTTTAGCCTGTTATTAAACACTTGGAAGTCATTATGTTGTTCAAATGCCCTTCTAATAAAAAGGGCGGCTAATCTTTAATAATGATCAGTTGCTCATGCTTAATAAATCTCATTTAAGGGAAGTTCTGCTCGGCAAGGCAAAGACAGGAGAGGTGATGTGGCACCTTGTCTGGCACTTCATGTAGCTCACAGAAAGAAGTGAAAGAGGTTTCTGCACATGAGCAGAAGGCTCTTCCAGTTAATGGAACTTTGCTTTGAGAAGCAACAATGAAACTCGTGAAATACGGCATCTTTTCAATCTTTGTGCACCATTGTTGTAGATGGCATCAGCAGCTGGGACTTTGAAGCAGGGCTGTTTTCAGACTTTCACCTCTAAATCCCCCAGGTTTTTACAAGCCATGGGTCACAGTAAAAGCAGGAGTGGGTTTGTGCCTCTGTTATTTTCCCTTGGCTCTGAGATATTATCTGCATGGCGCAGTTTATTAAACCAGTGCTTATTTTTGTATATCTCTTTGTGTGCCTGAGAAGCAGCTTATAACATTCAGATAAAGGTGCAATAAACCCCAACATTAATCCTTTCTTAGGTGTATGAGATGGTGTGGGGACTTTGAGCTAGTCCACTCTGTCTAACCCACTTCCCTAAAGGTGAGAGGGATGCAGTGGATGGATGGATAGTAAGTCAAAATTTTTCAAAGTTAGCAACCAATATCTCTTCAAAGTTGCAAAGGGGTAAAACTATGGTTTTGAGTCACCCTCTTTCTTCTTCTTTTTTTTTAAAAAAATAACCTAGCGTAATGAAGAACAGATAATCATTAAAAGAACTCTTCCCTGTGCATTTAGTCTATGATGCTCCAGGAGAACAGGACCTCCTCCCCAATTTATGGGGACATTCATTAGGCAGGGTTAAATTACAATGTTTGTTTAGCTGATTAGACAAATTACAGTCATTAGTTAAGTGCTTTAAAATGTCTTCTTTTCTCCCCAGAGATGTTGGATTCATATGCTAATCACTTCAAATTTTATCAAAAGGCTGGTTTAGTTGATCAACTGAATGTTTTGACAGCCCCTCAAATGACTCACATTTGAATTGGCTGTAAATTCCCATCTTCCTCAGCTCAATAGTGGACATGTGTAATGATGATGTGTACACCAGGTCTCGCAGGGTGCCATCCGGCTATGCTGAGTTGTGACCTCTATTGCACATAAGAAAGAATGAACTTACAATTGTTATCCATTGAATTTCTCATGTTTTATCTTATTTTTCTGAACCCTCTTTCAGAATAAACTACAGTCTCACACCAGAGGTGAATACAACGTTTACAGTACCTTCCAGAGCCACGAACCAGAGTTCGACTACTTGAAAAGCTTAGAAATTGAAGAAAAAGTCAACAAAATTAGGTGGTTACCCCAGAAAAATGCTGCTCAATTTTTATTGTCTACGAATGGTAAGACTCCCTTTGTTAACTTGTTTTTCCTTATATCTTTTTTTATTTAATATATAAAATACAAAATACAAAGAAAAAATAGAAATAGGGGATTAAAGGAGGGAAAAGGAAAGGGGAAGAGAAGTGTGAGGTACAAGGGAAAAGGGGGGAAAAACAGTGTTGACTTCCGACTCCTTTTAGCAAAGTACAAAGTACTGGCTGAGGAATTCTGGGAGTTGAAGTCCACAAGTCATAAAAGGGCCAAGTTTGAAGACCCCTGTTCTAACTTGCAAAAGCCATTGTCTTGATATTGCTGAAATCTCAATGAGAACTTGGGCCTTTTGTTTAATTTCATTTGAAGAGCTGGAGGCATCTCTTGGAATGGAGGTGTTGGCTCTACCAAGGCAAGTTAAAAGTGCTAATTATCCAGTACCCACAATATGTGTCTGGAATGAACAGCCTTAGCACATGGTCTGAACTGCCACCAGGGTGGTAAGTTCCAAAGAACAACCCTGTTAGCTACACCTAACCACATGGTTCTTATAGGCATGAATCATATTATATATTCTGTGTTCAGTTCTGCTGTGAAAGAGTTGGAGGTTGTCAACAGCCCTTGTTACTTCCATGTGTTTCAGACAAAACAATAAAACTATGGAAAATCAGTGAAAGAGATAAACGGCCGGAAGGCTACAACTTGAAAGAGGAAGATGGCCGGTATAGAGACCCCACTACAGTCACTACTTTACGGGTGAGTAGCACCTTTACTTTTCCTTAAGCTTGGATCTGCAACATGACATCTGGGAAAAATGCAACATATGGCCCCTGGTGGTTTCCCCTACCGGCTCAATCTACAGACTGCTACCACTACAGAAAAATAAGTTTTGGTAAAACGCCAGTTTGCAGTTAGTTGGCATCTGATTTAAAGCATGGTCACTAAGATGTCCAAAATAACAAGCTATTGTTTGAGCCACTGTTAAACTCTGGATGGAAAACAAAAGAGAGAAGCACCTGGATCCAGAAACCACAAAGCAGATTAGCTGTCTTGAGCTACAGGGCATCCTGAAATTATTGTGCGACCTCCTGTGAAAAGAATCAGATCTATGACATTCCAGTTTCTTGAGATTTCAGCCATTTTAAATTTTATTTTGGTATGTATATTACTGATGTGTATACTTATCTACCTAATCTACTTATCTACACACACACACACACACACACACACAAATCTGTGGAAACCATTTATGGGCTTTGTGGGTCTTGGTGACTCAAGCCACATAACCCTTTCCCTCTCCTTCCCCTACCCTTTCCCCCCTCCCCTCCCCTTCCTTCCATGCTGCCCACCACACCTGGAGATGTCTTCTTTGTCATCTATTTTCTATAGCACAGGCATCAAACTTGCAACGTCACACAGGGCGGCAGTTTGACACCCCTGTTCTATATAATCAGCAGGATTGTAACTTTGCTAACCCTGTCACTGCTTAATTCTGGGGTCAATTGATTTTAAGAGGGATTGCTTTGGGGGATTTCTGGTGAGAGACAGCAGACTTGGGTGTCATAGCATGGATGGGTTGAATGATCTGGTCCTGTTTTTGCTCAGTTTTATACCTCAACCCATTCTGATGTTTCAATATAAGGAGGTCTTGGTTTCCTCCCTTTTAATCTGTTGATACTGAACTATTGTCAGGCGCAAAGAATCAGGATCACAAAATGTTACAATTCAGAAGGATTTATTATTCAAGCCTAGATACAAGAATTTAGTCAACTGAGGTTCAAGTCCAAATTGGTGCCAGATAAGAATTTAAGAGGTGGGTGGATTTGGATGTTTGTGGCAATGTAACGACTCTAAACTGATGACATGTTTAATGCCTCCCCCAGCTTTGCTTGCTCTTCTCCTACAGATTTGGCCATAATTGCTCACATTTTTTTCCAATCTTTTTGATTTACAGGTGCCAGTATTTAGACCCATGGATCTCATGGTGGAAGCCAGCCCTCGAAGAATATTTGCCAATGCTCACACGTATCACATCAACTCTATCTCCATTAATAGTGATTATGAAACATACTTGTCTGCGGATGACTTGAGAATTAATTTGTGGCATCTAGAAATCACAGATAGAAGTTTTAGTATCTTTTTACATCAGTGTGTTTCTGTTCAACTGGGCTAAAGATCAGATTGTCCAGGACTTGAGTCTACACATTTTTCTGCTCCTCAGTGCTATTGTATCATCGGAAGTGATAACTTCCATGCATCTGGAAATTATTTATTTATTGGTGCAATCTTGGAAAATCTGTGGAGACTACAAATATATTCTGGGAATTGGACACTTCAATTTCATTTGATTTCAAGATAGATACAATGAATTCATTTTATTATTTTATTTTTTTATCTCCCATCTCCCCTACAAGGCAACTCTGGGTGTCCAATCAATAAAAATAGTTTTAATTACATGCCATTTATATCTTTGCTTTTGATATATTTAACGGCTTTTCCAAAATGTTATTGAGAGCAATTGAGACCACATACAAACCCTAGATGGTGGTAGAAATTGTCCTTTTAGCTACTTTTAAATTATTTCATAATGTAACCCGTTTCTTATACATATATTGCATAAGCCTTGAGTTTTTGGAATCCAGATCCCCGCTAGTGATGATCAAGTAGCCAGTGGCGTAGCGTGGGGGGTGCAGGGGGGGCCGGCCGCACCGGGCGCAACATCTGGGGGGGCGCGCTCGCACTGAGCTGCTCAGGGAGCCCCAAGGGCTGCACAGAGTCGGCTTGGCTCCGCTCTCGAGCTGCTCTTTCTTGCAAAGCGAAACGATTCCGGCAGGTGAGATGGGCGGCCACATAAACTGAATAAAATAAATAGAAGCGCCCAACTCTCCACCCAGGCTCAGGCCAACCGCAATCGCCCTGCAGGCGCCCCGGCAGGCTTGGCCGAGCGAAGACGAACCCGCCGGCCGGCCAGCCTAGCTTCGTGCACATGCGTGGCTTTATTTAGCGGGGCTCATGTGCGAGCTTGAATGCAGCGGCTCTTGCAGGTCAGAGCCCCGCCCAGCCGCCCTCGAGAGGGACCCAGAAGCATCCCGCATGCGCGCGACTCTTCTTGGAAAGTCTATGCCACTGCGGGGTGCGTCTTTTCGGCGGTGCCGTGACATCACCGCCCGCCCGCCCCTCTATTTCCGCTTCCGGTTGCCTTGCCCCGGGTGCTGACAACCCACGCTACGCCACTGCAAGTAGCATAAATATTTATTGTTTGAATATAAAGAAGGATTAATTACAATACTGTAATTACACTCTGGTTTATAGTGGATGAGAGGATCGAGTCAACTTTGGCCGATACTGTAAAAGCTGGGCAGGTCAGGCCTTAATAGTACTTTGATGGGAGACCACTAGAAAATCCTTGGGCTGCAGATGAGATGGGGAATGGTATAGGTATAAAATGTAAGGATGAAGAGGAGACTGGCAAATTACTATGAAACTGCAGCCAAGAAAATGTGGCCATGTCTATGTATGCACTGAGGTCTATCTTTTTTTTACCTTACTTTCTCTATATAATAATGAACAAGATAGTTCTTTCCCCCAAAGGTAAAATTGATAGAATTGAGTTTTGCAGTCTGAAAGAACCCAGTTCCATGTAGCCTAATTAACTAGTTTTATCCAATCTCTTGCCGCAAAGTGTGATGCTTTCTAGCAATTTATTTTGTCCCTAGTATGGTTTAGAACAGGGCAGATCGATGGCTTGGCAGTTAAAATGCCGGGCTTGTTGGCTTTCCAGCCAACAGCCCAGGTTCAATACCTAAGTGCCACATAATGGGTGAGCTCCTGTCTTCGCTCCCCAACCTAGCAGTTCGAAAGTAGGCAAATGCGAGTTGATAAATAGGTACCCCTTTGGTGGGAAGGTGCTCCGTGATGTCATGATGGCCACATGACCACAGAAATGCCTTCGGACAGCACTGCCCCCCTATAGCTGGCAACCACTAGCAGAGTAAAATTTGCAGGGACTCCTTTTATGGGTTGGAATGCAAATGTCAAGCTTTGAATGTCACTGAAAAGAAGACTCCTTAATGCCAACAACTTCTAGATATCGTAGATATTAAGCCTGCCAACATGGAAGAGCTGACGGAGGTAATAACAGCAGCCGAATTCCACCCAAACAGCTGCAATACTTTTGTGTACAGCAGTAGCAAGGGAACTATTCGCCTGTGTGACATGCGCGCGTCGGCTCTCTGTGACAGGCATTCGAAATGTGAGTAGCTTTTTCTATTCTAATTGAGTTTTATCACCAGAGCAAATTGGTGTAAAGCAACAGACTGGAAAGTCCATTTAATTTTATATCCCCAATTGTAAAACAAAAACAAAGCAGTTTAAAATATCTTTGAGACAAGTACTCTTATCTGAGGATCTCACAAAGTCACTAAAGATTTGCAATATTTCAGCACCCATGGAATGCAGGAGATGCTCATTTTTATCTGTGTGTGCCTCTGTGTGCATCACAAACACCATTTTTGGATTCCATGAGCACCTTTTAGGAGTTGATGCTGCATTACTACCCAACCCCTATATGCCCTTCTTTAATCAAGCTTATCTTTCTTGTTGGCAGAATATACACTGGAAAACACATAGACAGTGTTGTTTATAGATCTCCATCTAATAATAGATGATTATCCAGTGGTTGGGCTTCAGTCTCTTTTGGAACATCTTTGCTCCTGATAATTAGCAAACTTCATTGCTTCATTGGATTTCTGGGCTGCAGGAAGTCCAAAAATATGAGTTAGCTGGCTACGGATACTAATTCATAAATACATAATATATAAAGGTCAGCTTCTACCAGTCCTTGGAGCTGGAAATGGGAATAAGGAAAGTTGAGCTCAAATTACTTCCGACCCAAGAATTGTTGTTCATTGGACCTCTGGTGGATAATTTTTCACCTCAGAATTATTTGGCTTCCCAGGGTTAATGCTTTAGGTTTTATGTGTTCATGGGCATAAGAAGGGAAATATTCATGTCATCAAGGTGAGCTTGGTAAATTAACGTGCTTACATTTCACTTAACAGTGTTTGAGGAGCCAGAAGATCCAAGCAGCCGGTCCTTTTTTTCAGAAATCATCTCCTCCATCTCGGATGTCAAATTTAGCCATAGTGGTCGATATATGATGACTAGAGATTATCTGTCTGTGAAGATTTGGGATTTAAATATGGAAAACCGACCTATGGAAACGTACCAGGTACACCATACAGATGCACAGTTTGGGAGTCCACTTGCAATTCATTTAGGCTTAAGTGAAGGTTTGGTAGGATAGGAAATATAGATGCAGTAGCACCTGTAATGCCCCCAGAAGGCACACCCTTATCACCGCAGTGGAAGTTTGTTGATAGATTTAAATGAGAAATAAATAATTCAGAATCTCCCGTGGAACCTCTCCCAGAAGTTCTGAAGAAGTTGTGGACATTTTTAAGATTTAAAATATATATGTATCTCCGTTGGTGTCTACAATACTGTCATGAGGGACCTCTTGCAAAGGTGGCTTCAGGTATGATTTATGGCTGAATTTTTTTTAACATAAATGGGTAGAACTATTTGAGAAGGTATTTTATTTGTTCAACTAGCAATGTAAATTCTTGTGTTTCTAACAATTTAAATTTTCTGCATCATTTCTCATTGTTTACCATCCTGAAGTTTATATGAATATACATCCTGAAGTGTATACGCTGAAAGAATGGGGTATAATTTTATATACTGCATGTCTGTATGAATTCATACTTTTGTTCATGATTTCTGATCCAGGGCATGCATTTGAGATTATCAGATTTTTCTCTTTCTTTCAACTCCTTAAATATTTCTTTAAAAGTGGTCAAACAGGATCAGAGGTCTCCTAAAATGATCTCTAATACAGTCTGAATAGCTGAATGTGCGATATGAAGTTATGAGGCTGCTATCCAATTTAATGCAAATTTTTTATTAAGCGTGATTAGTTTTGCATGAATAAGAACAGTAATCTAGAAATTAAGGACATTTTATTTTGGGATGATGTGAACTTTCATATTCACACAATCATTTGCAGTCTTAAGTTATATCCTTTCCTTGTGAAAGGCAACTTAAAACAGTTAATAACTGTTAATATGTTATATTATTTCTTCCTTAAACTAGCATGTGTTTTATTTCTAGGTACACGAATACCTCAGAAGTAAACTGTGTTCACTCTACGAAAATGACTGCATTTTTGACAAATTTGAGTGCTGCTGGAATGGGTCGGATAGGCAAGTTTCAATTTTTTCCTTCTTTCTTTTAGCATCTCTGTACTAATTGATAGTTAAAACTTTTTTTTCAACTGAACATCTAGGTATGGCTGCATGGAAAGCTTATGTAGCTTGCACTGTGTTTTAGTATTAAGTCACCTGCTTAAAATGATTGAAAAGAAAAAAGTACAGCCAAATAAAAGAATTAGCTAGATATATTTTTTTTATTTTGGTTTATCCAGTGAAGCATCTAAATGGGTCAGTTTCTGTTTTATGTTTAACCTTATTGTTTGGCCTGTGAGGGACTGGGTTGTTTTTTTTTTTTTTTCCTTTTTGATATGTTTATTCAATCTTTACTTACTAACGTGGAACGAGCAGGGAGATCTGCTCAAAGTTTGGCTTGGGGCCTCTGATGCTTTGTAAATTCCAGATGAAATTGTATTAACCAATCCTGATCTTAGGTTATCCAGGCAGAATGGAATGCAGTTATATAACCGTTACCAAGATCAAATAATTGGTTCATTTAGCCTAGTATTACATACTGTATGTAGCAACTGATACTTCTGATGCTATGAACTGGGGAGCCTAAGGATTGGATCTTCCTGCAAATACAGTTTAAGCTCTCCTGATATGCATCAATTATCTCCCTATAGTAAATAATTACTGCATTGGTTGTAATTGGTCTTTACACTGCGAGGCTAACCTTGATAAAACAGTGCATATCAGAATTCACATATACAATTGCTAATATTTCTGCCTTAGTGAGATAAGCAGTGTCTATATTTATCACACACACACACACACACACACACACACACACACACACACACACACAGAGAGTATATATATAAAATATAAATATAGGCACTGCCGATCTCACTATCTAAGTGATTCTGTGCAGTTGGCAGATAAAAAGTCAAAATCATACAAAAGATACAGTTAAAACAGAATAAAAACCAATTGGCAGATTTTTAAAATTTTATTTTCATATCCATTTGCTTTTAGTTAGCTGCCTGCAAAAACCTCAGTCTGAAGAAATTAGGAACTGAGAGGGAAAAATGTAATCATTGTGCCCTCGTTTTCCTGATTAAAAACTGCTTGATTAAATTGTCAGTAGTCAAAGTCTCTTAAATCGGTAATTCCAATTCTGAAGAATTTCAATATATAAATTAACAACTCTGGGCCTTTTTCCCCGCAAAAATTCAGAAGAGCTTTTATATTTGCAACAAAAATATTTAAAATACTCCGTCTTATTTCTACATGTATTTCATAATTACTAACATATTGCAAATGTTTTAAACCGAACAGACTGGATAAATGAAAGAAGTCCCATTAGTGTAACTTTTCTAGTAGCTTCCTCATCCCCACCATTCATGCAAATAAAGTGCCACCAGTTGAATGAAATCAACCAGCTGCAGAAGGTTTAAGGTCAAATGATTAGAACGTTTGGAGGATTAGAAACACATCTCTCTTTCTCCACTTTCTCCACAGCGTCGTCATGACCGGCTCCTATAACAACTTCTTCCGAATGTTCGATAGAAACACCAAGCGTGACGTCACGTTAGAAGCTTCTCGGGAAAACAATAAGCCTCGTACGGTTTTGAAACCCCGCAAAGTCTGTGCGAGTGGCAAACGGAAGAAGGATGAGATAAGCGTTGACAGCTTAGACTTCAACAAGAAGATCCTCCACACGGCCTGGCATCCCAAGGAAAACATAATTGCTGTAGCCACTACAAACAACTTGTATATATTTCAAGACAAAGGGATTTAGAGTAGTGGTCCGATCAGAAGAGTTCACTTCCTGTCTAGTCCAGAGAGGCGAACTTAGCATTTGTAAAAACAATATATGGGAAGAAATGGAGCCAGAGAGAGAGAAGTTCGTTGCGGTGCACCTTCCCCAGTGTTTAAACAATGTGCCATAGTGACAACCCATTTTTTCTAGATAGCTACATGGATGATCTCTCTCTCCCTCTCTCTTCTCTCTCTCTCTCCCCCTCCCTCGCTCCCTCTCTCTCTCTTTGCTGGGCAGTTCTCCACTAGCCATTTAGGTGGGGGTAGGGCACTTTTAAACATAAAATTGACTACTTGCACCATCTCACCAAATGGACTAGAGATTGGATCAACATTGGGTTCCTCCATTTTTTTATGCCTTCCATTGTGATGACGTCAGCCACAGCGAAACCTTCAAGTAATGCTGTGGGATTTTCATTGTGTAACCTCATTATTGTATTATTTGTGGGGGGGGGGCTTATTTTTTTTTAATTAAATAACAGCTTGTTCTTGCTGTGGCTTGTAGCATTCCTCTTATGTCTCCTGGACTCCTTCTCCCTTTTACAATCCCTTTCTCCAGCCCTGTGGTGGTGGTGGTGTCTAGAGAAGAAGAAAAGAAATGAAAAGCACATGAAATGGGTCGGTGGTCAAAGTGGGGGGAGGGTCTCTTGCAAAGAGTAAAATGTTTTAATGAAATGTTGACTGCAATCACTCCTTGCCGTGTCTGGCACTGAAAATGAAAAAGGAAAAAAAACGTAAAGGGGGGGAAATATACTGAATAAAAATGTCGAATAATGACAAATTGTTTTTTTTTCTTTTCAATCTACCTCTTTATATTAAAAATTGTTTTTTTTTAAGTTAAGATACATGATAAAATGGTTTGATAATGATTTTAACCAGTATTAATTTTCATGAGGAAAGGGAGAAGGTTTTTTTTTTAATGACTTCTATATATGAAATTGTTAAAGACACTTTAATATTTATCTGCAGTTTCCATTAAAATAACTTTTGGGAACACTCTTGGATTCTGCTGTAAGCCTAAATAGTAATTGTCTTATTTGTCTCATGTCATCTCCGGTTTGAGCCTTCTCCCTTTCTTCTTAACAGAATTTTGTCAGATTCGGGAAGGGTCTGAATTTTGTAGAATAGTGCTAAAAGTTTTATGGGACTAAACTTTTTCATGTGTTAATCCCTTTGTCCTAATTTCAGCGAATGCCTTCTTTCAGATTCAGACTTGCAGAACAGTGCTTTTCTTTCCTTTTTGAAAAAAAAAAAAGAATTAAAGTTTCTTGTTTTTAAAAAGTATGTTGTACCAAATTTAATATGAAGCGATTGGAATAGATAAAAACCATTACATGCCTGATAATCCCAATACCTAAATGTATTTTTATTGCTGCCAGGAACTTGAACAGGATTGTAGTTTGACCTTATAAATATTCTCTTTTCATACCTTTTTTTATAAAAAAAAAACACTTGCTACTACAGGATATAGAAAAAGTCGCAGTGATCAAAAAATCCTTCAAGTCCCCAGTAGATCCAACAATAAATGTTGGCACACCATTTAAAATATTTATGCACCATTTTTAGCGCTCACATATTCTCCATGTTTAGGTAAAAATCACAAACTTTCTATAATCTCCATAATATTCCCAATCTAGAGATAGCACCTGTCTCGCAGCGAGTTGTTCCATGGAGAATTGCCTAATTCCGTTCTCAGGAGTGGATGGGTGCATTCAAATGGGCAGCTCTTGCAAGTTAAAGGATACTTTTTGTTCCTCTGTCTTTCGTCCGAGAGGTCCCTAAATGAGATCTTTGGAGGCAATGAGACCTATTGAGTGATGAGGGTAATTGCACAATAAAAGCTTTGGCTGGAAGCATCTGTCTGCTAAGAAACATGCCCCCCTCCAAAAAAAAACACAACACCTGATGAAAGACAGTACAGTACCCTGTGTTATATGCACACTGAAGCAGAAAGATTTGAATTTTGGAAAAAGTGCAGCAGGTGGCAACCAAACTGATCAAGGATAAAGAATAACTTTCCAAGGAAAAGTTAATTGTCTTGGATTAGTTCAGAAGAAAATAAATTGAAGGGAGACATGTTCAAGGTATATAAAATCAGGTATAGAGCAGGGTAGCCCCTTCAATATATTAGGAATAGGGTCCTCCAAGCTAGCTGGAAAAGTTAGGAGAAATACTTCACACAATTTGGAATTGTCTATAGAATTCTTTATCATAAATGATGTTGCCCACTGGATAGCTTTCAAGGGAGAATCATAGAAAGCTGTGCTATCAAGGACTGTTATTGTTGAAATTTCAGTTTTAACTTCAGGTTGTCTCCAGATGCCAATTGTAAAGGGGATGATAGAAGGGAAAAAAAGAATAAATCATGTCAATCGGATTGTGAAAAGTAATTGGCAATCAAACAAAATGTCTCAATCTTGGCAGCTTTAAGATGTGTAGAGTTTTACTTCCATAATGGTGATTAGGTTAAGATACCGGTAGCTCTTGATTTGACCCTGTATGGCTATTCTTTCAGATTTTGATTTTTATTCTGCATTTTAAGCATGTGCAAAACTGAATTATCAATTTCTTGGGGGGAAAAACTTGATAGACTGGATCTGGACGGGGAAACTCTTACACTAATTTGATGGACACATGCAGTAACAGTTCATTTGAAGCAGTTTCATCTGAGCAGCCAAATTAGCTTCAACTCTTTCCCTAAGCTTCAGGAGTTTAAAATACTTTGCGCTTCTTCCTCTCTTTTCAGTTTTAAGATAATGAAGTGTGGAATTCCTGATATGTATGAAACTTTTTAAGAAGTACTATAAAAGTAGAGAAAGCCAAAAACATGTTTTGTGCATCAATTTTTATCTTTTGAGGATCAGCTCCCTCTTTGTTTTTAACAAAGAAAGGGGGAAAAACATCCCTTGATATCTTATTATTTTCTAGGTAAATATTTGTAGCACTTGTAAAGTTTGTTACGGGTTATCAAAGAGAGAAGTTCTAAGGAGAAATTTCCTGACAGAACAACCAGTGGGACAACCTGCCTCCAGAAGTTGTTAATGCTCCAACACAGAAGTTTTTAAGAAGAGATTGGACAACCATTCCTCTGAAATGGGATAGGGCACAGGTCTGCAACCCGCGGCTCCAGAGCCGCATGTGGCTCTTTCAGCCGTCTCCTGCGGCTCCCAGTCCTCTGCCATGTGCAGTCCAAAAAAAAAAAAAGTGGGACTAAAAAAGTTCAACCAATCAATTCAAATATGCAGGGTAGGTGCATAATTCGCCTTGGCTCCACTCTTCAGTCAAACCCTGTTCTGCGCATGCACGCATGTACGCACATGCGCACACATTTTTGCGGCTCCCAGTTTTTCATTTTGTGAGGGAACCGGTTCCGAGTGGCTCTTTCACTGTTTCAGGTTGCTGACCCCTGGTAGAGGGTTTCCTGCCTGAGCAGGCGGTTAGACTAGAAGACCTCAACGTCCCTTCCAACTCTTATCATTACTATTATTATTACAACAATAATACCACTTGGGCGGACGTTTTCCTAGTTTGGTTACAATCAGGGCTTTTTTTCTCATAGAACACTCAGAACGGAGTTCCGGCACCTTTTATGGATGGAACCTTGTAGGGTAGGCAAAGCGGGTTGTATGACATGTGTGAGTTCCAGCACCTTTTTCTTTTACAAAAAAAAGCACTGGTTACAATCATGGATTTCCGAGTGGTCCCCTATCCAACTAGGAGCCAGGCACCACCCTGCTTAGCTTGTTAAAAGTGCTGCAACCCTTGATCTCATTATGAACCCCAAGCTATTGTGCCTCCAAGCCCGGCGCATGCGCAACAAAAATAGACCACCAGGCAGCGGGTTGAGGGAGGCTGCGTGCGGGGTTCGAGGACAAGCATGCGCACTCCCGCCTGGGAACACTCCGGCTCCGAATGGC
Organism: Vipera berus; assembly: GCF_964194415.1. Classification (NCBI taxonomy): domain Eukaryota; kingdom Metazoa; phylum Chordata; class Lepidosauria; order Squamata; family Viperidae; genus Vipera; species Vipera berus. Next base: position 15,379,268 of record NC_138211.1, on the reverse strand, counting down.
CTACGTGAGGAGCGTCAGGGAGGAAAGCTGCCATCTACGTGAGTGGGCGGTGCCTCAGCCCTGGCTAGCAGCCAGGCTTCCAACCACGCGTGCGCGGCGGCTCGGAGGAGGCGGGGCGGCTGGGGCTGGCGTTGGGGAACGTACAGATACCCCTTCGCGATCCCAGCTGTGCCGCTCTTCTCCCCGCCGCCGTTGCCCTCGGCAGCTTGCCTCCGTTCCTCCACGCGCTGCCTCGGACGGACCAGCTCCGCGCTCGCCGTCGCCCAGCTCCGCCGCCATGTCGTCCCCTCAGGACTTGTCTCAGCACCACAACAACAACAACCTGCCGCCCGAGGGGACGCCCACCGAGCCAGGCCTCAACAGTGAGTGGGCTGAGGGCGGGTCGGGCGGCGGCGGCTCTCCCCTCCTCTCAACCTCCCCAATCCCGCGCGACGAGAATTGGGGGTCCCCCTCAAGTGGCGGTTAGCCTAACCCTGCCCCCCACACACACCTCACCCCGGGCCCGTTGCTTGGCAGGGATTGGCTGGTCCCCTGGCCGCACGAGCGCCTGTGGGCCAATGAGAGAAAGGCTGGATGGCAGGCGCGGGGGGGGGGAGGAGGGGAGAAGGGACCCCTGAGCTGGCGGGAGGGGTGTGTGTGCAACTTTCCCAACCCGGACTCTTCTGGAGCGTTGGACTACAACCCCCATAACGCTTTGGCGTCAGCATGGGAGTGGGGGGGGGGCGGGCGGGCGGGCGGAAGGAGGGCCATTGATTAGACCAGAGGTCTTCAAACTTGGCCCTTTTATGACTTGTGGACTTCAACTCCCAGAATTCCTCAGCCAGCATGCCTGGCTGAGGAATTCTGGGAGTTGAAGTCCACAAGTCATAAAAGGGCCATGTTTGAAGACCCCCTGGATTAGACTGACTGCTTTGCAAATTAAGTTTCTTTGGGCGGCCTCAGATGGGGGTAGTTTCCCCCCTCCCCCTTCGATCTGCACAACAACCCTGGGAGGTCGGTTGAGCTGAACGAGGGGTGATTGGTCTGGAGCAGGGGTCTTCAAACTTGGCCCTTTTATGACTTGTGGACTTCAACTCCCAGAATTCCTCAGCCAGCCATGCTGGCTGAGGAATTCTGGGAGTTGAAGTCCACAAGTCATAAAAGGGCCAAGTTTGAAGACCCCTGGACTCTGGAGCATCGGGCGATTTTAAGTCACCCGAGGGAGATGGGAGTCTGGATCTTCTCTGGTTTTTTTCCTGTGCCTTTCACTGCCCCTGGTTCAAAAAAAAGGGGAGGAGGGGCAGAGGGAGATGAATAGGAAGGGGATGTGCTGCCCTTCCGTGGGAAGGAGACCCCTATGAAAGGAGAAGAGTGGCTGAAAAGGAATTCCCAGTCTCAGGAAATCAGTAGGGATATTCTCCACCCATCACGTTCTGCTTATGGAGATGCTCAAATTATCCAGGTCATGGTTGTCCCAAAGGGTGTGGGGTTTTTCTTTCTTTCAAAAGCCAACTGGATTTCCTTTTTTTTTCCCTTTGAAAACCTTTCGCTTCTCATCCAAGGAGTTAGAAGCTTCTTAGGTGTGAAGTGAAACGTTTTCAAAGAAAAAAAAAAAGAAAGTCCAGTTGCCTTTTAGAAAAAGCACCTTTGGGATGTTCTGCCAACCTTGTCTCCTGATGGCATCTGGTAGTGGCTTATACTTTTTTAAAAAAAAAACCTTTCAAGATTTAAAGTTTATTACCCATTTTATTGTCTTAGCTTTAAAAAGTCAGTGACTCCTTTTTTCCTCCCTGAAAGCTATCAAGGATGATATACTGCCCATTTAAAAATAACTCTGAAAAATAACTCTGAAACTTTTAAAGGCATTAGGTTAAGTGTGTACCGGAATGGCCTTAAGTTTTTATTCTGTACTGTTTTATTTGTTGTTTCTTTGTGTTTGGCATAATGATGAATCCACTTTTCTGATGTTTGTTATGTCATGGTATTTGTCTTTTAGTGCTGATACTTGAACAAACTTGTTTTTCCTCCTCAACTCTCTCTCTCACCTTCTCCCCCCCCCCCATGTAATATGCCACAGGGAATTTACTTATTGCTCTGGATTAAGTCTACTACTCAGGTTGAAAAGTGGCTTCCCTTGTATGGTAGATTGCTGCCAGGTTAAAAAGGAGACAAATATGTATGATTGCTGTGGGAACAGTCATCCAAAAAGAGAGTCATTTCTTTTAACAGTGGGAGGTTGATGAGGTGATGGCATGTGACCGCCTCCGGGTATTATAAGGCAGAATGGAATGGAACTTTGTAAAAGAAGTACAAATTAGTGATACTTTTTTTCAAGATAGAAGGACCTGGGAGCTTGAATCCAGTTTCTATAACCCTTTTAAACATTTTGTTGAAGGAAAACTGTATAAACTTGGATAAAATAAGTAAATATCAATGGGCTTTGGTTGCTGGGTTGTAAAAAGCATTTTGCAAACAATTGTGAGGAGTAAATACATCTACAGTAAACGTTAGGGAATGAAGGAATTGTGAATGGATGGAGTGGAGTAATTTATTTCTGTGCTAGTGACCTTAAAAAAGAAGCTACAGCTGATGGCCTGGGTGGGAATTAGAGTATGTCAGACTGTGTTTATTTAGCTGCCAAATCCTGTGTGTACAGTATTATTCCCTTGTATCCAGGTCAGTCAGCTCCTCTTCTGTAAAATTTTGTTCAATTTGTGGAGGATACAAAAGATCTTTTGGATAACTATGAAGATTAAAGTTAATATTGTACAGTAGAAGGGAAGAGGTTAAGGAATCGTTACCTTCCTGTTCCTTTTTTCAATTAAGAGCCATTGCTTCCATGTTCCCCAATAGTTCCAAAGGAAATTCATAGAAATCATTCATATATAAACAGTGGAAACATTATTGGTACCCATCATACTTTTATTGCTGATACTTTAATGATGGGGTTTTAAAAAAATGTTTACTTTGACTTTGTTGTAAACTGTCCAAAATCTGTAGGAATGGGACAGGTTACAAACATTGGTAAATATAAAACGTGACAGGACTGCTAGGAGGCAGGACTTCAGTCATTTGATTAGAATATATACACACATAAGGAGAGGGAATATGCATACTTACAGAGAGGTAAACCACACTGAAATACCTCTGTTACTCCATCAGGGTTTTGCTACATTACCTCCTAGTTAGAATTTTATATATATCCTCCAAGCATAGAAGCAAATAGCATCCACATGACAGTGAACCATGTGGGTAAGTAGTTGTATAAATATCAAGCAGTAGTTATGAATTTGCTGTGGAATTATTTGCACATGTGATTTAAAATAGCTTTATATGCAGGAACAGGAGTGGGCAGAAGACATAGTATGCTTGGATTATATGTAGATTTTTTTTCTACTTACACAAGATAAATTTGCTGGGTCAAATTTAATTTCAAATGTAGTGTATATCTTTGGGGATTTTTCTATAATTCTAATGCAAATTCACTTGATTCCAAGTAAACTGATTTTGCAGTTGATTTATATTTTATTTATTTTACTTTACATTTATAATGTGGATTCTGTTTATAAGTTCAAAACATACATAGTATTCCATGCTATACCTTCCTCCCTGCTCCTTTTCCGCCCCTACAATAATAACTATTAAGAGAGATTAGGTTGAGAGAGGAACTGGCCCAAAGTCACTCAATGAGCTTCCAAGGTTGAGGATGGAATACAGTTTAGCTCTATTCCCTTAAGAACTTCACCACATCGTCCTTTCACTTCTCTGCCTGTCTAGTGATTGCTAGTAACAGTTAAACCCTATTATCAGCTAGTATGGTGATATACACAATATAGGAATTCTATTCAAGCATGGACACAAATTTGCCATGACAGACTAATATTTGAAGCAGTTAAGGCTTGGAATCCCCCCATTTGCTTTGATGGGGTATATTCCTTTTCTTTTGCTGCTGCTACTGTGCAGCTCTTAATATTCTAATTAGTGGTAATTAAAAGGCCAACAACTTGAGATATCCTACCAATATTAAATTTCCAGACATGTGTTAAAAGAGATAGTAACGTAATGGCATAAAAGTAGTGGGAAATGTTTAGCTGTTGTGATCTGAATTGCCCATTTTGCTGTTGATTTTTTTGGGGGTAATTACTTGTTCTTTCTTGCTCTAAAGACTGATAGAATATTGACTACATCTGGCCAGGAAAGCTTGCTAGTAAGTCTTAATACATTTACTGTGTGGACCCTTAAAATGTTTGCAGTGTAATATAACATGCTTGACTTTACCACTCCTGAGCCAAAAGAGCAAGTATGTCCTCATAGGGAAGCCTTCTAACAGAGCAATGGAAGAACACTCGATCAAGCCTGGTACAAGATTGTGTAATATTTAAGCAATTACAAAGTGAAAGGATGTTTGGTTGGAATTGCTGCTTGAATCCCGAATTCCAGAGAAAAGCTATTAGGAACCAAATTCAGTTGATTTTGCCATTCGTGGCCAGGTTACACTTTTAAAAAAGAATCATGGCACAGACTCTGTAATTTAACTAATGGGATCTGCTTCTAGTCTAAATAGAATTTGTCAGATTATTACAGTTATCAGGCCTATTAGGTAAGAATTCAGTTTTAACCAAAGATTAAAATTTGCCACCTAAGCATGAATCTCTCTACTTTTAGCAAAGAGCCAGTTTAGTTTACTGATGCTGGCCAAGAAACCAGGAGAGTGTGAGTTCTAGTCCTGCCTTCGGCATGAAAAACTGGCTGGGTGACTTTGGGCTAGTCATACTCTCTCAGCCCAACCCACCTTACAGGGTTGTTGTTGTGGGGAAAACAGGAGGAAGGAATGTTATGCATGTTTGTCCCCTTGAGTTACTTATAAAAGAAGGCAGAATTTATTTTTTTAAAAAATCTAATAAAAGTAGATCAGCCTCCAGCTGAAGAATGGCATTTGGAGCACATTGGGATCTGAAGTATTGCTTTCAGGAAATTGGCCTGAAAGCTGAGAGTACTATAATGGTTGGATGAGGTCTTAACTGGATTCGTTATGAAAGCTGAGCCTTAAGTAAAGTGATAGAAGCAGATATGAATCTGTTTTCTTCTAAATAGAAAAACCCTAAAATACTTGTGCTGTTTGTATTGCATTTTCAGCTTTTTCTTGCCTTTTTTCCTGGAACATAAAATAGAAACTCCAGATATTTAAAACATTAATCTGCTCAATGACATTCTCTTGGATGTTCCAGTTTTTTGATCCAGAGGTTTTGGAGAGAAAAAAGACCTTTGTCTTAATATAATCAGAAGATTGTTATCTGTATATTGTTGAATTAGATTCTGTTATGCTCTTTAGAGAGCAACCAGTATTTTTTATAAGATCATCTTCATAAAGTCACTGAGCCTTTCTGGCTGGTTTGGAGAGATGAGAGTCCAGTTCTTGCAAGACTCTAAATGAAGTAGGGAAATTAGAAGAGCTAATAAAAAGCCCTACCAAATACTTTTTTGGTTCAGATTACTATCTGTAAGATGCCCCAAAGGGTTGCATCTTACTTGCAGGCCTGTGTTCACCTGTGGCTTAGGCATGTTTGGAGGCTTAAAACTTATGTGACAAGATTTTCTCTTCAAATGGAATGAAAGGTACTCTCAAAATTCCAAGTGCAACATAAAGTGGTAGGCTTGTTTAAGTATTTTTCACCCATATGTTGTATTTGCTCTATTTGGATTTGCTTTACAGTTTCTGATAAGATATCTGGCTATTCAATAGGTTCCTGGGTAGAATTGCAGATGAATGGGAATGGGAATGACAACGACAACAGCAATGCAAAAAATGGGGGTCTAGAACATGTTCCTTCTTCATCTTCCATCCACAATGGAGATATGGAGAAGATACTTCTCGATGCTCAGCATGAGTCTGGACAAAACAGTTCACGGGGTAGTTCCCATTGTGACAGGTAAGCATTTATTTTTTTACATTTTTAAAATACTTTGGAATGCATTTTTTTGAACTGTAATACAATTTCATTTCCAGCAAGTTTAGCTGGATTTATGTCTCATATTAAGCCAGAGATTAAATTAATAGTTGCTATATAAATAATGAAGGGACGCGGTGGCTCAGTGGGTTAGGACGCTGAGCTTGTCGATCAGAAGGTCGGCAGTTTGGCGGGTCGAATCCCGAGTGCCACGTAGCAGAGTGAGCGCCTGTTACTCGTCCCAGCTTCTGCCAACCTAGCAGTTCGAAAGCACGTAAAAATGCAAGTAGAAAAATAGGGACCGCTACGGTGGGAAGGTAACAGCGTTCCGTGCGCCTTTGGTGTCTAGTCATGCCGGCCACATGACCACTGAGATGTCCTCGGACAAGCGCTGGCTCTTCGGCTTTGAAACGGAGATGAGCACCGGCCCCTAGAGTCGGAAACGACTAGCACGCATGTGCGGGGGAACCTTTACCTTTACCTTTATATAAATAATATGTAAATTACTTTTTAAGGACTTTCAGCTTTTCAGTTTTATTAAAGTTTCTTGTATTATATAAGAGAGAGTAGAAGGAAATTCTGAAGGACTGGAAAAATATTTTGCAGTTGGTTGAGTGCCTCACGTAATCAGATGTTTAAATCTATGTCTATTTTTGATGAGCCTTTTGCAGTAGATACTTGCCATTTATGGAATACCGTATATTTGGATGGGGCAGAAACCTGTTTCTTTACTAAAAACAATTATGTGGGCAAGAATCCATTATGTTTATATTGTATTATATTAAAGTGGTGATAAACTTAACAAGACACTAAAACCACAGAATGAAAAAGTCAGACCATTATTACACTAGGTCTATATTACATCTGTGCCCTCAAATTGTCTGCTTCTGTTAAAGATGATTATCTTCACTGCTTAAAATTTTGAAGCCTCTTTTAATAAAATGCTATTTGTGACCTTGTTTTTCAATGTGTTAGGAAGCAGATCTTCATCATAGTGCTGAAACTGCATGTATTAGGAATTCATGCTAAGTCTTCGTACATTAGAAATTTTCTACTTATTACTGGCAGTCACAAAGATAATAAAACTTAATAAAAGCAACACTTTAGCTTTTTAAGCATTATAAAAATATGCTTTTTTGCTATAATCGAATTGTAGAAATAGAAGCATGTTCTGCTAGTGATTGTTCATCTCATAATATGCTGTGCATCTGATGATTAATTCTCTTAATCAAATTAAAGATGTCTTAAACTATCAATTTCAGTCTGCTGCTGGTATGTTGCTTACCAGGGAAAAGAGCTGGTTCATACTGAATGATTTAGTGGAGGTGGGTGTGGCTGTATTTCCTCCCAGGAAATAATAGAGGAGTTCAACTTCTATAAAGAGGAACTCCTTAGTAAAGGAAGGGGCAAGGAAAAGGCACATAAGCAGAGACGAGGAAAGTTTTCCAGGAAACAAATGTGAAAGTTAATAGGCAGGGTAAACAACCTGATGCTAAATCAGGCCACTATTAAAACAAAAAACAGAAATCGAATTTTCTGCCGCAAAAAGAATAGCTTTTTTAACACAGAGTAGACAGAAGAAAAAGTCTCAAGCAATGTGAGTACTAATTATTTTAAATAGAACTCACATTTAATATCCAGCAGCTGCTAAATTGTTCTTCTTCATAGCTTTTCTACAATAAATTATTGATCAGAAATTTCTGTATTCTTATGTGCCTGGTTAAGTTATTTCAAATCCACTTGCCAAGGACAGTTTTAACAGCAAATGATACTTCCTTTTTTGTTGCTGTTATCAACTTTGAACATAAACGTTTAACTGCTTTTGCAGTTCTCTGAGAAAGCACCAGATAAAAACTGAATTGAATTTTCTAATTTAGAGAAGACCAGCCATAGCCACAACCAACACATTAAATGTGCAGTCGTTTGTTTTATACTGCAGATAATCTCAATATCGGCTTCTTCCTCAGTTAAATTTATAAAGTAGTTTTGTGTGCACTTACTCAATTTTGGCCCTATCTGTTTGCTCAGAAGAGAATTAAGGTTGTTCTTCTCTCATCAGGGCTCTCTTAAGACCAGTATTCCCCCTGGGCAGACAAGCACTACCTGTGAGGGAATATTCCTCATTTGGAGATCCCACTGGACTCATGATTCCTCCTCAGGCAGCAGGTGGAAGCAGGTGGCAAAGAGAACTTTTGCCCAACTTCAGATGGGGCGCTAATTGCAGTGTTACCTGCTCCAGAAGGTTGCAATAACTCTTGCCCTCATTACCACTTGGTTAGAGGAGCACAATGTATTTTGCAAGGGGATTACTTTAAAGACTACTTGGAAATTATGAGTTGGTTTCCAGTTACAACATAAAGTGTGGGGTTTGAAACCTGTGAAGTCATTTATGGCTTGACATCAAGTTATTATTGCAGGACTGCCTATTCCCAACTTGAACCGGCCCAACCTAGTAAGTCTCTTACTGAGAAATTCCTTGTAGTCCTTTGCTTCTGACAGGTAAGGAAAAGAATTAGTCTCCTGGTGGAAATCAGGCTCTCCCTTTCTTTGATAGGAAGAAACTTTAGGAAGCTATTCTGCAGAGTTCTAACGATGCTACATACTGTGCTATCTTATTTATATTGCCTTGATCTTACTCCTGTTGTGTCTAGAGGTTTTATGGTGTAGTGATTAAGTTGCAGTTTTAAAGTACTGCAGAACTTTTATAATGTGAACCACTGAGAACTCTCAGCTAGTAATAAGATATAAAACAAATAAACTTTAGTAATAGGTGCAAATGAAAATTAATAACAGTGTGTTGTAATAACAATGCTTTGTGATAACAGTGATATATTTCATTTCTGCAGTCCTTCTCCACAAGAAGATGGACAGATAATGTTTGATGTGGAAATGCATACAAGCAAAGACAATAGTTCTCAGGTATTTTCCTTCTTTTTACTTAAAGTCCTGCTTGTGAAGGATTAAGGTAACAAAATTTTAAAACTTAGTTCTAGCAGTGAGTTTTTATTCATTCTCTAATCCCAATAAATAATCTCATTGTTATTTTTTTCCCAGTCAAAAGGTACTCTTTTTATTTAAAATGAAGTTTTTGTGCTCATATAGGTATTTTAATTGTATTGTTATGGCAAGAAGTCTTTGATAACATACTTGTATACCTTTGTATAACTTTGTGCTTCCCAAAAAATTATCAGGAGCTGGACATTTAAGACGGGTTCTGATATATGTTAATTCTTATGGCAGGGTAACTAAAGTTTTGAACACACTTTTTGGATTTTGATGGTAGAATATTAATTTTAATTAAGAATATTGCTCTTTCATAAATACTTTAAGTCATATTTTTGGAAATTGTTCTGTAGTAAATTGCCTACAATCTATAGATGTATTTTTTTAATCTCATGGAGACTTAATCATTACAATTACACTTAACTGCTTTCTAGGATTTAAGGATCTTCAGGGTGTAGGTCCATTGTAAACTGATTCATATAGGAAGAGAAGATGAGTTATTTTTAGATAAATATGTAACAGTCTGCCTATTTGTTCAGTTCAGTGTTTGTCAGAGTTATTTTCCCAGCTGTATTTGGAGTCCTTCCATAATTTCAGTCTGACTTGATGGCTCATGTTTATTCTTTGTATTATGATTTTTTTTTGAAATAATAGAATAATAAAGGCATGCTGTGGACTATGTAAGCAAAGCACAGTTTCTTATAAATAGCATAAAACTGGTTCAAATGAAATCTTTTAGTTGTTATTTTTTATTTGAACTTTTGTAAGACCTGCCTGCTTATCTCCTGATCACTTCTCTGTAGGAAATAACAAGAACAAATGAACTGAATGAATTACAGAACTTATCCATTATGTATTTTCAGTCTGAAGAGGAAACAGTAGAAGGCGAAAAGGAAGAGGTCGTTTTGAAGAAAAGTGCTGACTGGGTATCAGATTGGTCAAGTAGACCAGAAAACATTCCTCCCAAGTGAGTTGAAATCCTTTGTAATAAATATACTTTTGCTGAGAAGAAATGTCGATTGCAACAGAATATTAAAATAATTGTTTTAATTATCTTCAGTAAGCTAAAAGTAAAAAAGAACCCAATCAAGGAATCGTAAAGACCACCCCCACCAACACTTAATAGGGCAGGCCACTAGTGTATAAAATGACAGCAAACCCCACTCCCTTGTAGCACTGATGATGTTACCTAGTTTGGTAATGAAATGTCTGCAAGAAAAAAAAAATCTCAAAGAGCACCAAGGGCCCTATAAAATAATTATGAAAAGAAAGCTTAAGAACTGTATTCTTACCAGGAAAACCCAGATCAGATTCTGAGTTTCATGTTTCTCAAGATATAAAAGTCTCTTTAGAAGGCCAGATCCTGAAGTTGAAACTCAAATACTTTGGCCACCCAATGAGAAGGAAGGACTCACTGGAGAAGAGCCTAATGCTGGGAAAGGTTGAGGGCAAGAGAAGAAGGGGACGAAAGAGAATGAGGTGGCTGGATGGAGTCACTGAAGCAGTAGGCGTGAGCTTAAATGGACTCCAGAAGATGGTAGAGGACAGGAAGGCCTGGAGGAACGTTGTCCATGGGGTCGCGATGGGTCGGACACGACTTCGCAGCTAACAACAACAACAATAAAAGTCTTATCATATCTTCCATCCATCCTTATTAGAGTGCTCATATTGAAGAGTAGGTACTCGTAGGAGTCAAAAGAAAACAACATTCTTTTATAGTACTTCTAGATGAGGAAGATAGAAGTAAGGTTGAAAACTCTTTTTTACTCTTTCCTTGGCTTTCCATCAGCCTCAGAGTTCTAGTTACAATATGCTCAAGATTAAAAACCTGTTTGTCTGTCACACCACTGTGTCCCACAGATTTCTACTAAGTCATTTCAGGTTAACCAAGGTTTGGCAAAAACAAAACCCACAATATTTCTATCCCCTATTTTGGTCAAACCCAAAGACATTTTACAGTGATTTTATGGGTCATGTAGCCAACAACACATGTGCAGGTAGAGCCCTCTCCCTCTCTCCCTTCAGAACCTCCCAGAGCAGCATAGCCCACTATCCTACCTAACCTCGCTGATGTCTCAGTATGGCGTATCCCACCTACCTGCCCAAAGGTTTACCTTTAGAATGAACCATCCAAAGCCAGCTGCGTTGAAAGCTGCTCTTGCTTTATTGTTGTTCTCAAGTACCCCAATTCAATGTATTCCATACAATATATTCTATCCTCCTCATCTCCCTCTGCTCTTTCAGGGAGTTTCACTTCAGGCATCCTAAGCGAGCAGTGTCTTTAAGTATGAGAAAGAGTGGAGCTATGAAAAAAGGCGGCATTTTCTCAGCTGAATTTCTTAAGGTTTTCATTCCGTCTCTCTTCATATCTCATGTTTTGGCTTTGGGACTAGGGTAAGTATGACTACATACATTGAGTATGATGAGTTATTTTTCATGGTTCTTTAAAGCTTTGAATTCCAGAATTGTTCCCAGCAACTTCCAAGAATAGTGCTAGAGGTTCCAGTGTTTTTGAAGAGAAATAAATAAGCATATGCACAGTTAGTGCAATATTTTATAGCAGAGTTAGGACAGGACTGCCTAGAATGAGAGGGACGTTATAAAATCAGCTGCAGAATGCTGGGGAGAAAAACTCTAAAATATTTTCCCCATCATTCTACTGTAGAGGGAAAATAAATTCCTGCTATTGTTTTCTGAAAGGGTAACCCCAGCTCCTCCTGGATTGCTTTAGATCTCTCTGCGTAGGTTCTTTCTCAGTAAGAACTGACGTTGAGTAGCAACAGAACACAGAACTATACTGCAAGAAATGTATGGTTAAAGGATGGATGTACATTATAGATGTCATGGCAGCTTTTCTTCATAACAATTGGAGTTACCCTGGTTCAAAAAACCTGGGGTGGTGATGAATGGAAGATACATCAAGTTCTGCTTAGCTGCCATATATATAATACCCCATCCTGCGAGATATTTTTTTTCCTTTGAGCTTTTATTAAGGTATTAGCTTAGGAATAAGCAGTAGAAACAATTATAAGTGTGTTTGTTACTTTAGAAATCTTGTATCCATATCCATCGCTGATAAACAACAAGCACAGTCCCTACCCTCTGTTAAGAAACAGTTGTCAGTTTTCAGAATGTTTTGAAAAATGCATAGATGTAATTTTCATGTTTCTTGATAATGTTACAATTACTTTGCTTTAAAAGCCTAATTTGAATGGTCCCAACAATGCCTCTATGTAATTTCTGTCTGAGAAGGAGGAAATTGTAAGTGAGGAATGGTACTTCTGGGATATACTTTGTTACATGTTGTTTTTAGATCCATGTAGAAAACCAGAGATAATGACACTTTAGCTCTGGAGTTAATTTTGCATTTCAACACCAAGGAGCTCATAGTATTTCCATGCAAAAAACTACTCTTTTAGCAACAATCTGTCAATGGTTGTATGCTCTAGAGAATTGAACATATTTCATATTTGTCCAGATTTAATATAACTAAATAGCAAACAAAATACTTCAGGAATGCAGGAGAAAAGCATGCACGGTACCATGGGCTTTTTCAGACACTAGGCACCTACTTCTAATTAAAGAAATGAAGTAAGAGGTCCCCCGTCCAAATACACAAAATAAGCCATAGAGTTGCACTATTTTTACTTTCTTTGCCAACAGCAGGTGCTAATGATAATTTTCTTCTTGAAACATGTTAGCTGCACATCATGTTTTCATGCTTTGTAAAAAAAATGGCATGAATGAGTAGCAATGTTTCCTTAATACATTTTGATTGATGATGTTAGAATTACAGCATAGTTTGGAAGAATAAAGTAGGCTTTGGGGCAGGGGGCAGATATAAAGTATCAATGTACTTTGCTTTGCATTTCATTGCAGTATCTACATTGGAAAGCGACTGACCACGCCTTCAGCTAGCACTTACTGAAAGAAGCAGTGCACAAATCCTGGAAATCTTGTGATGATGATCTGTGAAGGAATTAATGTCCTACTAGTACCATTGGAACTTGAGACAATTCTAAGCATGATCTTCCTCCCCCTCCCCAACCTTCACCTTTTTATACATATCCTGGTTCCGCTAACTCTTGGAATTCAGTATTGTGTTGGAACCCTGTGGAGGTGTTTCACTAGTTGTCTTTTTCCCGACCACCTTCCGTATCCTGCAGGACACATCAGAGTTGCCTAACCAAGTTTACAGTTGCCTACATGTCACAAGGGCTTCTTTCAGTGCAAAAATGCCACCAGCAAATTATAGTTATCAGTGATGCCTCTGCCATCTCTTTATTACAATACCAAATAATCTGCCCAGTGCTTAAATGAAATCTTCAGTATGACAATTCCCATTTTTAAAAGAGACTGAGAATTAACAGAAGCTGTTTATGAAACAAAACTAATTGACAGCTTTATTTTCGCTCTGCAATTTATTTGGCAGTTGTCTTGGGTTAATTTTTTTTTTTAATTTCAGGAGGCAAAAACTTCACAGACATCAAAAAAGAATTAGAATTTGATTCCTCAGCAAGTTTGAATACCAAGTATCTGTCATTAGGTTGTGTTTCCATGAAGTAGTGAATTTATTTCTGATAGCATTGGGCAGCATTTAGGTTTTTAAAAACTTATTTCATTATTTGCATGTGAAGAAACTTCTAGTATTCTTCAGCATTGTATTTAATGGAAGTCTTCCTTTCAAAGTAGTTTGACTTGAAGTAGCTTTGAAG